>NW_005054405.1:1687697-1722254 GCF_000277835.1 Geospiza fortis | reverse complement strand
CTTTTCAGTAATTCCCTGTCCACTGTTCTTCAAAGAAACAGTTTTCTTTGATCCATATTATAACTGAATCTCCACAATTTGAAAATAAACCTGTTGTATCTCACTCCCCCCCTGCTGATGAGTGTATTTCCAGTCAAGACCATTCTCTCAGAATATACTTTTCAAGGTTGTGAGTCCTTTCTCACACCTTTTGCATTACCTTCCTGCTTCATAACACTTTTCTGCAATAATCTGGATACAGATTTTAAAACAATTAATTGAGGCTTCTATTCCAGATACTTCAACAGGACAATACATCTGGAAAATATAAAGCATCTAAATAATGCAAGAATTGTGAAAAAAAAATGGAGAACAGTTAGATAACAATAAACCTCATTATTATCTAACCAAATTCACAGCTGCAATGTCATACCCATCAAATTCAAGAATCAGCATCACTAGAAGAATGTGAAAAACCTATCCAATAGGAGGCCATCAGAAGATCCAAGGAATATGGAAGGAGCATTGAAAAGGTGTGCAGAATGTAGAACAAGAGAAAGAGAAGTAGCAGAAGATCTTGAAACAGAAGTCCAGAGTATATTAGAAAATTGAAGCTAGGAATGTTTTACTTTCCAGACTCTGATTTTAACAAAGGATCCAAGCAACTGCAGAATACACAACAGCAAAATCTTGGTGATTCACAATTATTTCTTCCCCTATATACTTATGAAATAGATGTTTAAATTTAGTGCTGCTCTTCTTGAAAAGGAAAGTAGAGCTTTTTCCGTCATATTTCAGAAAAGCTCCAGGACTGAAATGGAATACATTTCAAATGGAAAGATCAAAGTTACTGTGTTTCATCCCAGAACGCACAAATTTAAAGAAAGAAAGTATTTTTTTTCCAAAAAGTGTTTTGATCCTGATTACTTATACATAGGGAGGTTGAATTTTTGCCAAGTTGCATGAAAAACTATGCAGTTTCATTGATTCATAACTGTCCAATTATATACAATCTTTGCTTACTGCTCCTGAGCAAGGACAATTTTCATGTCATTATTTTCCTTCTGGTTTTCAGCAAGCCAAGCATCACTTGTTTCAACAGAACATCATTACGGGTTGCTTTTCTCTCCAAATACATTTTCCAGTGGATCAGGTTAGGAAAAAAAAAAAAGAAAGAAAGAAAAAAAATAAAGATAACACAAAACCAAACTGAAAGAAAACAAACCCTTTAAAAATGACAACAAAACCACTGTCACAGCAGTACAGCTGGGATACAAGCTTCTCTGCCTCTCTGAGAATTCCTCCAGCCTGCATGGGGAATATTGACTGCTGGGCAGATCACCACAGCTATAAAAGAGAGCATGGGGAACTGAAATGAGGAGGATAAAGAGTGGGAGTGGGGTATGTGTGTACACTTGTTCACCAGCATGTGTGAGAGAGAACAAAGAAAAAGCTCTATGTTTGGGTTTATGTATCCTTTGCAACATTTCAGAGGTTAGCAATAGTCCCCAAGAAAGCTTCTGCTCATATCCTTTCCTGATTAAGGCAATTAATATTGAAGTAATCTCATATTCATGAGTAATTTTCTAAATAAAAAAAGTCAGACATTTTTAGAAGGACTTTAGCCAAACAATCATGGACTACTTAGGATGGGCCAGATCTCCTTTACTAAACAAATACTTTGTTAAAGCCTTCTGAGATATCTGTAACACATTTTAATCATCCAGACCCACTACCACAAAATTAACACAGTGAAATTATGTTTTTAGAACAGTCCACTAGGTATGAACTTTTTTTTTTTACTTTTTTATTTTTTAATTTAGAGTGGTTTACATTTAACAAAGTTGCTAGCAGGTTAAAACTGTTGATATGACCTATAACTGAGTCCATATGTTCCTCCTCTCCACCCTCTCCTTTTTAAGGTTTTGTAAGCTTTGATTTCAGGAACCTCTCACTTATTCATTTACAGCAACACGAAGCAGTATAACCAACACAATTATTGCATATACTGATGCAATTGCATAATCCTCCATGGAGAATTATATGTATGCTCTGAATGACAGCTATAACTCTGAAAATGTATTAGGGTGAAATGCTGATGGAACAGACAAGCATCCTCTGGTCTCAGTTCAAACAACAGGAAAGCATTCTGCTTTTCACTTGGAAAGGAAAAACCAATCCAATGATTTCACAAGTTTAGAAATCATAGCAAACCCATTCAGGGATTATAGCCTTAAATTTATATTTGAATATATAGCCATTCCACAAGTCTGGGGATTACAAATTGCGCTAAGAAACATTCTACTAAATGCATGTGATATTTTATTATCATGAGACAATCTGACTATAAATGGCTGTAGACTATTAAGGAGTTGGAGTGTAGTGAAAAATGTGGTCACAATCACAGATTAACTAACTGTTGTTTTTTTGTTCTGCAAGGCTCCTGTTACTGAATTCATCAGTGTTATTCCATTAGCAAAGCAGTGTTCTCCTCTGCTGCCACATGAAACACAAAGGATTGTGAATAAGCTCTGAAGGATCACACAGGGAACAACATAATGCTCCAGTTCTGTTTTCCATCACCACCACAGGATAGCAGACTGTGCATGCAAGAGACCTGATGGAGCCATGCCAGCCACTAAAGAGGGAGGAACAAGAAACTCTGCAGCACTTCTCAGCTGGGTTTGGGTGGAAGAGATATTGGTGGTGATGCTTTTCAGTGCTTTGCAGAATGTTTGGGCAGAGGAGATTCAGGCTAGAGTCACCATTTCAAGCCCAGTATGTCCAATCTATCCTTTAAGAATATCTGTATTCAACAATTATATTCCTAATTCATTCCATTAGGCTATTTTCACCCAAGCTTTCTTAAGATATTACTGAAAAATTAGGAGCTTTCATTTTTAAGTAAGATGTGCTTATTTGCCATACAGCCCTTCTGCCTTTCTTGTGTGTGCTCCCATTCTAATTCTTACACAGAGACAGTGACACCAGTGCTGATGATAATGACACTGGCAAACATGCATGCAGAATTAAGTTAGAATGTGCTAGAATTAGTAGCAGCATCTTGGTTATTCCTCTCCAAAGGAAGGAGAGAATAATTTCCCTCCCCTCTCCCCAGTTAGCTTTCTTTTTTCTACTGTAAATAAATGCAGAATATATATAGCTAATAAAAGCAAAAGTGAAAGTGAGGTTCACCTGCAATTCAATTAGTGATGCTGAAGGCTAAAATGATATGAACAGCATGCACAAACAATAAACAATAGCTCTTTTAAAAGGGCATATGCTATTTCTAATGGCATTTTTCAAAGCAGCCCTGTTAATTTTTGTGGTATTTGAAAATAAATAAATGCAAATACTCAAATAAATGCAAACTACTCAAAAATATTATGTATTCCAAAGAAGTTTTGAATTAAGGAATCAGTGAGTTTGTATTGTAAGATATTTTACCAAATATCATCTATGAACAATAAATATCAAACAAGCCAACAATAAATATTAAACCTTGGTGCTGAGGGACTTGTAATGCATATAGACAAAGAGGAAGACTAAGCAGTTAATAATTTCTTGTATCTGTGCTTGTTTTAAAAGGTAATATGAAAGTATTTCTCTTGGGTTCCATTCCCTCCAAGTGAGACACACAAACACACACAAATTTTAATGAGCCCCTTCAGGGAGCTGATACTGAATAACTCTGAAGAACCTGACACACAATAGATACAAAGGCAAGTGCTTAAAAAGCCAAAACAATGGGTCAAGTCTAATCTGTACCTGTGTGAATCAGGGTTTCAAGATTGAGAGTGATTTGATTTAGAGCAACAATGGAAGCCCAATCACTGGTGTTGAAAGGAAGCTATCCAGGAGGATACTTTTATCTGTCTATGGTACCAGATAACAGGAACTGGAGTGGCACAGTTTGACTCAGTCTGCAGTCAGAGAGGTGAAATTCGAGGCATCCTTTTATCTGCCCACCAACCTGAAATAACCTCGAGAGGAATTCCTTGGGAAAAGGTGATGGCTGCTATAGCCACCTCCTTTCACACTTTCTCCACACACCCATGCAGGTGTTTATAAGTCCTGGCTGGACTGTGTAAATTCCCTCCAATCAGGCCAACTCTGAGTATCCTGACTACCTGTTGGAAAAAATGTCATGAAATGTCTCTGAGCATAAGTACCCACCTTTGAAGCACCACTTCCCTCTGCAGCTATATGGAATTTAGGCCTATTCTCTGTTGCTGCAAATAGAACTGAACAAATAATTGACTCGCTGGCTCTTTTCCAAAGCCAAAACAAATAGTTGTTGAGGTTTCTTTAAACTCTTTCTTTCCTAGTGAAATGAAAACACTTATTATTTTATGATTTTAGATTTTGTTGTACTTTAAAGGTTTCAAAAAACCTCTGTTTTAGAAAGAAGCTTTTTAAAAGCTATGATTTAAAAAATGAATACTGCATTATTTTAGCTGATGTGATTTAAACACATCTACACAAACCAGTGAATTTTTTTCACCTGGGAGGAACTCTAACCCCTCTCTCCACCTGACAGGCTTTCCAGAGTTTGTAAGCACTAGGTGTAAATTCTGGAGTTCACATGGCCAACTGGAGCTCCGAAGAGTAGGTTGGACCTTTGGTGGTTCAGATTTATTTGTGAACATTTGTTCCTTTATTGTCTTTGATGATATAACCAGCCACACTAATTTTGGATATAATTGTAGGTAAGCATGGTGTTTGACCATCTGTTGCAGTGTCTACAAAAAGATTTGTACTTGTACAATACATTTAAACTCTGATAAAGTTGAACAACTAAGAACATGCCTGGAAAGGAATTTTTTTTGAATTCAAAACTTTACTCATATAAACAGACCCACTATTTTGAAAGTGGTTTGCATGTAACATGCTGCACATTTTGTGATTGTTGCACAGTATGTGTGATATTCCAGTGTATGTGATATTGCTCTCCTCCTCTCTCCCTGCTTTATATGCTCACATCTAATTTTGTGACTTTTTCTCTTTTGGCTTAGATATATCCTGCTGATGTTTTTGAATATATATCACAATGCAAAACAATGGCGACCAAAATTTCAGAATAAAGAACTGCATAACTAGGTTGTGTTGCAAAACTCTGAAACAAACAAACAAACCCCAAACCCATCCTTACTGCTTTTGATTTTCCTTTGTAAGTAAATCCAGAAAATTACTAAGGGAGAGAAAAGATAAAGGTAAGGAGTTAATCGTATTGTTCTTTTGCATGGAAAAGAAAACAGTACTAATCAAAATATACTGTAGATAAATCTTCTCACAATTAAGCACTAAAACTCTACAGGAAGCAGAATTATCAAGAATCATATCACTAAACCCTTAGAAACTATGAGTATTTTATCATTGAATTTCATCATAATTCCCCATTAACCATGATGAAGTTTCCTTTCATTCATGAAGAATAAGAGAAGACAATTGTTTTAAAACCTTTTTATAAAAGTAATTTTAAAAACTACATCAAACTTGCATGAAATGTTATTTTACAATACTTGAATTGATTTCATTCACACAGAGGTCCATGCTAGTCACCACTGACCTATTTTTATATATATATATAAAAGCTAGTTATTTTGTTTTGTTTGTTTGTGGGGTTTTGTTTGTTTGGTTTTTTTTGTTTTTTATAGGGATTCCTTAATTGTAGCATAAAAAGCTGAAAGAACAAATGCTTAAATAGCCTGGTATGTGACATGGTACTGTCCCTTTTCTGTTTTTCATCAGAAACACCTTTCAGTAGAAACCTCTTCTTTGGAAGAAGACAATAAGAGAAAGTTTCAAACTTATAAAATATTATGAAAGCAGCAAGTAAGACAGCAGATACAAGCAAAGAAACGCAGAAAAAATAAACAAAAAAAAACCCCTGGGACATCCCAGAGCACATCAGAGGCTTCAGGACAGGGGAAAGCTAGAGAATTAGAAGTGATTTATGCAGAGTGCACTGAAGGGATCTAAAACTGTGTCTGCTCAGATAGTTTAACCTGCTCTTGAAATCTAAAATATTCCTTGACATACCTTCAGTTTGCTCATCTTGTGTAATTAAGGCCTGGGTTCTGGAGCCTGAGCTTTTGCTTCCTGGGGACACTGGGTAAATGCCTAAGACCAGAGGCTTAGTGCTCCCCACAGAGCTTTTTATAAACAACAGTGATTTAAGCTCTGAGCAGAAGCATCTACTAATCACAATGCATCGGCATGAAACTCTATTCCAGAAATCAAACTCACATTAAAAAAATCAAAATAAAACACAACCCCACCCCTCACCAAACACCAGTTCCTCATTCCCTTAGCAACTCTGATCCACCTGTGACTAATTTTTGAGACTAGATGCACTTCCACACCACAACAATTTCATAATTCTTTATTTTGATGGTGTTTTCTCCTTATCTACCTCTTCAGATTTAAAAACATGAAGACTTTGTTTCCTCTAAAAAAAAAATGGTCTTGCTCTGGTTACTCTCAGTAAAATGCAAACCATTTCCCTGAACCTGGCATAAAAATTTTCAGAGAGTTGTTAGGGGACCTGGGAGCCACTCTCACAGTCCTCTCAGTCTTGGGGACATTCTTCTCTCTGACAGGACACAGCAAGTGACAGCCAAGAATGCCATATAGAAACAAAGCATGTTGCAAGGCTCAGGAACAATAGGGCATTTTTATAGGTATAGTATAATTGTAAAATAATTATCAGACTCATTGCTGGAAGGGGTTAGAAAGCTGATGGTGTGTAATTACAAAGGAGATATTCTACTCAGCAAAACTTAATTGTCTGGTCTTAATGCTGCCTGCTGCACATGGTACAACATTTCTGATCCAGGGAGCTGTCTGCTCTGCAGAAGCCTAAAGGTAAAGCAAAATTGCAATGGCAAGCTGGAAATTTAGCAAGCTTATAAATAGAAATCAAGTTTGGGAGGTATATGGCATATAGAAATGCAAGCCACTGAAAGGTGAGGTTTGGGAACTTCACACCTCAATGAACCTCTCAGTAATGCAAAAAAAAAAAAAAAAAAGAAGATAAATTATTTTGGATCTGGATAATTAAGATTAGAAGATAATCTAAAGGATGATTTTGTTTGCATGACATCACAACATTTTAAAAGGTCCAGGACCACTCATTCCAAAAACCATCAAAAATGCATTTCGGAGCTAAGTTGTCACAACCAATGACACCATATTTTCTGTGTGGTTGCCAGTGCTTATTTAAGTTGCCTCTGATCTGAAAGCTCCCAAGAAATAACCCTAGTTGCCCTTGGAACTTAGATAGTTTAGCAGTGAGAGCTTGAAAAAATGGGAAAGGTAAGTCAGCTAAGTTAAAAAACAAGAAAAAATATTTTCTTGTACTGTTTGTCACTCAGCAGGAGCTTAGAAATTGATGGTTAGTTGGATTTTAAGTCACTGGATGTTGATTTTGACTGTAAAGCTTCCAAAAGGATCTTTGTAGGAATCCAGGAGACCCTGGCACTCAGAAAGAAGTAACAATAATTGGCAGTAATCTGGAAAATGGCACATTTTCTCTACTGTTTGATTTATCTCATTGTACTAATCACTACCCTTCTGTGCAACTGCCAAAGAAATAGCTTCATTTGGAAATAGATTTGTTATAATTAAAAAAAAAATCACTGAGCAATTGACTTGTTCTTTTTACATGTAAACATCTCTGCAGATTAATTTCTGTTTCTACTTAATGAAGCAGGTTATTAAACTTGCTTATCAATTTTTTAAACACTTGTCATCTTTGATAATCTTAGAGGTGTTTCTCTTTCAAGGTATAATCTGTTTGTCATTGATAAACCAATTACAGATTTCAGAAGGCAAATGATCATGAAAAATGGATAATGAGTGGTAATAATTTAAAAAAAAATCATACTTTTGATATAGTACTAGAAATCAGGAAAAAACTGTCTATATTTCAAAATAAAATTGTTAATCATACATGTCACTTTATAGCCATCATCTTTCTACTCAGGTTTAGATTAGATGCTAGGAAAAATGTCTTTTACTGTCAGGGTGGTGAGGCACTGACACAGATTGCCCAGGGAAGCTGTGGATGTGCCATCCCTGGAAGTGTTCAAGGCTGGGCTGGATGGGGCTCTGGGCAACCTGGTCTAGTGAAAGTTGCCCCTGTCCATGGGGCAGCTCCCAGAGGTGAACAAGATGACCTTCAAGATCCCTTCCAACCTAAAACATTCTATGATTCTATGACAAAAGAACAGCCAGAGTGGCACTGAGGTACCGAAGATTGTAAAAATAAAACACGAACCAAATTAGCTCACCAAAGAAGTTTTTCATGGACAATGAGTGCAATAAGGATCTGTAATCAGCCTAAGTAGTATTTGCTGGCAGAAGGTCTATCTTTATGCAGGTGAAAACCATCTATGCAAAAGGATCAAAAAGAACATTTGTTTAAAGCTGGATGAGGGAGAAAGAATACTAACTCTGATTGTTGGCAAGGGTTTCCTACAATAAAGCTAATCACTGAAAAATGGCTGTGTTTAGGCAGGGTTGATCACAGCATTTAAGGAGAGTGCAGAAGAGATTCAGCTAGAGAAAAGAAAGCATGAATCAAACAAGTAAGGATATTATTAAGGACTAGAACAGCAAATTCATCACCTTTCTGACTTAGATGCTCATGCTTCGTTTAATTTCCCCATCTCTGCCCTAATTTTTTCCTTTCCAAGTGGTTTCTACATTCAACTATCTGACCAGTCATCTTCCAGATGTGTTGTAGATTCTTGGGTGTTTTTTTTTTTTTTGCTGTAAACTGGCCAGAATGCTGGGGGACTGACATTATTTCAAATATCTATCTATCTATCTATCTATCTATCTATCTATCTATCTATCTATCTATCTATCTATCTATCATCTCTCTCTATATATATTTATCTATGTATCTTTATCTATTGGATGTGTTTGCACAAATTGATGTCTAGGATTTGGAGCTTAATTGGCACACAATCCCTAGGAAAGGGATACGGTTCCTCCTTTCATATGGAGGTACTGGGTGCCACTTACAGGCAAGTAAAACCTCTTGGTTTCCTAGTAGGAAATGCTAGGCAGGAAGTGCATTTGTTTTTCTAGAAAAAGTGTTTGGTAGAGAAACAACTAAAGACAACTGACTTTGGTAGGTTTGGTCTGATGTAAAGTGACTGTGAAAACTGGTCTTAATCAGGCTTCTACTATATTTTCCTTTCTACAAAAGGATCTAGGCTCCTGCTATAATTTTCAAACTCAATCCAGGGACTTCTCTGAACCCTTCCAAGATGCTTAAAGTATGAATAAATTTAAGGTACTGCTGATTCTGAATGTTTCCAATGCCAACGTAATGTTTTCTCCACTGAGGTAAGTGGCAATCTTGAACAAGGTCAAAAACACATTTAAAAGCAATGGCTGCTTAAATCATTTAATGTGGCATAACTTTGCCACAGCTTAAGACCTTTTAAACCTTGAGATCATCACATCTTAAGCATTGAGAGTAGATTTCAATCTAGTATATTACATGAAAAACACATCTCTGCCACAAAACAAAAAGGTGTTATTTGCAGATAAATAGCAAATAGGAGGCTGTAGTTTCCTTGTGAAAATTGGCTAAGAAAAAGACAAATTTGTCTCTTTTCTTGTCTTATAAAAGACTTTTCAATAAGCTATCTTCAGCCAGAAGTCTCCATGTTACAGACATACTGATTTCTAATAATGAAGGCACAATGTAAGTCTGCATTTGCAGAAAGACTACCCTGCATCTGATAAAACATATAGCAGCATATGGCAAACTGACATATGGTAAAGGATGACTGTGTACATAAAAACTGCAGTTTTCACTCACATTATCTGCCCATGGTAGAAAGGAAAAAAAAAAGCCTCCTTCTCCCTTGCATCTTAGATATTTCTAGAAAATCTCCTTCCAGCAACTCTAACATTCTTTTTTCTTTAATCTGTTGGGGTTTTTTTCTCAATTGTAAATAAAGATCAAAGTTTGCTTAAAAAAAAAAGGCAGCTTGGCAGATTAAGCCATTTGGGATTGAGCTAAGGTATCCAATATCAGATACGGAATATGGAATTTTGGGCTTTACTGAAGCATATGACAGTGAGAATGGGTGGGAAAATATGAGGGGAGGGAAAACCATGACCAGACACTCCTAAGCAAGAGCATTGAAACTGGCAGACTTGGTTGGATATAACTGGAGACAAGAATTTGGCTCAAAGTATCTTTGATATTTATTTTAAAATAAAGAACATCTGTGAAGACTGAGAGAAGGAAAACATTTTCGACATTTTATATTTAAACATTTTGAGTAATAAAGTCCCACTCTAAGAACACAAGAAATGTCAAATGTGCCCTATAAATACACATATCTCAAAAGCAAGAACTGATGCAACTATAGCTATTATTTCCCTATTTTCTCTTCAATGTACATTATCTATATCACTGTAAAACAGCAGAGAAGTGAAATTTCCAATTTCCTCAAAAAGGCAGTTGAAAAGTTTGAGACGCATTTACTCTTAAAAGCTTCAGACTGCAATCTAATATCAAAATTCCACTATATACAATTATTTTTGTATGGGATTAAGTGTTTTATTTCCTCATTATGCATGCTATTCATAACCAGCATTTTATCTCTTCACTGTGGACTAAAAAGGAAAATAAACTGTCTAAATTAATGGCAATAATTGGCAACCATCCCACATGGACTATGCTATGCAAAGGACCGTGCACAACCAACTCTCATACTTTCTATTTTTCTAGGCATAGCTGCAGTTAATATCCAGTCAACCACTGTTATTGTACACAGGGTGTTTCTAATATTCTTCAGATCCAGGGGTTTTTGTTTTGCTGCATCTAAATGGCACTGTAGCATTGGCTAAGGTTTACCTCATTACCTCCAATTGACATAAAACTGTTCATGAATCTTACATTACTTGGGTTCTCCTTTTAAATGCAGCCTTTATCACTTCTTTAGGCAGCATGAGATATTTTAATTTCTGCCTACACTAAAGCTCACTGGCCATTGTGCTTGGGATATTATTATCCCAGCACTGAGCAAGTATGACACTGTCCCTGCTTTCCACCACCACTGCACTTCAGTAATGACAGTGAGCTGCACACTACGTACAGGTTTTAGCATGAAGCCACTCAGCTGTTCCATCTTTCAGTGGGAGCAGAAAATAATTATTGCACTCTCTCATCTTGTCAGCACACACATTTTATTTAGAGGATGGCTTAGTTAACAAGAGAGGAAATGTTGTCCAGTGCCTATTCACTCAGATGCACCTGGAAGTGATTAGGTGAGAGATCTCCTTCAGATCCCTGCTGTAGCTCATCTGCTCTGAGATCCTGAACCACATTTTTCCACATTCCAAACCAGTGCCCTGTATTGCAATCTGTGGAGTGTTTTGTAGTGGAACTGCTGAAGCTATGTCACTACATGCCAGTCATTCAATATTCATAAGAGAAGGGACAAAGGACATGAATTTGGATGTCCTGTATGAATGAATGCCTTAATTACCAAACTATAGTAATTCCTCTTTTATTTCTCCTTGTGGGTATGGAATTACTTGGACAATGTGGTGCAATTTCAGCAGGGAGTTTTACCAAAACCATCCACTTCTGGCATCATTAAGGCCTGCTTCAAATAATTCTGGGTCTAATGGATTCAACCCTGTGAGGTATATCTGCTTTCTCACACAAAATTCTAACTCCCTTTCTAACTTTTCATCAGGTCCTGCACATGAGAGAAGCAGGGAATGCTCAGTTTGGGAATTTGGCCAGGGTATAAGCTACATATCTTTAAAGCTCTGCAGTGAAGAAAGAGTTACACAGCAATCACTGTTTGAACAGACACAAGCTCACTGCAAAAGCCAACAGATACTTGTCACATATGGCTGGGGGAAAGAATAACCTAAAGGAACAGATGGAAATCCTACCTGAAGAGCATATCAAAACACAGGCAAGCCAAGAGAGTCAAACACAGTCTTTTGTCCTGAACTTGTGAAGGCTCACACAACTTAAGAGTGCAGGAAGTAAGAATAATCTCCAAGTTCTGAGTCTGTGGATGCCTCTGCAAGATCCAGGTGTATGGCTATATTTTCACAGAGAAATAATACTTTTAACTTAAAGACCAGGTACTCCATGAACTGTTAAGCTATAGGCTCCCAAGGAACCCCTTCCCTGATTTTCCATCTTAACAACAGCATTAGTTAAACATTTGAAATCTAGAAATTCTAGCAGTCAATTTTTATTTGCTGCACATACATTATGAAAGTACATTCAAAAATGTTCTTTATTTTACTGAAGGATCCTAGAAACCTTCAAAACCTAGAGGCTTATGTGTGTCTTCACATCTGTCCAAGATGAGGAGCATGATGGATGCTCATCGTGGTTTGATGTGGAAACTGCTTTCTAAGCAAAAAACACAGGACAGAAACAGCAGCCTTTTCTTCTGGTACAATTTGGAAAATTAATATACTAGATTTGCTGTAGTTAAGGACTTCTTTAACTCCTTTCATCTGTTCTCTTCCATGACAATGGAATTAGGCCTACACAATAGAATAAAGAAACGAAGCTATCCCAGGAGGAAGCTACTGAATGACAGCAGTTAATTGAGCTAAACTCTTTTTTTTGCACTCACTTTTCCAATTTCCCAGCTGTTAAGCCTTTTTTTTTCAAAGGAAAAATTACTTTTCACCCTATGGGTTTTACTTTTATGATGATAAAAAAAAGTTAGATGCATGCATGTTTTTACTTTGTTTAAATGGAGAAGTTTCGTATGGGAAGCAGTAAAGCAGAAAAACACAAGAGGTTAAACCTGATCCTTGGCCTTATCAGCACCATGCCCAATATTGCACACAACATAACTTCCTGTGCATTTATGGATGCTTATCCACACTCAGGAATAAGGCTGCACCTTGTCTTGAGCTTTGCAAATTTCTCTCCCTATGTTTTCAACCAATTTCTTGAAATCTTTCGAGATGGGCAACACGTCATTAAACAATGGAGGATCTAGAGCAGCAAAGCTAAGATGCTAAAGCCACAGGGAAGGTATCAGAGAGCAGCAGTCTCCACAGGAGCTGCAGCATCAGAAAGCCTCAAAGCAGAGTCAGATGTCAGCTCTTCAGAAAAAGCTTGCATACTTCGCCTTTTCTTCCTCCTCCACTATTTAAAAAAGAAAATACCAAAGGGAAAAGCAGACATATGGAACAGTCCCTCATATTATGTGAAGCTTTAGTTACCTACTGTGCCCTGCTTTTACAATAATTTAATGTAATAATGATGAAATGAAATCAATAATCTCACATGAGACCAGAAATTATTGGTGTTTTGTGGTGTATTCAATCAGCATTTACATCACTGTTATATCCAATTTCTATATTGGCACCAAATAAAAAATGTTTATATATGTGTGTACATATAAGAGTCAATGCATCTAGCATTTTGTCTTTTGTATTGTAGAAACTAAATGCTATAAGCCTTTTTTTTTTAATGAAGATTGCGCTTTTCCAAATCTCAGGGAAAAAAACAAACAATGTCACTCAACACTAAATCTTTGTAGAGAAGTTTTAAATCCTTTGACAAAGTATTAAACCAAAATAGTGGTATGAAAAGCTGCAAGTCTGGTGGCCTTCAATATCTGTTTTTGATTAATTAAAGGTTTAAATGCAGTCAGAGTCAGCAACATGCCACTGCTAGAGAGGTAGGGATATTAGATGACAAAAATGTACTCTCTATTATCCAGAGCTAAGGAAGGAAAGTACTAGCAGTAGAGCATAAATTTAATATTTTTGTATTTCTGTGCAAATTTAAATTAATCTTTTTTGGAATCCCAGGTATAATAAAATAGAGTCAGACAGGTGTTCAGACTTGCAAAGTTCAAGGAAACATTCTGATAAATCTTACAGATACTGAAATTAAATACTTCTATTAATCAAGACGGAACAGTGCAGCAAGATTTAGACCAGTTTCCAGTCTCTCTCATGTTCTCATTAGTGACTCATATTTAACAGCTACTGTCTTAAATTCACCCTTACTATTGTGGGAAAAACTGGACATTAATTTACACTCAGACAAAAGTCCCACTGAAATGAAATATTCCAGATAATCCAGGTTTGTGCTGGGCAGCTAATCTGCTGTATTCCTCGTACAACCCATGGAACACCACCACCAATCTCTACAAACCTACCCTTGCTGACAAAGTCAACTCCATATTATATTAACTTCCACGTAGACTTAGTGTCAAAAATAAGAGGGAACACAGTTTCAGGTCTAAAGATTTAGGGGATGATAGGCTGCTCACTGATGTCTGAAAGACCAACTAAAATAGAACTCGTAAATATTAAAAATGTTACTGTTAGAGATGTAAATACATAATTCATATAAAACTCTTACCCAAAACCTAGCTTTGACTTTAGTACACAATCTTCTCCATACAAACTTTAGGAAAGAATCTTAAGCAAATTCAATTTTTATTGCCTGTATTGTTTCTAGTGCCTTTATCAAAATGCAGGGAGAGAGTAAGTTTCTGCCCAAAATAAATGCATAAAAATGCTCTCTGGCTGCACTGAGTCATGCTACATTCAAAGTATTGAGGCAACCCTTTGCAGGGTTCCCATCACAGTTTCCATCCTAGGAACAGGCTTCATCCATTTCCAGTGCTGAAAAAGCCCTCAACAAATAGCTCTGGTTGATTATCATAATATCATTTGCCAGTGCTATTATGTTGTATCAGCAGACACATTATAAACTTCTATTTTAGGTGCTAAATTTCCAAACTGTGAAAAAAATCTCTGAACAGAAAGTTGATACTCAATAATGAGTAATTTTTGCATACATTTAAAAAGAGCAGTGCATTCATATTTTAATACCACGGGGAAAAATGGTATTTAATTCCTGTTTCAAGATACATTGCTGCATAAAAGCAACTTTACAAGGAATTTGTTACCTGATTTTTTTTTTTTCATTTTCTTCTTCCTAAGAAGAAGAATTGAGGTGATGCAAGCAAGGTTCTGCATAGTGTACTCTGTAGGCTGGATCATTTTCTCACATCCAGAGTGTCTTTTTGAGTCAATCTCTTGACTGCTTGCACAGGAATAGCTCTGTACATAGTGCCAGTAAAGCACTTTATTCCAATCAGCACAATACAATGACTGGAGTGTTTTGATGAAACAGTGAAGCCCTACGATACAAATCTGGGTTTTTTGGGTTTTTTTTCCTATTATTATTTATATTTCTGAGACTTTGAAAATGAAATGGTTTTAATTGTTATATTTGATTTTTTTTAAAAAATTACTTTTTAGTAGCTACTTTTATTCTCCAAATCCTTCAATGACGGGTGAAATCCTGGCTAATTCAAGTCAGCTGAATTTTGCCACTGACTTCAGTGTAACCGAGATTTCACTTGGTTACAACAACAAGTTTTATATAAAAAAGAAAAAAAAATCTAAATGTAATAAAGAGCTCTGACTAACAGCAAGTGCAAATCTGTTTGATAGATGATGTACCCTATGTACCAATATACACTGCAGCTCATACCAGCCCAACAAGAACAGCCATAAGCTACTGAGTAAGAAGCAATGCATATGTTTTTAAGAGCAGATTAAATGCAAAATATTGACATTTGTGTTGGTCTATCAAATGCATCAGGTACATTTTGGGTAGAAACACCAATAAATTGACTAGTCTAGTATAATCAAGTTTGAAAATCCAGGTTTACTAGGCCAAAATTTAATAATTCTTAAATGTGCATTAGGAAGATAAATCCTAAATTGAGCTGGCTGAGTGCTTCATGACTGTTCTCTTTATCCACTTAGCCATCATTGAAAATGGAATATATTGGCAAAAATAATTGTCTGTTTTGTCTCTTCATCCCATTGTTTACTCTTGTTTCTGCCAAAGCTTTCAGCAAAAAATTATTTTTAGGTATTGCTAGATATCTTAGTAATAGTTTTTTTCTACAGCAGATATAAGAATACATACAATTGAAAAAAAATCTTTTCAAAAAACTATTTATAGTTGAAATTCATAACAAATAGGAGTAATTGTCTCTTGCAATGAGTTAGACTAACTAGTTTTACGTGTATATTTTAAAAGAATGCATCCTCCAAATTTTTACAGAGTGTTCCTCTGACAACAATTTTGCAAAACCAAGGAAACAATGCAACAGTGATGCTGTGAGCTGTGCAATACTATGGTAAACTGTTGCTAATTATTATTAATGACGTGATGTTTTTTATTTTTAAATCACAGGATATGTGATCAGATTAACAAAAAAACTAATTTAGATGATTATTGTACCAAAGTGGTTCTGCTTTGTTAGGTTAATTTACCTAAATTCAGTATACAGCAATGACAGTAATAGAAAATGTTAAGCCTCTAATTTTCAATGCATATCCTTGTTGTAGAAGTAAAATACTCCCTACATTCAAACACAATGTTCTCTATATTAAATCCTTGACCCTTTGCAGTGCTGACTGGAGGAAAAACTTTACAAGGCCGTACATATCTAACTGGCCTATCTTTTAACAACAGTGAGGAATTTGGGCCTTTTTTTTCCAATCTATTATTCAATAGCACTGCTTTATACCTGTGCCATTATTACAGGAGATTAGGATGAATTTGCTATGCTGACTGCTGCTAAACTAATCAAAATAGTCTGGAGAATCTAAAAAGTTATTAGACATTTTGATTAGATGTGTGAAAAGTAGATGGTGATCATTTAGCTGATACAATACACTTAAAATCAAACTAAGATTAATATAAAAAGATTATTCTAACCCTGTCCAGCCAGGTAAGCCAGGTCCAGGAAGGACCAAAATTACCTATTTAATAGACAGAAAGGAAGGTATTGTTTAGGAAACATCTAACAAGATCTTCAGGATTGAAACCTCAGAATGAGCCTTTCTCTTTAAATCTATTATAGTTATTTTGGTGTGGCTACCTTTTACCAAAACAATAATTTTGCAAATTGGATTCCTGGTAATTCTTGGAGCTTTTTCTCTCTCCCTCCATTTGCTTTCTTGAAACAGAAGTAAACATAATGATAAGCAGCCACTAGTTTTTTCTCTTTTTATGCATTTAATCGATTTGCAACCTTTGAAATTTTTTTGGCTCCTGAGAACCAGAGTGGAAATTACACATGCATTAAACCTGCACCAATTTAGTTTTGAAAATTTCTAGTAAAAAGTCATCGAGGGAAATCTTTCCTGTCCCAAACCCATGTTACCTAGAATTAGAATCAAAATATATTTTGGCCCAAAATCATGAACCAGTTTTAGCAACTACAGTTTTCATGTTGTAATAAAACTCTGCCTAGATCAATTTATTCACTAAGGAACTGCTTATTTGTGTGATAAACACTTCTGAGTGATTTTTAAGTTGCTGATATACCAGGGTCTACCACGTCCTGAGGAGATATACTCACAGGATCACCACTTAAAGAGGTAAGGTTTGCATCAATTTCTAATATAATGTAGCTGAGAACAACAGGATTTCAGAAGTGGTTACTTGAAATACAGGATCTTATTATTCCTTTGCACCCAAACACAACTGATGAAAAAGATAGGAATTTCTTTCTTGCAGATCATAAAAAATGTAAGTGCTTGAAGTCTGGTGGCTTTGTGGCTGAGCCAAGGCACTACTCAGGTTGCAAACAAAGCACTAAAAACTGCTGCTAAAAATACTTTGGAAAACATGGTGAGAAGTGATTTTCTTGCAACTCAAATTAGATTTGTTCCCCTGGTAGATGACTGAGCAAGAGGTATTATAAAAGTGAAGTAAGGCTCAATACAACAAAATTTTGCTCTCTCTTTCCCAACTTGATTTTTTTAACATCAGATTAAAAATTAATCAATTGATAAAACTTTTCATATTAAGGCATCCCACAACTTGATTCATTGAATGGAATAACTAAAAAGCATAATGAATTGATTGGCCTAAGCTGTATATTTTGTCACATAGTCATTAGGTATAATTTCCCACAATACATAGAGTTTTAAAACCAGACACAAATATTACAGCAAAATCTGAGACTATAAGCATTGCGCAGTAGAATCCCATACCTGAGTTTCAAGCAACACAAAAATATTTATCTAAAATTACTCCCAGGTGGAATGGTGATACCATTATGCATCCTGTCAAATATTTGGATTTGGTGATAGCATTTGCTGGGCATAGGATAAACTCCAGTAAAGAGCCTTGCAATCAAAATAAAACAAAAAAAAAATAAATTAAGTGGCTTATCAAAGAAATTACAATTCATGCATGTTTTGAAACTCAATTTTCTGCCCCTGTGTTTCATTTTGCAAAACAATACAGTTGGAGTTAACCAAGGAGCAGGCAGTTCCATGCCTGCTTTCCATCAGATGATTGCAGAGGAATTTGTGTGTCCTTTGAAATACAAGTGGCATCTTCTCACCTGCTGAGTTTAATTTCAGAGTCCAGAACTATCATTAACAGAAGTTTTTTTAAGCTGTGTACTATCTTTCATTCATTCTCAACACTAACAGAAAGCTTTTCTCAACAGGCAGATACCTTAGATACCTTTAGCTTCCCCTAGAGAAAGCAAATCATCCATCCAAAGGATACATGAATGGTAGGCATAATGTTCAAACCCTTTTTGGTGTGTTTTAAATGCTGCTTCTTTCCTCATGAATGGGAAACATGAACATAGTCTAAATATCAGCATCTGAAGCTATGCTCAGAAGTTTCTGAGGTATCCAATCCCTTGTTTAACTTCCTCTTCTTTAGTGCCACCGTGGCTTTTGAGCAAGTCAGCTCACTAAGGTAGCTAAAAAGCATGTCCAGGAAAAATGTTCTACCAGATCATTTGCATGTGCAGGAGATACATTTTTCATATCCATTTCTGTATAAACAGGATTTAGGTTCAATTTATTTTTAGATTTACCAAAACATAAGCATGAAAAGCAGAACAGGATTAGAACTGAACTATGTCAGCCTTGTAGTCCAGATCACCCCCAAAGTCTAGGTCAGCTCATATGAGAATAAAAAATTACATTATTCAGCTCTTACTAGCTAGTCAGTAGAAAGAAAAACCTTTCCTAATGTCATCTTACTCTTTATTGATTCTTCTCCTCTTGTCCCCTTTTCAGTCCCAGCTCTCCCTTACATAAGCATAATCAAATTACAAGAGCACTATCTGATCAAATTCTACTTTGCCCATTCTCGGCTTCATCTCTATTATTAGAGTCTCCCCAGTGCCTTTAATTTAATGAAAAGCCCTGCAGCCTAAATGTCATTGCTATTCTAGATTCCTATTTTAAATCTTCAGGCCCTGCAAGGCCTCACAGAAGGCACTACAGGAGCTACAAGGGTGGAGCATGCACCAGAACGCAGTCTGGAGCAGACCCAATACCTGAGCAATAGCTCTCTAAAGACAGGAGAGCAAAGCAGCAGTGTGTTTGTCTCAACAGGGGTGCATGAGGTGTGGAAGAAAGGTGAGATGGTTGCAAATGATACTGGGTCTTAAGCAAAGCCAAAAAAAAATTAATTTGCTTGTGTTTTTTTTTTTTTATTATTGATTTTTAAATAGCTTTATGAAAGTGTGGGATTTTATCTAACCTTTGGGGAAAAATAATTCTGATGTTATCGATTAGCAGTTTTTTCAATTTCCAGCCCATCTGTGGGCAAAAATTTACACCTGTGATGAAATGCAGGTCAGCTGGGTATGGCTTTCAAAATGCCTGGTTTCATTCATATAAACATTCTGAGAATTTTAAATACACCCAAAAAATACCAGCTAATGCCATCCCTACCTTTGGTACCTAGTTGCACTGGACACAAAGTTACCATTCAATGAAAGCCTTATCAAAGATGAGATAAAAATGCATCCTGCTGCCTCTTCCTCTGGCAATTTGGACATTCATGTCAAAGTTATGTAAGGGCCAGCGATAAGAAAATCCACATATGGTAATTCATACACCCAGTTTACTACAACATATGGCACAGTATAACATGAACATGTGTTCACTGCCCTCCCCCATTCCTTCTTTTTTTTTTTTTTTAATTTGGGAGTCTCATAAGGAATTTCTGAATGTATGGGAAGTTTTATATGCATGGAAAGCTCAGCAGCTAGTAAAGAACTTGTTAAAATGGACGAGTAGATTAAATCCACACAGTAATAACAGAGATGGTTACCTGGGCTGACTATTCACAGAATGGGAGTACAAAAGAAAATGGCATTTTTGGTGAGTCCTAGCAGTGAGAACAGGCTTCATGGTAGTACCAGTCTTTAGTTCCATTTACTTGTGTGATCAGTTTATAAGATTGTTTAATGAGAATTGAGCAGCTTTCTGCAAAACTTTCTAGAGCAGAAATCTGTTGAGTAGACGGAATTTTGAAGTTCTACATGTGAGTATATTACATAGGCATCATTTCACAGGCACCACTATATGTACGATACATAAGTATCACATATATGCATATATCTTGCAAGAGTATAAAAAATTTGCACATTTTCCCTAACATTTATGGTGTTTCAATGCTATTTAAAAAAAAAAAGGCATTCAAACATAGAAGGCAACTCATCAGCTGACTCCTTACGTGACAGACCCAGAGGCAACTCCAAAGCATCAACACAACTGCCTGAGGAGACTGCCAAGGAGCCAGCTGCTGCTACTGGAAAATCTTCCAAAGCTTTGCATCTGTGGCCTGTTACTGCTGTCCAAAAACATAAATGAAAACAATAAAAATAATAATTTTAAAAAACCAAACCAAAACAAAAATTTAAAATCCATCTTTGTTGTGAAAAACTCATAACATGTTACATAACACACTATGCATCAGGGCAAGTTGTATCTTTTCCCCCAGATATTCCTGTACTCTAATCTTGCAGTATGTTGTTCCTGACTTTCCTCTGGTGGCTTCCATGAACTTGCAACATCTGAGCAGTTAGAACATTAAGGAAGCAATTCAGGAACTTAATAATGGATGTGTAGTGGCTTTTTAGGCACCTAGATCCCAGCTGCCTGAAGGACACCGTTGTCCAAAAGGTTATGCAGATGTTTAAAATCACTTGAGACTGTTAAATACAGTCCTCTTTCAAATAGCTGTCATGTGCTCTAGCAACAACAGGAGAGTTGACTTTATGCAAGATATTTTTATAGGATTTAGAAATAAAAGTAGCTATCTGTCTTGCCCCTTCTCAGTGTGCTCTTGAGTTTCTGGATCAGTATAGTTGCAAAATGTAATTAGACAGGATAAATACCAAGATGGGATTCACTTGTTCTACCTATTGGGCAGTAAAATCCCTCCTCTAAATACAGGAATAGAAATTCAAGCAATTAGAAAAAAAGTCCTTTCAAAGAATGCTTCTGCAAATTACCTCAGATTGAGTTTGTTGTTACTAAGACTGACAAATTACCTGACAGCTTTTTCACTATCTTTCTTTGGAAATTATTGAAATAGTTCAAATGATGAATGACTGATCAATGAATGAATACCCAGAAAGTTTCAATTGGATATGCTGAACAGGCTCTGAGTTCTTCTGGTACCTGTGATCTACAGCTGTACAAAACTCAGCAATGCAGTATTTAATCTACCTCCCTGTGGAATCCTTAAAAAAAAAATCTATCAAACCAAGCAAAAATCACAAAAAAAAATTTTTGCAGGAACAGAAAGTATACTTGTGTGGATAGTTTTGTTTTCCTCAAGTAAGGTAAGTTCTCTCTTCGTGAAGCATTGTCTTTTCTTTATATTGTTGGAAAGCCAGAAAAGATTAAGGGATGAACAAAATCTGTGGTGTAAATGAAATAGAATAAGCAATAAAAATGTGTCCTCACAGAAAGTTCAAGAGTTTTTTAGAGCTTAAGAGAAGGATGTCTTTGCTGCAGAACATAGAGCTAGAAAAATGCTCTTGAATTACAGGTTTTTCAAAGAGAACATTTGCTTATGCAAACATTGGCAATTCTGTTTCATGAGGTTTAAAAGTAGAGTTGTGGGTCTGCAGCACACAGAGGTGAAGGTTCTAGATGGAAACATGTCTGGCTTAGTTGGGTTCAGCAATCTCCATGGGGAGATAATGTGAAGCAGTGTCAAGCATTTGAAAGAGCCCATACTTGTAACATTGATTAGGATGACAGTCTTTATATTAGGTGCTTTAGCAATAACTGAACCACTCTTTTAAAAGCTACAGAAAATCTGAAGGATATATTTTCTTGGGGTTAAAGTTCCAGTTTATCACTTTCTCCTTCCATATGGAGACTACAGGCAACTTTCATAAATGGCTGAATCTAAAATAATTCCCAAGTTAAGATTTTTTAAAATGTTGAGGTTTTATGCAAACTAGATTTTTTTAGGTTCTCAAATACTAGCTCATTGAATGAGTTATTCTAAACAAGGCTATCCTTTCCCTCCACACTCCACAGATATTTGTAGTATTTGAGAAAGGGTTTTAAATGAGCCTTTTAAAATACTGCATTATGTTTCTTGAAGCTTCACTGTGAAGTCTGATGAGAGGAGGAACAGTGATTAATTGTAGTTTTCTGTCTTGCATTCCAAAATAGCAATTTTCCAATTTAAATCTCTTGTATATTTTTGTAAGAGTGTAATTTATATTCTCCCTCCTGTGACTTCCCAAGTTAAGACACCATTTAGATATAATTCCACAATATTAGAATTGGGGAAAATGAAGCTCTTTTGACTGAATATTCAAGCAAAGAATGTGTTTTTGGCTATGCCATAAATCATGCTTGTCAGATCTTTCAAAGGAATTATTCTGTACAACTACCTTGTCTATTATTTAGAAAGCGCAGACACTGAACAAGATAATTCAGCAGTACTGTATCTGATTTACATACGGTTGTCTCCCTTTAATCTCTGGCTTTGAAAGCACCATCTATTTTCAATTTAACTTCAAAATTGTTAAATTTTATTTTGATTGCCTCATAATTGCACTGCATGTGAATATTTAGAGCCTTTTGGGCTTCTACTCAAAGATGATCTGGGGGTTTGATGATAACTAATGAACCATGGCAACCAAGTGGTGCTGAACTCTTGCATTCAAGACACATAACTCACCATGAAATTACTGACACTTTAGGTTAGGCTGCTCTCTTGTTCTAAACATTCCTCAGGAAATTTTCTAATGGAAATCTTTTATGGAACCAAGAGACTAATTCACAACAGACAATCAAGCATAAGGAAGCAATCTTCCAACGTGCTCCAGAATATTACATTTCAAGTAAATGTAATTTACATGTACATAAATTCCCAAACCTCCATGTCAAAAAGTTACCTATGAACCACTTTCCCAGAGAAATACTTTTCAACAGAAATGTTTGTTTTCAAGCCCTTTATATTAAGAAACATCAAATTTTTATCTGGCAGATGAAAAGCTGAAAAAAATAAACTGGTAACTGAAATCCAGTTGAAAACTTAAGAATTTAAATATGCAAGTATGGTGTAGATTTCTTTGTTTATAAGGTTTAGAAGGTGATTGTTTTGATTTCTTAAACCACTACTTAAAAAAAGAAATATCAATTTGCAAAACAAAAGAACAGCCAAAAAAAAAACCCAAACAAAAAAATGGAGAAAAAGATATGAAAAAGTAGGAGTTGTTCAACATTGGAGAAAACAAATCATTGCTAAAACAGAGACAGATTAAGATTTGAAACAATTCTTACTGTAGAATTTTATTGAAGGAGATGATGAAAACAGTAGTACCAGCTAGAAAGCTTAAATTGGGAAATTCTTTGGAATATGTGTCAATAGTATGCATATGACATGTATTAATAATAATTAGGGTGACTGTCCAGAAATTACCACTTAATTATTTACTTTCTTTAAGTATTAAAGACATAAGATTTTCTTGAATTGAAACTAGCAATGATACTTTAACTATGAACTGCCATCTAAAATTAAAATTGCAACACGAAAGAGACACTTAAGTGAATCTGTTTCGTGAAATCAAATGTATGTGTGGCAAATTAAGCTTCAGACTGGACTGTACAGATTATTTGGGTCCACACACAAATGCAGGTTTGACTAAAGAACCTACAGGGTTTAACAGTAACCTCATCAATTTGTTTAACAGTAACTGGATTTACTTGTATAAACTATAATCACACTTTTGTTTCAGACTCATAAATTCATTTATTAGCACTTCAGTCTCAGGTGATTTAAACACTAAAGCAAAACTCAGTGGGATGCAGGCACTTGAGACACATAAAATTTGAAAAAAAAGATTCTAAAAGTTGATTTTGATAGCCAAATAAGATTTTAAAGGTGAATCAAAAAAACATAAGTAGGATTTTGCAAAGATTTAGGTATTTACTATTAAACCTGTTGGAGTCTGGTTCTTCTAAAAATTTCACTAGGTATCTATAAGCATCTTTAAATCCATAAGTATACTTATTTTTCTCTCTACCCCCTCTCTATTCAAAATTATAGGAAGGCTTGAAGCAGTTTCCCACTTGGAATGATTAATCTCTGTATGTAATGATTGCTATTTCCTAATAAGCATTAATAAGCCCCAAGAAGACTGTTCTAAGGGCTTGTAAAAATAATACTTAAAAGCAAAGATTTTCATTTGTAAACACCAGACTGCACCAAACAGCAAATGTTGAATTCCCAGCTCCTTTTAACATATTAGTTTTAACTCCTGTTTCATATAGTCAATGGCCTCAGTGTAAATTTTCAGGACTACATTTTTAAAATGCTGCTAAATACTACTTTTTGGGGGTGTGAGTTGGCAGGGAGGGGGCAGTTGACTCTTCTTTTAATACTCTTTGGTGTAGCCTCTTTCTTCTGTATAAAAGCCAAGCACTTTTATTTAACAGAGGGAAAAATCACAGCTCAGTTCTTTCAGTCACTGAATACTCCTCTTTTTGAACACATGCTCCCTTGTGACACAGGCTGCATCACGAGCTCACTTGTTAAAGTCCTGGCACTCTGTTATTCACCATAAGCTATGGAAATGCCATTAACTATTCCATTAGCTTCTGTTCTGCAAGTAAAATGTCAATTTTCTGCACCTCCACATGTTTCTGATATGCATCTAAGGGGTGCTAAGAGTTTGGTTTAGAAAAAAATGAGGCAAAGACTCATCAAACAGACTCATCATCTGGAGAGTCTGTTTTGACCTTTTTAATTTTCCTTGAAATGGACATATGTATTTCCATCATGAATACATTTAACTTAGAGCAATCATTATCCAAACAGGGATTTCCCTCCAGCAAAAGCAATTCCTTACTGTTTGCCTAGGTGTCATAGCACAATGCAGTGACATCTGAATGTCCCCACCACTATTGTGGGCAGCAGAGGCAAGAAGTATGGTTTTCTTTCACCTTACAAAAAATGCCAAAGGTATATGCAGAAGAAAAGTTAATTACACTGACAAATCAAAAAAAAATGAAACATTTATTTGTTGGTTGATGGAAACCTAAAAATAAGCAAAAAATCATGAATAGTTTCTTTCCTGAAAGCTGCAGAATACACCTTCCACCAGTAGTTTTGGGAATCTTTTCTGTACTGTTCTAAAACTGCTAAGTAATGGAGGTCACCTTGCAACATAATTTTCTACACTGAAAGTTTCCTGATTGCATATGTCTTCATACAGTAGTATCCAGTTCAACCCTGTTTGGTGTTTTCAGGTGAAAGCATAATCCAAAAGAACTGGCCACCAAAATAAACAGAGCAGAAAAGCAAAATGATGAATAGGTAAGGCATATGCATCTACCAATTATTCCTGTTGAACAATCCTCAAAGGCAGCATGGGATTTTTTCCTGAAGAACAATCTCTACCTGTATATGCAAATAGATCACCTGTGTGCCTTAACAGGTAGCTACAGGAATGGTTTTTCACTTGCACATTAATCTATACAAGAGACACGTCTATAGGCAGGGGGTGTGAGATCACAGCTCAAGCAGGTGAGTCTCCTTGTGCTTTTGTGTAACCAGACTCATCCTCCATGGCACTGCAGATCTACACACCAAAATATAAACTTAAGCATCTTTCACAGGATGTAAAATTTTCATGGTAGATACTGAAGGAAAAAGCATTTTTTCCTGTAGTTGCTACAGCACTATATCACTACTGAAAGAATATGAGGGAACAATCCTGCTGTTTCATATCAAAAGAGCTAACTGCCTTCCCCTTGAAGTGTTTGGACATTAATAAATTCTGAAGTCATAGGTAACTAGACAGGCACTGTATAGAACTTCAGTCAGTGCCTTCTGACGTCAAGGACTTTCTTGACAGTGATAATTAGCTTTAAAATATTCCTCCAGGATCCTGAGATTCAACACTTAACTGTGATGGCTTCTGTACTGCACATGGCAGTTGTTCAGGGCAACTGGAATCTACTCCCTGAACAGCCACAACCTACTTTTTGTTTCAATTTGATCAACACAGTGGGTGCCAACAAAATCTAAGTTACGTATTAGCATAAATATATGGAGATCTGAAAGGGCTGCTATATACAGCACATGTAAATTATTTACATCTACTCAGCCCAAGTGACTGCAGACATTGTAAGAAGCACAGCTGCTGCTGGTGCTAGAACCTTGAAGCTGTTTCTTAATATGAATATTCATCATTACTCTCTTAGAAGACTGTAGGGGAAAACATAGTCAATAAAAGTATATTCTGTGTTTTGTAATCAGTAAACAATGTAAGCAAAACAGTATGTGGAGGACATAGAGCAGCTGCTCTTTCCAAATGAATGCCTAATTGTGAAATATTTAGACCTCAGCCCTATGATTTCCTTAACAATTCTTGTTCTTGTTAGGGTAGATTTGATGTCCTTGTGCTTTATTTAGATTTTCTGTTTTTCTCCTCCACTCACATGTTACCACAGAGTCTAAAGCAAACAATCATGGGACAAAGGATTCAGATAATGTAACTTCACAATAATGACCTACATTTACACAATGCTTTTTATCCCAGGGCCTCCCTAGGCACCATAGTTACAGCATATGTGGGATTTTCACACTCTTGATAAGCAAAATATACTTATGGCATAGGTAATCCATTTGCCAGTGACACTTTGGGCTGATGGAGGAACCCATGATGTGTGCACCACTGCTTGACTCCTGGCCCTCAGGCAGAAGAGTGGTTTGAGAACTGAGTGCAGCAAAGTGCACTTTGGAACCTCACCAAAGAGCTCCATGCTGTTACACAAGTTAACATTCCAGAGCTTAGGGCTTGTCATCAAGAACACAAAGCACATATGGAAACAAGATTTCCTTGCTGCACAGAGGCTATTCAGTAATTGTGACTGCATAGGTGAATTCCTAAATCTGTGTGTAATCCAGAGTAACTCATCACAGGGATGCCAACCAGCAACAGACGTCTGCTTTCATGGCAGTATCTCCCAAAATCTGCTCTATAATGAAAACTCATTCTTGGAACTCACTATGCCTTTGAACATTCTGGTGTCTGCATTCATAAATGCAGTGGCCACAGATCTAGCACTTTTTAATAGCTTCATTCTTGTTCATTTCTTATTGTTGTTCAGAAAAAGATTTGGTCTGTTCAAATTATACTCTGTCCTAAGTAACAAATACAAGCAGTTTTATCTGTGCAACAACAAAAAAAGATAAATTTTACTGTTCCAAATACCTTCTAAAGCCTCTACAGAGATCAAAAGGTGCTATTATTTCCAAAACAACCTTTAATTCTCAGAAAATACATAATAGTGTTTAGACAATTTTTTACAGATCTAAGTGAGAGCACCTAAACATTCCACCAACAAATTAGAAAAACAATCTTTCAGAAAAAAAAAAATATAGACTATCTACTTACCATTCTCAAAAAGAGAAATGTGCTTACATAACTTCAGGTATTTCAGTGATAAGGGAATTTTATTTATATTTGTAGAACAGAATGCATTTCCTTGGCATTCTAAAATTGAAATTCAAGAAGTATCATATATATGGTGGTAACTGCTGCATGAATCTTCCCAGCTGAAAAGGTTAAATGTGCACAGCAAGCAAATGTTGATGCTTACCAGGAACAAACTGGACTATGGTGTTGAGCATGTAAAAGTCAGCTCATCTCAAAGCACAATCACCTTTTTTTTTTTAACTGAATTCAATCACCAGCTTTTATTTATAAGGAAAAATCAGCTATTGTCACCAGAGACTACATTGTGAAAGACAATGCTCTTGTATCATTAATATTACTGTGAGCTTTTTTGAAAGATCAAATATCCAGTAAATGGATATTTACTGGGCATCACTTAGCACCACTGATTCACATCTTGCTATTTTGTTCTCCTAAATCCTATACCTACCTATATAAAGAAGTATCTACCTAGAAAAGTCATTAAAAACTCAGTATATTGAAAGCTGTGATTTCTCAGTACCTGTTGACAACTAATTAATGTTCTATCAACTTTACTATACTGTACTTTCTACCAAAAGTGTTTGCAAAGAATAACAGAGAGACACAGATATAAAACAAGACAGAAAGGGGTAGGACAGGAGCTACAAACAAGTCAACTAATTGTTCCTGACCACATTTTTGTTTTCCCTATACTTACTAAACACTTCAGGAGAGCTTCCCTACTGTATGGGTTCTAATATAATTTCCCATTCAATGGACAAGTTGAGCGTCACCTTCTGGATATTCCAAAGTCAACCCCACAACTCCACTGCCCTTTCCATCATGCTGGGAGTGACTTTTTCCTTCTGGCATTACTCCTTATGCCCTAGACAATCGAGTTCTGGCCTGCACTAAGAATAAAGTCACATTCCCAGCCACCGAGAAGCCCCACAACAGAATGACAAATTCCACGCACAGCAGGATTTCCACGCTACTGCGGTACAGTGCCAGATGTTCCCATAGATATTTAATGACTGTGACATTTCATTTTTATTTATTTAGTCATTGAAAGGAATTATTATTATTATTATAGATAATTTTCAAATTATTAGAGCAGATCAAATGATGCTTTCCTTCATTTTTTGCTGCTAAATGGTAGCGGACTAGAACATTTAATACAACTTTACATCTGCTGAATCTCAAAATGCAACCGAGGAATTAAAAATTAATAAATAATGGGGTTGTCTTGCCTTGACAAAGAAGTATACTGTAGCTCTCCTTTTTCTTTGCTTTCATTTTAAAGAGAATAAATGCTGCAAGGTGTAAGTATCATGAGGAAATAGCTGGATGAAAACCAGAAAGACCACTCAGCCTGAATCTTCTCTAATGGGTTTTAAAGAAGGCCTTTCACATTTTCTATCCTTTCTATCCTGACAGTTATTATGTCATTTGGAGGGGATGAGAAGCAGAAATTAAAATATTTCAAGCGTGTTTCCTTGGGAGAATAAATTGAGAAAAGAAGAAATATTTCTTTTAATGTCAATCTTTCCATACACAATCCATATCCCTTTGTTTGTTTGTTTTAAACCTTGGTGATAATAGTTTTAGATTTAGTATTTACTTCAAGAGCTTAGAATATTTGTATTTGGATAAGCTCAAAACACAGGTTTTTTTCTACCTGCAACCAAGTAAAGCCATAGCTACATTTGTTTCCTGAATCTTTCCAAAATAACATTAATGTATGTCTATGCATAACAAATATTGTCAACCACTATGAAGGATAATCTATTGAATGATATTATTTTAACTGTTTTAATTTCCTTTACTAACATAAAGCAAATATTTAATTATAACAAGTGGCTAATCTGTCCACACTATTTTGTCTTAAGATTGTGTTTTGTTTTAGAATTTTCATTTTCTGAAAAATAGTTTTTTAGCTACCTGTTCCTTATCAGTAACTCTCCTTCTATTATCTTTTTTCTCTTTAATCTCTCATGCTTCTGTTCTTTTTTTCTCCCTTTATTTTCACTTTGCCCATCCCTGCTTTTCCTTCTCCAGAGAATGTTGTTTTCTAATCTGTCCTATAGAAACTTTCTCTGTATTATTTACAAGCCCTCATTTTCAGACAGATGTTCTAAGCATATGCTGAGGTGCCTTATGATTCCGGGCTTTACAGATATTACAGAATTAAAATTCTCTTAACACTGCTTTGGCATAGCTTACTATAGAGCCACAGAGGCTGAGAAGTTCTGACCTCCAAAATATGAAGGATCTCTACAGAGGCAGGGCTGGAGTTTAATTGAGCCTTTGTTATTTTGCCTTCACAGTTTAAATAGACAATAAATACAGGAAAGAAAAAAGCTTTCTGATACAACACAACTGATGAGAGAATCTGGTTTAAAAATATATGAAATGCAGAGTGAAAATGCACCTGAGTATGTCCAAGAAATCACAGGATCACAGAGTTGTCAGGGTTGGAAGGGATCTCAGGAAATCACCCATTCCAACCCCTCTGCCAGGGCAGGGTCACCTGGAGCAGGTGACACAGGAGCGTGTCCAGGTGGGCTCTGAGTGTCTCCAGGGAGGGAGACTCCACAGCCCCCATGGGCAGCTGTGCCAGGGCTCTGCCACTTTCAATGTCAAATTCCTCCTCGTGCTGAGGTTTTAAAGGTTTAAAACTTGTGGTTTAGTTTATGGCCTTGTCCTCTCACTGGCCATGAGTGAAAGGACCCTGGCACCTGCCTTTGAGATATTTATAGGCAGTAATGAAATCCCCTCTTTCTTGTCTTCCCCAAAATAAAAAGGTCCAACTCCTGGGCTGCTCAGAACTAAATTTTCACCACTTAGAAGAATCTTGACCAAAAAAGTTTCAACTTTAACTGCTTATAGTCCAATATACAGTGAGGTAAAAAAAAAAAAAAATAGGACTTTACTGGAGATAAAACATTTTTAAGCTAAATAGAGCCTCAAGTACAATCAAAATTGGATTTTAGAAAGAATAATGTTTTGAAAAATATTTCTGAACAAAGTGAAATTGTGACCCCATTTTTTAAATAAAAAAAATATATTTTCATAGGTAATTACAGATGCCAATTTAGCAGAGTCATTCAAGATGCAAGTTGTTTCATTAAGATAATAAAGAAAGGAAGACAGTGATGTAAGATTGTTTAAGATACAGGTTGGCTGATTCTCTCTGCAATTAATGAATGAATTAATTAAACTTGACAAAAACCAAAATGTACTAGACAGCTCATCCAAGAAGCAGTCCCAATTCAGCAGATGACTGTAACCCAAAGAGCAGCTGAGGTTACCTGAAAGCTCACTGGTCAAAAGAAAACATTTATGCCACTGGGGCTGGGACTTGCACATTTCTGCTTTTATTACAGTCACAAACAAGCCCATTTGAGTGAATTAAGCACAACTTCAAGTGGAAGAGTTGGAGAGCCAAAGTACCTTGGGAACAGAAACCCATCAAACTTGCAGTGTCCATTACTTTTCATTTTGCAGATTTTTCTCACACACAGATTAAGTACCATGGAAGATACCACAAAATTATTGAGTTCTTGCTGCTAGATGGTGCACACCTAAGATTAGAATGTCTGTGCATCAGCTATGGTCTGAGATCCAAATTTTATCCAAGTTTGCTGGCTCTGGGCTTGACAGTTTAGATTAACTCTTTAAACACCCATTTGAAAAAAAAATATAAATTTAGGTGCTAATTTTTCAGCCCAGTCAGCAGCTAATTAACAAACTGAAAGGAAACATGAAAAAACTGTACTACACAGTGAAAGGGAATGCCCCAAGAGTTTCCAAATATAATCGTGTTTGCAGGTTTGTCTTGGTTTTTGATATTGTTTTTAGATATTGTTTTTCTACGGCAAAGTTGTTTCAGAACAAACTTCATTAATTTTGCACTGAGAAATACCTCACAGACATGTTTATCTTTAATTACAGTAATTTCTTGCTCAGACTGATGCTTTCTCTAAATGGCAAATTCTTACTTTGAGTGACAAGTGATTTTGAGTAATTTGAGTGTTTGCAATAGTCTTCTCACATTTCCTACACAGCTTTGTTTTCCCATTTGTCTTATCTCATCTGTCCTATCTACAAAAGGAAACAGAAAGTAGATTAAGGATTTCAACTTTGACTTTTTTTCATTTTCATAAAAAATATTGCTTATGAATATTGTGAATCTGGGGAGTTACACTTCAGAACTTCACATAAATGCTTTGAAGAAAGACACCACCACATCCTCCTATGAGATTCCAGACTATCACATCTACGATAGGAAGATAAGCAAATAAAATTCCTCCTAATACTTGATAAATGTCACAAAAAACAGCTGTGCACAGGGTTGCACAGTCAATTGGTGTGCAACACTGACACTCTAAGCCAATTTCAGAGTCAAAAATGGCAGTATCATCCGAAAACCAGTAGGCTGATGACAGGTATTGATGACTGACAGGTATTGATGACAGGTATTGATGACAGGTGTCATCTCACTGAGGGAAAAGATGATCTTGGCTGTCAACATGATGTGATTCCCTGCTGCATGGAACAGGCTGCCCAGGAAGGGATGCTCCACAGGGGACACCCATCACAATCTTTCCTGCTGGCCACTAGAGACTTTCTCTTTTTCTATCTGCCTGTTTTCCCCTAAGTCAATATGGACATAGTTGTAGGCCATCAGCAATGTGTCCCTGGGATGAAAAAGGGTTTGTACATGTCTGTCTACCTTAGCTTTGTGTTCTCTAGATTTTTATATCAGTCCCAAAAATACCTGCTTTATTTATTCTTCATCTGCTCCTTAGGAGCCATTGTCTGCTTCATGTTTTCATCAGAATGGTCTGGAAAAAAAAATACTCTAGTACTAATTTATACTAAGAGGTCAGACTCAGGAGGGTAAATTCACATTTCCTCTAGTTCTAAACCCAAGCAGAAATGGCACATGGTGGCAATGAAGTCAGAAGACACAGTAGCAACAAGTGCTGCCCTAGTGCTATTAGACAACATAAAACCAAGCCACATTATTTTAGTATTTGTATGATCAGAATGGTGATTGGACATGGAAACAAATTTATTGATTTTTATTGAATTTGCCCTCTGTGGAATCTTTTAAAATATGGAATTTGGCTCCTTTTTGGGGTAATGACCTTTTGGGGTGAGTGCCTTGGTTGATATTTCCTATAAACTCCAGAAAGTCATCATTGCAATGATTTGGTTTTCTTTTTTTTTCTTTTTCTGCTATGTCACTCAAATTTATCACCTCCAACTTTAACATTTAGGCCCAAAAGATAATGGTGATAAAGACAACAGAGTGTGGGGAGTTTGTTCGGCTGTTCATCTTGTTGTTCCCTTTTTTTAAATTAAGTGCAAGAAGTCAAAGATAAAAGGAAGAAAAAAATCAGTTATTCTTTCTCTCTTGTGAATGCAGCCATGGGAAACTGTGCTCCACAGGTCGTGAGACTTAAATTACAAAGGCTGAAGGCTGGTTTCAGTCACCTCACATCAGAGCACATGTCGGCACTTTAAAATTTATATTCTCCCCTCAGTTTACAGAAGACTGCCTGAGATCAACAGCATCTTTTGATCTCCCTGAAAGTCACCTGTCTCTAGGCAGGGACACCACACGTACAGTCATCTCTGCTCTTCTCCAGCGTCCTGCTGGTTTTAGTCTTTCAGTTGTTTCCAATCCATCTTTTAGAGATACACACAAACATGCTCTTCCCAGCCAGCTCTGCAAGCTGTCCTACCTGGAAAGCACAGAATGTCTCTCTGAAATGGCTTTTTAACAAGTTTCACAAGGATGCAAAATTACCTAAAAACGATGCTCTAGATGGTCAGATGGAGCTGCCCACAACAGGCACCTGGAGCTGACATACAGCTGCCTCAAGCTAGGGAAAGCAAATTTGAGAATAAAGCATCTCTTGGAGAGCAATTGCCTGTGTGTGTTCCCACTGTGAGAGATTCACATTTGTGAAAAGCAAAATCTTGGCAGGCAACCCCTTGATGTGCAGAAATTTGCAAATCGTTTCAGTCTAAGCAATTTTCCCATCCTTACCAGAGAGCACTAAGGCTGCAATTGTACCCTGATAATCATAGCTACTGAATTCTAAGCAAAATGAAATTTCAGCACAGAGTCAACACTGCTAAATCCTAAAATGATTAAGAGAAATGGCATTTAATTAAAATATCCACAGCTTTTGTCGCTAATGCATCAAATTTTGTATACTAGAAAATTAAACCCAGGATTAATGGAAATTTTAAACAGGGATTAAACAACATAAAGGTCAGGCATTATTCTGATAAGGCTGTAAAACATAGCAGTGCATCTCCACCCTGCCCCACACTAAAATGTGAGATTAGGATAAGTGATACTACATACCCTTCACTTTCATATCTCTCTTTAGATATCTCACTGCTTAAGAAACAAAAGCTTGCCCAGGAATAAAGGTAAAAAAAGAGGGTTTAAATGTCAATATTTTCTCACAATAAGCTAATTCACTCAGCACATTTCTAGCACTCACCAGAAACATCTGGTCTCACAAACAGTGAGAAGTGAATGAGTTGGATCATGAGTTTATCCCAGCATAGTAAAAGCTCTGATCTAATCATGACCACCAAGATAAAAATGAGAAAAAAAAATCCCAGCAAAAGAACAAAATAGAGTATGTTGTGAGAGTCTGAACTGGCTTAGTGAGCTAAGAGAATTGCTGATTTTTTAGGTAAAATTTCCTTGCCTCAGACAGCACAAGTTACTCTCAGCCTCTTTCTAGGATTTAGAAACAAG
>NW_005054405.1:1649575-1687687 GCF_000277835.1 Geospiza fortis | reverse complement strand
GAGCAGGGTATGAGTAACACAAACTCATATGGGTTACACAAATTTACAGACACATGATAGCACACCTTGCTGCAGTCTCAAACACCAGATCAAATCCTAGACACTGACATGAATTTGAGCAATCAAATCACCTGAAAATTCTGTCTGTTTGAACAAACTGCTGCATGTGACCGACAGAAACACATTCCTGCAAGACTGAGGTGGAGATTTTCCTATTTTCAAACTAATCCTAAAATATCAATAGAAAGCACTACTCTCTTGAGTTGTTCACTTTCTCCAGAATAGAAATTAGATTAGTTTTGGATTAATTTTGTCGTATTAAGCTTCTCAGGTGAGAAACATGACCACAGATTTCAAGCATGAAGAAGAGCCCAATGGAATGGAAATGGCTTACTCAAAATCTGAATTGAGCCTTAGCTTTTTGCATGAGATGATTGGGTTCACAGAGGGTCCACAGACCTCTATATGTCTCCAAAAAACAAACAAACAAAAAAACCCCAAACCAAGCAAAAAAAAAAAAAAAATAGATCTAGTATGTTAACACAGTTAAATTGTTCCTTTTTCATCTTAGATTTCTGGAATCTCGAACCCTTTTATAAGAAATGCTTTTCCTACCCACTCTCTATTTCTAATGGTTTTCCCACAAAGTGCTACCCACCATCTCCAATTATTTTTTTTTTCCTTATAATTTAAGAGTTTTCCAAATTTTTAGTCAACAGTAACGTTATGGAAGATAAGCAACGAATGATCAATTTTTAAAAGATTACAGGGCTTAAGCCTTAGAGACAGGACACAATAGCAGGAGTACATAATTTTATCTGTGAGGCACCCATTTTCTATCATTAAACTCCACTATATAAAAGGAAAAAGTACAGTACTCTAAACACAGTTATTTCAACAAACAAAACACTCAAGGATTTTTAAGGTGCAAAAAAAAAAAAAAAAAAATTGCAAAATCATATGCCATAAGGCTGTAACCATGCTAGAAAAATGAAACCAAAGCCTTGTGGAATATTGTTTTAGTTGAGGAGTGGTAGTTGTAGGATGTCTGAATGCATACAGGCACCAGCTTCCTGATGATTAGCACAGTTTCATTGACAGGCTTGGCTGCAGAATCACAAAGCAAACATAAATTGCAGCAAATTAGCAGAAGATTTTTCTTTTTCCTTTCAAGAAGAAAGTTTAATGGATGTTTTGCCTGAGGAGCTGATTTCAATGGCATCTCAGCAGACGAGGCTGCGCTGCCAGGAACCACAGGAGCGTACAGTAAATTTAATAATGGCCCCATGCCACAGCATGGCTCGTACAGCTACACAGCAGATCCCCAGCCAGCCACAGGCTCTGCACATTCAGCACAGGAAACTGAGCACTTCAGAGCCACGAGGGCCTGGGTCTCATTAGGCAGAGATAGAACTTGTGGCTGTCTACAAAGATAGCTGCCTCTTAGAAATCCATCTTGCTTCCAATGAATTTAACACAGTTTTATCCAAAAATTCCATCGTGGTGGTATTTAGCCCCTAAACAAAGTTACTGAAGGATGATAGCAGGAAAAGGAGATTTGGAAATATTTGAGAAAAGATAAAAATGAAGACAATGTAATATCAGGAGGACTTTTTTACTACATCTGATTGATCACCAAATTAATCTCTCCCAATTTAAACACACACAATGGAACATCAACTTCATGTGTTAAAAATGTGAATAATAATAAAAAAAATATATACATATCCATGCCAGGAATATTGATATCATAGCATGACATTTGAGTTACAATTGGCAATATTTTCCAGTCTCCATTCTGGAGCATTTTAGCTTGCTCATGGCAAACTGACACTCAGATAAGTAGGAAAAATTATTTCCTCCTTTTAAAATCAGCAAAGAAGTTGCTTCCAATCTGATCTTTACAACTGACTAAGCTCAGCATAAACACAGGGCAAATATCAGCACTGAAAGAGTTTTCAGAGATGATGTTTAATCATGATAGCCACAATATCATTGCTTGGTTATTTTGCCATCTGCAGAATTGATAAATATGTTCTCATAAATAAATTCATTGATCTCTCTCCCAAACATTAATATGAACAGACATCATGCTACAGAAACAAATCCATTTGGGATGCTCTAAAACCTTCTGGGGAAAAGTGCACATAAAAATAGGCATTGCAGATGAATAAATATTTTGTTATTATCACCATTTTCAAATGTATCTATCACTAATGAACTCAGATCTCAAATATCATTATACACTTGATGCTTTTCTCCAAGAAGCATGAATTACTGCTGCTAGTTTGGAGTGGACAAAAGTGTTCATTGTTATGTTAATGCTCACATATCCTCTACACGTCTGACACATTTTCCTTTAAAAGTCACGCTCTTCAATCTGCTGGATATCACTTTCTGTATCCAACACAAAAATAGATCAGATGAAGAATTTTTTTATTTCTGTCCCACTCATGTCCTACAGGAATGAGTCTCACACTCATCCTGCCTGTGCAGGCAGAAGAGCCACCGTGGGTGCTGAGCAGGAGCATACCTGAGAATCCCAGTAATGACCCAGGTTAACAAAGCCAAAGCCAGAAAAAAACTTTTAATCTCCTTTTTGAGTCCACACTGTCCTTGAACTGCTTTGCTGTCCTGGGGGCCAGGGGCAGAGGGGACATTTCCTGTTCTGCCAGTGCTATTGCATTCTATCTTCTTAAGGTAATTACTCTGGCTTTTTTGAGATATACTGGATTTTGACTTAAGGCCTTTTTATGCCACTCCAAGAGGAAAAAATAATAAAGGTCTTAAAGTGCTTGAAAACAGCCTCAAGTCCAGTCATAAATAACTACAGAATTACAACCGAAATGTTTACTAAGATGAGGGAAGAGATAAATCACATTATATCTAAATGGAATAAATATACTAATAAATAGAAGTTTTGGAGCACAGATGGCAGTAGAAATAAATGTCATTGCAAATCTTCAAATATTTTCCTTTTAAAAGCTGATTTAAAGTGAACATAAATGATGACACAATCATATTTTAAGGACAAGTGTAGGTTAAATAATTTACATATATTAAATATCTAAGCTGTGGTAAAAAAGAAAAAAGAGGCAGCCTGGACAGGACCATTTATTCTTCATGATCATTAGACATTTTTGTTGCTCTTGGTGGCAGAGTGGTGTATGAAGCCTAATTATTATTTTATGTTACTTTCTTCAAAGGTTAAAATATATACAACTAAAATATAAAACTTAAAGAGATGTAGGATTTTAGGATGGGGTTTGGGGTACTAAAAGCACAGGCAGTATGCAGTGGATTACATGGCTTTCCTTTGTGCCTTGTGCACACACAGCCAAGACACAACCGTGGGATCGCTGCCACCCGCCAGCTCCAGGAGCCAAACCACACAATCCACGGAATAATAAAGGATGTTAGGATTAAAAAGCAGATGAAGCTTAAGTCCTAAAGGTCTCCAGGGACCTCTGGGCTGTGTGTTACTCCTTTTATCAATCTGGCTTGCCCACAGAGATGAAGCCTCTTCCCAGCCAAACAAGTCAATCTAATGAAATGCCTGGATTTTCACACAACTGAACACGTGCAATGTGCAACTGGTATTAAACCTCACCTTTGGATCTATTGCTTTTTCATCCTGAAGGAAGAAAAAGGAAATAGACAAATTGTTCACACTGTCAACAACCCCAGAAACTCAGATAAGAATTTCACATTAGGAAGACATCTTAAGTCAGAAGTAATAGATTTTTTTCTAAATGTTGTTATTGGGCCATGGCTACTGGGTCCCTCCCATTTTATTTAAAAAAAAAAAGGCACAAAAAACCCCAAACCAAACCAAACCAAACCAAACAGCTATATTCTAATAGAGTGATGAAAAAAAGATTTATTCAGAATCACTTAACAATGGTATGAAAGAATAATTTTAATTATCTCTGAGAGTAGATTAATCTAGAAGCCCTTGTCTTCATATGAGACCACTTTTATAATTCTGTAAGTGTTCACATTTTTACTCCCATAAACATACATATTAGAATTAATTTTGGAATAGTCACATGAGGGAATAGTATTTACTAATGTATAGGTGCTTCTCAGTGGTCCATATTTCAGTATAAATAAACCTAAGCATGAACAAGGGCTTGTGTAGAGTTATCCTATGGAGTTCTTTCCCCATACTTTCTATTATTCATAAAAATTGGAAGGCTTTATACCCTTACTACTTGAGATCACTTAGAACTTTGCTTCAAACTACCTAGAATTGCCCAAAGTTTATCAGCTAAGGCTGTACAACTGCCAACACCTATATGCCAGGCTATGATTCCCTACAGCCTTCCACATTCTTACTCCTTCTTGCTTAAGCTTTCCAGTTTTAAAAGCCGTTTAACACACAACTCCACCAATATTTACACATCAATATCTTTGCATGGCACAAACTGAGCAATATTAACCTCTGTTCCCAGCATGCCCTCTCCATACTAAATACTTCTGGCATATCAAGCTGAAGATATAGCTCCCCAAGAAGCTTGTCTTAGGATTCAGAGCTGGCCTAAGAAGTTTCTAGGTCTGAAATTTGCTCCAAACTTGTCCCCCCTCAAGCCACCACAGTTGTGCTGGTGAGGCTGAATTACACGATGTGACTTAAAAATATCTTTGCCATCACACATCCACCAACACCCTCATTTTGGAAGGTACATGGAACAAAAACATTATGGAAACTGGAAAAAAAAAAAAAAGGAACAGAATTCTTAGTCTTAGAGAGCTTCTATGTAGGGTTACAATATAAGGGAGCTAGGGGAATTTAATATTTCTGCTTAAGATGATGTTGCTGCTCTAAATGTAAAGACCCATCAATTTTGATTTCAAAACTGAAATTTTCCAAATTATGTAAATACAATAATATTTTTTACAACACAACCTTAACCGTGACTTCATTCTTCCTAGAAAATTGGGCTAAGAAACAACTTGAAGCAACTCCTCAGACAGTTTATTTATCTTCTGATGAACCAGTTAAAAAATTATGCACTGCAGAAACAGCCAAAAGAAATATCTTTTCTACGTATCTGAAACTACTATACACTGCATTTTTGTTATAGGTTTATGAATCAGCTTTTCTCTGTTGTCTGGTGTACAGTATCACACACAGGAAAAGGTTAATCTTCAGAGAAAATACCATCTCTTGGCCCTCTGCATTTGTTGGAGTCACACAAGCTTTCTTTGAAGTTGCTTGTCATCCCAGTAAAGCTGCTTTAAGTAGTTCAAATTAAATATCACTACTATTACAGTTTGGTAGCAAATAGAGGCAAGAAAGAGAAAAGCTTTGGGGTAGAATTTCAGGGGGAAATAGGATTATGTTTGCTCTGTAACATGTCCCCCAAATTATGATTTTAAAAGCTGTTCGGGCCTCAGTTGTACAGAAATTCAATCTACTCCGTTCTGAAAGTATCTGAACTTTATCTGACATGCCACTATTGGTCCAGCTAATTTGGAAACATTTTTCATTTATTCCTGGTAGTGCTTTCAATTACAGAGATACTATCATCTTGAATATTTCCTCCTCTGAAGACTTCCCCCCAGGGTTTACAAAAGGAAACCTATTAAAATGTGTCCCCATCCTTTTAGCAGGGAAAAAAGACAAGACTGAATGAAAGAGGAAAGACTGGAGCTCAGCACTAAATCAAAATATAGCTGAGGAACCACACTTGCTACTGGGTCAGAGGAAAATTCATGACCGCAATCAACTTAAGGCCAAGCTAACGTGTTTTGGTGAACCAGAAGATAGAATAAAGAGGAAGGAAAAAAAGGAGAATAGAAAGAATTTCAAGTAATTTCAATATTTCTGGGTTTAGTTTCAAGACTGGGTTTAACACTTGAAGGAGAGGGAAAATTCCATGACACTCTTTATGACTTTGGATTTCCACATATTAGAATCAAGTCATTCAGCTGGTGATTTGAGACTCAAATTGTAACTGAATTTCAGTTTGCTGCTAGAAAGCGTCTGTCCTGTCTAAATATCAGACCACTGACCTGATTAGAAGTTTTCTTAAGATTCACAGTATTTGAAAGAGAGCGAATTTTAAGACATCAAAACATTCTGTAGTGAGGACTCCCTTACATGGTAAGGCAGACTTCAAGTTTGAGATGATTTGCAAATGGTATCTGTAAATATTAATGCACTTTGACATTGAATATTGCATATCATACATTTTAAGTGTCTTTTAGTGTGTGGATGTTTACAGTGAAATGATGTGCTTCTGAATATGTCTGCTTTTAATTCAAAGTGTGGCTTCATTAAAGGAGAGTGATAACATAAAGCTTAGCAGCGTGATCATTCCTTGAGAATTAGCACAAAATTGACATGCATCCTTAACACAAACTTTTAATTGGGTTTGTGGGCACCAAACAGCTTCACTTCAGCTGTTCTTTGCCCTCTTTTCTACAGTTCCAGCTTGCCAGTACCCAGCCTGGGTATTGACTGCTTTTAATACAGAGCGGTTTTCCCCAGGCTGGGACTTCATTTTGCAGTTGCCTTCATCAAGCAACCAGACACTAAAAACCTCATCAGATTCCTTCAGTCTTAGGAGCATTGCTCCCCTCAGAATTTTTTTTTCATGGTGTTGTTATTGACTCTGTTACCTTCTTTCATAATACCCTAGAATACCTGGTCAGAAAATGGCTACGAAGAATTCCAAACACAACATCAATACACAAGATTCATAAGGCTCAGTTCAAATCAAATATTGAGGGATCCTACACATTGCAGGTGACATTGAGAGAATAAGCACCCTTAGAGATGTATGTGTTGAGAAAAATATGGATATTTCATTTAGATTGACTGCTGCTCAAGAGGAGTGGCAGGCCTAAAGTGGCCAAAACAGGTGCAATGTCTCTTCTGCAGCACGGGAACAAAATCATAAAAGCTGAAAAAAAGTCTGTATAATGCATCCTTTCCTGTGCCTTTAATTTGGACCCTGCAACCCCTCAATTTACCTAGATCAGAATCAGGGCATTTTCTTTATTCTGCTTTTAACAGAAAGGTTTTCTTTGCCTAAATCTTCTGCAGGATCTGGCTAAAATGAGCACAGAGAAGCCTGTGTCAAGAGACTGACAAAATCTCATTCTGCAATGAGCACAGGAATGCCTCATATGTGTGGAGTTGCTTTGAATGTAACCCACCTATGCAGCTGTCAAGCCAGAGCACATGCTGAGGAAGAACAGGTTGCCTTAGCAACCCCAGTCCTGTTGTAGAGACTTCAGAAAAACTGAATAATTTTATCTTTCTGAAGCACCATTGTGCCATTGTGCTTAAATACCTTACACATTAAATAGACATTCATTACCAAGCTCTCCATACACACTTTGAGCTATTTTCATGCTATGGGTTATAGAAGGCTCTGCTTGGGAAACGTTTTCATCCTCTTTCTTACCATCTGTGACCCTTGCAGCTGTCATCTATTAAAAAAGTAGCACTTACTCATTGCCTTTTTTTGGGGGGTTTGTTGGAGATGAACGACTGACATCATTCCAGAGCTAAAACTTCTCTTCCAGCTGTGCTGTGTATAATGATTAATCTAGCTCGGAAAACAACCAGGTACATAAAATTGATTTTAATATGTGATATTGTTAGGATGTTCAGAGAAATCTGTGAGAAGGAATAATGACTGCACTCTACCAGTATGCTTATTATTGTGAAGAGCTTTTGGCTACACAAATTTCAGGTCTGAACTGTACATAATATGCCATTAAATTGTAATAATTGAAACTTCTAGAGAAAGGAATCTAACGATACCCAACAGAACAATTTTAGTTCCATGAGAATATATTTAATTAACCCTTAATCATTTTCACCTTTATGACACTGGAAACGCTTCTAGGATTTGATTTACAAAATTATTATGCCATTAATAAGTGAAAGGTATTATTGACATACCAAAATCAAATTTAATTACTCCCTGGATTCCTCCAGAGGCAGAAAGAAGCTTGCAATTTTCTGAGACTATGTTCCATTTTTAATATTGTGAAATAAAAAAAAAATCTGTGAGTAGGCCAGAAATGTTGTATAATTGCTTATGTCTGAGTTACAAGCGCAACTATACCAATGTATTTTGGCTATCTTGAAAGTTCTTTTTGGGCTTTTTTTGAATCAAGTATCCCACTTAATACTTTACTTGCTACTCTTTGCTAGAAATATTCTTGCATAAAAGAGTTTCTACAGTGACTGCCAAACAAATTGCTATTATTTTCATTTTTTAAAGGTATAGCTTGCAATGGATTTAAGAAAATGGAAATTTCCGAAGTATTTTAGGAATGGATAGCTCATCTAACTGACCACTCCAGAATTTGAATTTAAACAAGAAAAAAATTCTTAAACTTGTTTTCAAACTGTCAAGAAAACCACGCCTGTTCACTTACATAATTAATAGACTGGTATATCTTAGTAAAAAGCTAAAATTTACATACTTCCAAATTTACATACTGCAAGACCCACATAAAAGAGTGGAGAAAAAAGCAACTAACAGAGTTGGGATGATAAAGGCTTGAAAAAATGTTGTCATCTGTGCATCAATCTCTATAGCTCTTCCTGAAGCACCATGTGTTGCCATATAATATTACAGGACCCTAACAGCTCAAGGTGAAATCTATCCTGATTAGGTTTCTAAGAAAAAACAACAAAAAATAAGTAATCTTGGTTGAAGCCACAGGAAACATTTTCCTTGCACTTTTTACAGCTTTTCTAATTCTCCTAAACACCTCAACTTCTCTGCATTTTCAAGATGTGTGTAAAGTTCTTCTTCCTTTGAACTTCATACAAATTAGGCCACTCATATTTGTCATCAGAAATTCCAGATGTTCACTGTAGTGAGATATCAGAAAAGATAAGCTGAGCAAATTGAGATTTCTTCAATTAGTTCATTCCACCATCTTGCCCTGCACTGTAATTTTGTGCACAGCTATATTTATTTCTCATGTGTAAAGTGGGTCTCAGTGGCAAAATAATCGTAAGAAGTATTTAGACTGGTATGTTATCAGGGACAAATCTTTTCCATTCTCAGCTACTGGAGATGAAAATCAAATGTGTTTTAAAGTACACTTGAGGAATTTTCTATCCCTTTCCTTAATAGCAGGTTATATGTTTATTGGTAGCTAGGAGCTACAAAGCCTTAGCCAGGAATATGTAATATTATTTTGGAAAGTACTACTGAGAGTGGGCATTACCGTTAGTTCAGCTTTTGGCCACTGGGCTAATCAAGCTTCTTTATTTTGTATGTATCCTGCTGGCAAAAGTAGCATTAAGATAGATCTTACATTCTAGGTGTCAAAAGGTCCAAAAGATGCACTATCCATACCAGTTAAATCTATTAAAAAATGAGAAGGAAATATATGCAGCACAATGATTTAAATCCATCCTTTGTGTCATAGTAGACTGGTAATACAAAGTGAGTATCATCCTGGTTTGCAGACCAGGAGAAGGAAGACATTGTGAGTGGCAAATGACTACCAAATTCTCAACACTGTACAGGAGCTCAGAAGATTGTAAAAATTCAGTGGCGAATACAAGAGAAAATAATAAATACTCTCATTACCTGCCTTGCATCTGGGCTATTATATACTCACCAATTTCATATTCCCAAAGCATAAGGCTCCTGTCTCATTTAGTGTGAGAATGTGCTTGTTTTGGTCTGAGCTCTTCAGTGAAGGTGGCTGGTGTGTATAAGGCCACTCATTTAATGCTGAACGCTGATCCAATATTTAGAAGTTTTGTGGTTCAAATTGTACCTCAGTATTACTTAACACACTCTTCAAACACTACATTGAAGAGAGAATTCAGTTCTTTCTCAAATTGTTATAATGTTAAATTCTCTAATATTGAATTCTCTCATAAACTTAAACTAATGTATTTTTATAGTGTCTTGTTTCTAATATCCTCAGCAACAGGCAGGGATATCCACCATTCAGTGTGTTCAATGTGAAATAATTAGGATTTGTTTCTCTGTAAACATACATGTTTCAGCCCCCAATGCAGAAAAGGGGATTACAAAAGCCAAGACACACTTGGAGTTTAATCTGGCAAAGACAGGTAAAGTCTTAGCTGAAAGGTATATCTGTAATAAAACAAATATTAAAAAAAATCAAACGTTTTTGTGAGGCCATGTTTATAATACTGACAGAGTTCTCCATTTAAATTAGGGCTTTTGATATTTTTCTTGATAAAGAGTGAAAATAAAATAAAAGAACTTTTAAAAGAAGTTTTATACTTACAATGGCTGAGAATGTTGAATTCCTAGCCAGAAGAGACTGCAGAGTGAAGCACTAACCCTTCAGAAGTGGATTTCAGTACGAGTGCTGACACAGTGTTAGTTATCACGAGTACCACAGCAATACATTATTCCTTTAAGGTAACAGACAGTGTTGAAGCTGCCCTGTAATTTGGCACAGAACACTTCTGTACTAATGCAATATGACAATGTTATTATGTCTGCTATTTTCTATGCCATAATAGCAGTATTTGTTTCCACAAACACGCCATTACGTTCACTAATATGGCTGTACTGAAAGACTGCCCGAATAAAAACCAATGCAAACTTATAGTAAGCAGATAATCTCTTATAGATTTGTTTTTCTGTGCCAGAGTAATTTTCAACCCTATTCATATTAAAAAAAAAAAAATAAAGAAAAGATGACTTCCCTGGGAGGATATTTTTCACTACATAACCTGCTGTTAGATATGGTTACTATGTTTATGATGTATTTCCCCACTGGATGTGCATCCATTTGTAAAAACAGCCACTAACTGTCCTTTTAGTACAGTCTCTTTATGATACCACATGTAGGAAAAACCACTACCGCAAGCTTTACATTAATCAGTGTAACACTCCTGTCTATCACACCTAAAGAGCATTGGTGCCCCAAATCTCTAAGTGTCATGCCATGTCAAAGGAAAAAAATTAACTCGATAGCATCTTGCCCTGCCATGTTTATCTTCCAGCAGACAGGACATTGCAGCACACTGAAAGTTCCCACCTCTGCCAACCTCTGCCACCATGAAGGGTTAAGGTATACAGGTACTTCATACTCACTGGACTACAGAGATTTGCAATTTTTTTAGTTGCTGTTCCTGACTACACTTTTAAAATTATAGCCTTGCACTTAACTGACCCAGTTCTTTTTCTGAAGGGGTGCATTACCTAAATTTCTCCTCCATCCCTAGCAGACACACAGAGAACACTCTTGGACTAGGAAAGAAAAAAAATCTGCCTCACATGGTGTTATGAGAGAACTTTAAAAAAACCCAACAACTTCATTTTAATTTCCACACATTCACCTCCAATAATACACTGAACGGCACAGAAGTCATAATTAGCTCTTATCACAAAAATTAAAGAAATATCTTGCACAGTGAAATGTATTATGTTACTTTCCACAAAACCATTTCTTTTATTATTTCCTCCACACCTCCTGTTTTGAAATTTAAGATGAGAATGATACAAGTGAAACATTTGCACTGTAAAGCCCAGGAGCAGTGCATGTCAGATCTTCATGCTCTGGGGTTACTATGGGAAATGCATTGAAAGCATCAGCTCAAATGCAGCAAGGTAATTTGTGCACATTTATGCAAATTGCAGATGATAGGAAGCTGGGAGGAGTGGTTGATCAACCAGATGCCTGTGTTGCCATTCAGAGGGATGCTGACAAGCTGGAGAAATGCACTGACAAGAACCTCCTAAAAATGCCAAATCCTGCACCTGGGGAGGAATAAACCCTCACATCAGGGCAAGCTAGGGTTTGACCAGCTGGAAGGCAGCTTGGCAGAGAGGGATCTGGGCATCCTGATAGTCAACAAGTTGCACGTGGGTCAGCAATGTGCTCTTGTGGCAAAAACAGCCCAACACTGTTGCTGGTGCTAAAATATTGCAGAATCGTGGAGAGATGTGAGAGATGGTGGCAAAATGCTGTAGAAAGGTTGAGCAATGTGATCTTTCCAGTCTACTCAGCACTGCTGAGATGCATCTGGAGCACTGGCCCCACATGCTGGGCTCCCCAGGGCAAGAACAACATGAGAACACAGGAATTAACCTATGTTTACCCAGCAAAGGGCCACAAAGGCCATCAAGTGTTCTCTCCTGTGAAGAGAGGCTGAGGAAGCAGGGGCTGCTCAGCCAGGAGAAGAGAAGGCTCAGTGGGGATCCATCAATGTTATGAAATAATTGATGTATGTGAGGCAAAGAAAACAGATTTTTCTTAGTGGTGCTCAGTGACAGTATTTTTTTTTTTTGACTCTGATCTGCACAGAGGGGTTTTTTTTTTTTCCTCCCACCTTGGAAACTTTATCACTTAAATTTCTGCTTAGATATGTCCCCTAAGAACTCGTGGAGCAAAACAGAGGTGAGGTGTGATGGGTTAAATCCTGGCTGAGAGTGAAACACCCACCCATCTGAAACACCCACTCCCTCTTCTCTGACTACTGTTTTGTTCCCTCCTCCTTCATCTGTCCAGCATTTTGGCAAGAATGGCAGACTTTCTAACTGTTTTAATAGAGATATCTTCACCTTGGGTAAGGGACTAAGTATTTCTGTTTCTCTTATTACCACTGACACTTATTTTTAAGTGGTCAATTGGCTGGGGTTTGAGACTAAAAAAAATATCTCAGTGTATGAGATTTTGACATCTTAAGCATTCCATTTTATATAAAACAGTATATTCCTGTGTAAAGTGAGCCAATGGCCTGCCTGAGTAGCAGCACTGGGTTAAATTTGATTTTCTGTCAACCAGTGTTTCTCCACGCACAATCTGCAATGGAAAGATGCTCAGGAAGGTGCCTACATCCTTCCTGAAGGGGATGCATTTTCAGCAACAAGCAGCTGCTATTCCAGACCTGTCACTGGAAGGTTTCCTCACATGAAGAAAATTTGTCTTATTTCAGTGCCATGAAGTTTAGTCTGTGGCGTGCAGCCTGGGCCACTTTTCAAAAGCTGTAGTAACATTTCATCATTTGTCTTCCCAATATGCTCTTCCCAAACACATCAGAGAGCAGGCTCAGAGCATGCAAATGACACTGACAACATCATTTTTCCTCCTTTCTGGCACATTTACCACTTCAAAAATTCTCTCTGGTTAGATGGGCTTTGCAGATTTTTTTTGGTATCTGAACTAATCTAAGGAGCCAAGATAAAGCAGAAACCAAGTGCATTATATTTGCTAGACTCTGCATTCTATTCCAAAACATCAGTATTGAGGATAAATTTATATTTCGTGCTTGTGATTAAAAAAAACGGTTAAAAAGATTTTTTCTGGGAACAAAGTAAGTATTTTTAGCAACGAGCTTCTAAAAGGACTCCCTTACCGTCATCAGACAGGACGTATTGTGAAATATTTGAATTGTGTGCAATGTAGTCCATGATGTTACTATATAAATGAGCATTCACAGGTAAATATTTTTCTTAAATAAGCTCATAATTTGCCACATTTATGCATTACCTGTCACTTGAAGAAATAATTCATAGAATATTCCAGGTCCACACAACATTTACTACTAAAAGTTATAAACTGAGTTTTTCCTTTGTTAGATGTTATATCTGCAACTTTCTATTCACAGGTTTTAGTTTCTTCTGAAACAACTCAAAAGATCACAAAACAGAAATAACAATTTAAAAGCAAAACAGAAACATTTTTCTCTTGTAGTAGGTAGGAGGGATGAAACTTTAAAAATGTATGTTTAGCAATATGACTAATCATGTACATTGCTGGGAAGTGCAAACTCATATACATAAAGTAAACCCAAACCTTTGCTCAAATCATTGAAAGTTTTCCAATATCACATTTCATTTCTACCACAAGAGCAACTGCAGAGAAACAGAATTAGGCCTTTCATCCTTTCCCTAATTTTCAAACTACGGAACTTTCATGGGAATAAATTATTAGCTGTTGCATACAGTTAATTTCCTAGCCCTGTGATAAACACAATTTGAGCCAAAAGCTTTTCAGATTATAAATATTCTGCTGGTTTTGGGTTTGTCCAAGATGGCATGCCTTGCTGTAGAGTGGAAAACCAGAACACGACAGAAAAATCCAGAACACTTGACTGGGCAGTTATACAACATTTTCTATTATCAGCCATTTTTTTCAGATAAAAGTATACAAGTAGAAATAAAAATACCTTAAAGAAATTCCATCTTCTTATGCGTATAAAAATGTGCAATTGGATGTTACAAATGTGATAAATTAATACCAAAAGTCAGCAGCTTACTTTCATCATTATAGCTCTCCATTATTATTCCACCATCACTCCTGCATAAATCTATTTAGATCAATAAGGTTAGGTTGGAATAAAACTACATTATGAAGCTGGTGAATCAGGACCCTTATTTTTTGACACATTTAAGCTTTTCCTGGAAGACCAGATGGTTGCTGCGTGTTATTCAGATGAAATCTAAAAGAACTAAAATACTCAGCATGCTTTTATTATTGGCATATTTAGTGTGTCACCTAAAGAAATCCACAAAGGGAGATAATAAGCCTTCTCAACTGTTTCACAGTAATTATAGCCCTTGTGATAGTGCTACATTAAGATAACAAAATGTAAAATGTGTTTTCAATCAGGAAAAGAGAAATCCATTTGAAATATTTATGCAGGAAAGGGGCTGCTTTAAACAGGTAACCATCAGTATGTTAGACTTGGAATCAAGTGCAACAAAACCAAGTTCTGCCCGTGTTTGATGCTGCACATTGTCCAAAATTTATAAAGTATATTTTTTGTTCTTACCATAAGCCTTACAGATTTTCACAGGGTCTACCCGTCCAGTTAAATATCTAATATTAAAACGACATAAAGCTTTAGGCATTTGCTTCAAATGTAGTCTCAGGTTTTCAGAGGGACATTTTTCCATGTACTTACGGTCATTGCACAATGGTCCACTAAAGGAGGTCATGCTGCAGTCACAGCTGAACCCATCCCACTGCTGAAGGCACACGCCCTGGTTTGCACAGGAATCCTCTTGGCACGTTGTGCTGGGTCCTAGTGAGAACACACAGAAAAGGACTTGCACTTCGTCTCCCAAGGAAAGGCACTTCCCAGTGGGTCACATTGAGTAGCTGCCAACATCTCAGATCAAATAAGCAAAGAGTTACCAAGTCAAACGCACATAAACTCACTGGTTTTGGAGCAGCATGTAACATTAAAAGGGGGGAGGGGTTTGCTTTAGTTGTAAGATCACTATGTCAAACACATAAGATTGCACAAAACAGAAGCAGAATTATTCCAGGTACAGTGGGAATGTTAACTTTGTTGTCAGTTATTTGTTAATCTCGTGTCAGACCATTAACTGGCTAAACATTGTCTAAAAACTTCATTATTTCTTCCTGTAAATACATTTCAAACAGCAAAGCCAGATGCCACAGGAATCAAAACTCTGGGATATGAAAGACTGGATAATGAAATATAAAAATGAAACAAGTTTTAAGAAATAATAAAAGGAAGCTACACTATTACAATTATTTTAATCCCACAAATTATTATAAATGATTGAGGTCTGAAATTCAGAGCAGTTTGGGATTCTTTGGCTGGAATGTTGACAAGAACTGATCCACATGCTTTGGGAATCCCATGCAGATTCCTTCTAAAAGGGGAAATGCAGAAAATCAGACTACTAATGAACTGGCATGCCAAAATGCGACATACACATGAAAAAACAAAGCTACTCTATTTCTAGAGAATCATAAATAGACTACTGAAATATAAAGAAATTTTGAAAAGGAATGATCAAAGCACTAAAGCAATCACTATACAAACATATTCAAGACTGAAAGCCTTTATGCAAGCAATGCTGGAAAATGAAGGTTCATTTAGCCCATTCTTTTAGAGGTGTGAAAGGCAAAATCAGCAATGAAATAGCACACTTTAGTTCTGAAATCTACAGAGCATTTATTGCAGAAATCCAACCGTGCATTGGGGGTTTCAGTCTTGTTTAATACACACAGGGCTATCTACCTTGCAAATCAGCTTTCATCAATGCAACTTTGTCAGCAAAATAAAAAAAAGCAAAATATAGTAAATGTTAGTAAGCAATATTGAAATGGCAGCAAACACAGAAAAAAAACCATTCAGAATAAAGTGCATGCTGCTGTTAAAGAGAGAAAGAAATGCCATATAATGCAAACAAATTAATGCTAATAGCCATAAATCTTCAGGCAAGCCAAAATAAGAAAGCAGTAATTTGCCAGTATTTTACTAGAAATATAATGGTTAATTGAGCTGATGACATGTAATGGAGGAAAATTAAAAGTGTGGAGTTTTTTTCTTCCTTGGATAGCTATGAATGCATTAACAGAGTAAATGCATGGTTGAATCCTGACTAGCCCTTTGTCATGTTCAGATATAGTGAATTCAAGAATAATTAGCACCATCATCCTCTGTGGTCTGCCTTTTTCTAGGCCTCTCTCTGTGGCTGGTGAATGAAGACTGAAATACAGAATGTGAACCACAGTTTACTATGAGCTCTCACACACATTTCACACTACAAGGAAAGATTTGGTTCTGGGATCATAAAATTGTCCCAAATTGTTTTGGGGGAGGCACATCAATATCTGTCTGAAATTCCCACAGCCAGTCATTGATGATAAAGGGGCAAAGCTGGTCCAAAGATCACATAAATAAATTAAAAATCACACCCCAGAGAGAAATCCTTGTAACGCTTCTTTCCCATTAGACCTTCAAATATCTCAGTGTGGGATTTTCTTTTGATTGTCTGGTATTTTTAAAAAATCCATATCAATATGATTTAAGTCATCTCCATGGCCTCTTCCTTTAAATGAGGCACAGCTCAATCTCTGAAGCAGGGCCTGAACAGTCATCAAAGTCACTGAGAGGAGGGGCAGGGTACACTGCATCCCTGTCTTGGCAAAATTATTACTTCTTCTATTTTATCCCTTTAGGATAATAAAATTAACAATAATAACAAAAATACTATTATTAATAATAAAATTAATAATTATAATAGTAATAATAATAATGATGATGATAAAAAAATAATACCACCCTCATCTATAGCTGACTGCAGCAGGCAGACATTAGATAGTGATTTCTCTTTCTTTGGAATTCTGAGCCCAGAAGTTTAAACATTTGGGCATTACATCACCCTTTCTTGAGCAGAGGATTATAATGACAGAATCCCATAGCTGACAAGACACAATTTTTTCTCACCAGATTCTGCTACTCGGAAACTTTACAAAGCTGAAGTGAAAATATCTGTAGGTGTTTAAATGTTATATATTCATGGATTTATTTACACTTTAGTTATGCAATGTTGAATTTCCTCATCTTTGCAAAAGTAGAGCAGAAGTCACAAGGACTTGAAAGTACATAAACTGCAGGACCCTGTAGGCACATTTGGAAATGCATGTGAAAATACATATTTAGAAAAAAATATAGATACAATAAAAAGTGAGGGTTTTTTTTTATTATTATCAAATTGATCCTTAGCGCTCTTGCCTTATCTATATGAGTCATTATTCTAAAATTGCCATCAAGACTAGGATGCATATAAGCATTTCTTTTAGCAAAAATATGATTATTTTTCCCCAAAGAACTGAAGAAAACTGTATAATGGTGGTAAATATTATGCTATTTACACTAACAAGTTCATATTTTCCTATATATATATATATATTTATTTATTGAAGTATTAAGGTAGTCAGTAAAAATACTGCAACACACCCTTTCTCTAGCACTTTTTCTTTTTTCATATTAAATTTTTAAAATATTCTAATTTATTCAGTCTTCACTGCAGCTGTTTTAATTGACTGAGTTTGGGATCTCCTTAGATTTGTCCTCTGTGAGGGCTTGCATGCAATATATATCACAATAAGCATTATAAACTGACACACAGATGTTTTACAATCTATTATTAAAACAAATTTCTTATCTCACCACCAAGAATCTTCATGTACGTTAATACTGTGATTTTTTTCATGTAGTTCGTATAATACACAAATTGCATTTTATATGCACGTATACACACTGTGCATTTTTCTTATAACTATATAAAAATTATGGTTGTATCATATTTTAAGTGGGAAAAGGAAGTACAATTGATTTGACTGGAGGAAAACTGTGTTGACACAGCCTGGCTTTGGGGTTTGCCATTAACAATTCAAAGAGCTAGTTAGCATATTTATCTTTCTAGCTGTTAGCTTCTATCTGTTCTAGTCATTGAAAATTTGTCAAGAAGGTGGATTCTGCCAAGTGTAAATTATGTTTCATGTTCAATGATAGAGATATCTCTCTGCCTGTGGTTGAAGCTTCAAAAGGCAAACCTTCCAACACGCCACAGCAATCCCATGAGTGACCTTGCGCAAAATGTTTAATGATGCACTTATGACCATCAAATTATTGAGAAAAATAAATATTTTAAGTACAAAATCTAACAGATAAAATTAATTAGAAGTACATTATGGAGTTTGACAGTTTGACAGAAGAAAGAAAAAAGGTTGTTGTTGTTTTTTTTTTCCCTGATGTGTATCTGAAAGTTGGGGAATTCAATCCCATAAATCTGAAAAACAACAAATCCAAGTGCCTCACTTCTCAGGACAGATTTTGCAGAATCTGATGTCTTAACACTGGGCATATACCATCTGTCTTTGGGATTGAGAGGGGTGGTAACTGACACTTCTGAAATTACTTCTGCTGCTGTGTCCTGAGCTCTTTGGACTTGATGTCTCAGGGGACTTCCAGGGCTTACACATCCCATGGCAGGGTGAGATTGGTGCAGAACTCTCAGCTCTGTAAGGATGGAGAACTCTCAGCTCTGTAAGGATGGAGAAGTCCTGGCTGGACACAGCAGCAGAGGCAGGAGCAGCTTGAGGCAGGCAAGGGTTTTCTAGGAGGGCCCCTGAATTCACAAGTGACCTAAATAATCTTTTAGGTGGCAGAATGCTCTTTTGGAAATCTGAATCAATGGTCTGCAAACAAAAGACTGACAGATGGGTCAGACATGAGGACTTGAAGTAAACAAGTGAGATGGAAGAGAGAACTTGCAAGGTTAAGCAGAAAGGTTGGAAGGGCATATTTCATTCCATGCTGTTAAATATTTCCTTTTGCAGGCAGAAGACTTTTGAGGAGGAAGCTCTCTGGGAGCCAGGCAGCACATCTGGTTTGACCAGTTTCTTGTGTCAGGTGATTTTGGTGCTGGAAAAACTCACTCTCCACCAAAAAGGACAATAGCTTTATGGCCTTTATTAAATTGTGGGTAACTTTACTAAATCCACCTATAGCTGAGTTGTGCCAGTGGCTTAAAAGGTGAACTCACACACCAGCCCTGTGGCAATATTTCTTTGAAGTACAGAAAATTCATTTTGGAAATTACATAATTTCAAAAGAAGCTATGAAATGCATAATGGAATTAAGACATACTTTGACTCTCTGGAGGGATGGTGCAGGGATGGAATTGCTAAAACCATTCTGAAAGCAGAATCTAATTTTCTAAACTCAGTGCCAAACTAATACATATTTTTGCACTCCTGAAAGACATGCAAAATTCCCATCTTCTATTTTTCTGTAGCTTTAGTGTCTGTTTCTATATAACAACAATAGAACTTATATTTCTAACTTAAAGTAGCAGGTAAAGAACAAAAATGTTCCACTTATCCAAATGCACTTCAGGCACAACAAAAGAGGACACAGACTTTATCCACCAGGAAGCTTTATCTCCTAAAACTTGAGGAACCCCCCAGCTCTCCTTGGATTTTTACAATGTCAATTTCCATACTTAACAAACTTGATATCAAAATCATTAAGATTCCAACTCAAAATAAATTTTATAATGTCATTTACACATTTTTCTGTCCAGAGAAGAATGGCACTTGAGAGAAGGGAGAACATATAAAATTGAACATAAACACAAAATCCAGAATTATGTGAATAAATTAGATATGCAGGGACAGAAAATGTATTCAAATTATTCCATAAACCATCGTAAAAATAATGTGGGATCAAATGACAGCTGGAAAAATAGCTAGAGATTGACATTCCTGAATTAGAAATACATTTCTTCTAATTCTGTCCTCACTTAAATTTCATGATATACCGGATGAGTCAATATGGACATAATATTTTGAGATAAAACATATTTGTCTGTTACTGATTTCAGATAGAAAGGTTCATATCAATACTAATTTAAGGGGTGAGCAAAAATACAGAAGATAGAAGATTGGTATTAAAAATTTTCATAAATTAGCCTTGAATTAACCAACTCAAAATGTCTGCTTTAAAATTGGAATTACTTAGCTAATGTCTCAGCATTAAATAATGCCTGAGTGTTATGAAGATATAAAGAACTTCACTGAAGCTAATTGTTACTGTTGTTATCATTAATTAAAATACATCAGTAGTAAACAAAACAAAAAAATCTTTGCTACTGGGAAGTAAGGAACCCACATTTAACATTCTGAAGTTAACTCATATTCTCAGATTAATCTCTGTGCTTTAGGGCAGGCATATGCCTGTCTCCATAATACTAAAAAACACAGCCTTTATGTAAGAAGGGGTGAAGCAAGATCAATTAGAAGCAGGTAAAATATAGTCTCTTGATATATGGAGTGCAAACATCAAAAAAGCCCTGCAGGATTGGCACAGTACTTTCACTATGATATATATATGTATGTATAAAAAACCCAAAAAACAACAAAATCAGCATATTTAATACCTTCACATCCTCTTTCTATTTGCCCATTGCAGAAGAGAGCATCTGAGATGAGATCAGGGAGCCGTCCGTTCAAGTCAACTGATGCAAGGCAGCCTTGGAAGCCCTCCTTTGCATGCACCAGCTTGGGCAAGGATTTAAACATTTCTTTGGCCACTCCTCCAATATACAAATCACCTGGTGAGGAGAAGTAAATATTAGATACAAAAAGAACCAGCAGAACATTTGATCCACTTGATCTTCTGATCTTTTTGTGCTGAATGACAGATATATAAAAAAAATATAGCCTTTGAAATAAACGCAGAAGAAAACAAACACTGATAGCATGCAAAATACTACAGCATTTCAGGACTGTATTTTTTCAAATGTAAATGTAGACTTCAAATTTGTATGGATGATTACTTAGAAGCACTTGGGCAAGCTTTCCACGTGCCAGCTGACGTGTTCAGGAAACATGCATCTATTGCAGAGAGGAGGATTAAATCACAGAATCCCCATCTAGAAACTCATGTAGCACTGGCACAATTATTCACATAATTGATATGCAATTTGTTCATATAATTGTTCAATATTCAGGGAGGCTGGCCACAGACCATGCTAGTGGTAGACACAGCACAGTGAGATAAAAGGCAACATGATCCACCTGAAGTCCATGAATCCAGAATCATCCTTTCAGAAGTACACCAAGGAATAAAAGATTGAGGGATGCATGAAAGGAGAAACTTAGAAATACCATTGTTAAACCACAAAATGACCAGCTATCCCCACTGAAACTCATGTGGCAGCAAGGGGAGTTAGATGCCTTTAAAACAGCAATATGAACACTGAGCAAATGGAATTCTGCTGCTGAAAATTATTCTAATGGCAGACACCTATAACAAACAGCTTGCTCAGATGAACCTCAGGCAACTTATTCAGGACTGAAAACCAGGGCTTTTTTCCCTTCAAGTAATTCCTAACTCTGTTATAGACTTTGTTTGAAAGTACATAACTCTAACTCTCCTCTTCAACACCGAGGGAAGAATGCTTTTTTGTTTTAAAACAATTCAGGCTCTACATTTCCGCCGTGTGTTGGGTTTGTCTTGCAGACAGAACAGTCACCTTTCAATCCAACATCCCCATAAGAACCTCCCTCAGTATGTCTCAAGTGTCAGCCTGCAGGTTTAACCAGGCACTAAATCCTCATTGATGATATATGTTGTTTGCCAGCACAAATTTGCAGCAGTTTATCTAAATATACATTCCAATCTACATTATGCTTTCCAGAACAACCCCCAGTCTGGCTGATTTTAGAGCCTAGTCCACCAGATCAGGTGCTCTAGTGACAAAGAGTGTTTCTGCATTACTTCAAATGTAAAATTGTTGATTTCCTAAGTGATTTCTGAGCTTTGTAGGCAGGTTTTACAGAATGTACTATTGTCACTACCCCATGGGGCTAGTTTTAATCTCCCTCTGACTGGTGAAAATCACAGATAACACCTTTTACTGGTTCTCCTGGCATATTTCTTGTTTGAAAGGGACTGCAATTTAGTGCTGTTTGTAATGGTTTACAGTTTACCTGTGAGGAAATAACCTGAAATGAATAAATGTCTGTAAGACTGAGAAAAATCTTTAGTCACCACATATCATCCCTAAAATTCAACTGCATTTGAATTAGTGAAATAAAGAGAAAATGGAACATGCATAGGAAAATGCTTATTAAAATATAGAATTTATAAGCAAACCAACCAAAAGTCTTAGAAACCTTTGTAGCATCGTATACTAAGACACCTCAAACTTTATCCATTCTATGTAGATAATTTGGAAAATAAGATCTTGCTTTCCTCTAGAGCTCTGAGGTACCTTGTAAATCTCACAAGCATGAGATTAAACATAACAGATTAAAATATGGGGATCCATCTGTTCCCACAAATGGGATCTAATTCATTCACAGCAGAAAGATTCCTGCATTTTTCAATCTGCTGAACTGAAAACAAAGTTAAAACACTTGTGCCATGATAAAGGTTCTTCGTCTTTTTCTCAGACAGAACATCCAGAGAGCAAAACCTTTGCAGGTTTCCTGAAGTTCTGTGCCTTCAGTCACTGCCAGCTCAGAATAGAGAGATAATTCATCTCAACTGATCCAAATAGACTTAAAAGAGGGAAACCATTCCAGAGAATAGTATTAAGAAAATCACTTATATGATAAAAAAGTTAAACTTGATCTATTGCACATGACATACGTAACCTCTTTTTAAAAATATACTGTCCGAGCAACCCTTTTTTATTCTGTGATTAGTTACATCTTTAAAACCACAACCTTTCAGATTGATCCCCTGCTAATTCCTGATATCCATCTCTCAAACCCATTGAGACTGCTATATACAGTCATGCAGCAGCTGCCAGTTATGATGCATGGCTAGCAGAAATCCAGGTCAGTGTGCCAACATATAAACTGGAACTCAGAATATTTTCTCCTGAAAACATACACTGGAACATTGCCAAATAGGTATCATATGCAGTGAAGTATAATATATTGAGTCTAAACAAGCTGCACCCCTACAGCTTACTTACAATACCTTAAGAATGTTGATAATTAGACTGATCATTTTATACTTTTAAAGATACAGTTTTTACAAATACATGTTCTGGGTAATATTTCAATTTTTGACGTTCAAAATAACTTTGAGTTCTTCTTTTCAAAATCAAATGTGCATGTGGTTCACAGCTAATACACGAATACATATCTTATGTATTGAGCAGTCATACTGACTATTAGACTTCACCTTTTATAAAGTATATAAAAGTATTTTTATGACTATGAGGTAATCTTCCCAGATTTAATATCAAATGTTTAATACCATATGTGTTTTGAGTTTGCTGCTGCTGGCATGAAAAGCACTTTCTCTCAGACACAAAATTTTGCAAAGCTCTGGAATTAAAACTCAGATTTTTATTTTTGTTTTAAAGTTAGGTAATTTTGTTTCGCTTGGTAATTTTTCTTATCTGCCATCACAAAATATTTACATTGTTACTTTTGTTTCGGTTAATCACATGCTACTTTCATGTTTGTCTCAACGAAGAAGTGGTTTCCAACAAAACTCAATCCATTAGACTTTCAGGCAAGACAGGATTGCAGAAAATGCTGTTAATTAAATTTTACCTCAAACATGTAATGACAGCTATTCAGAAAAGATAAAAAGATAAAAGATTTTCCCTGTTCCTACTAAAAGACATCAACATAGTGCAATACAAATTCCCTTTCTCATTTATGTAAGTACAGCTTCACTGGTGGAAATTTTACTCCAGAGCAAATCCCTTGTTGTGCAGCTGCCTGCTTACAGGTGTGAATTACACACAAGTTATTTCATGAAATAAGGTACCACAGTTCATCAGATCAATAGTACAAGCTTATGACCCTGTATAAACTGGCTGGAGTCTAGATGCTACACTAATGCTACACTGCTACCCACTGAAAATGTGTAACCATCGTTTCTGGGACTAAAGTTCAGCTGCTGCCTTCCTTGTACATGTGCTCTTCTAAAGTTCAGTTTGATTTTTAAATGTGTCCCTGAAAATGTCTCATTTTTTCTCATATTAATCCTGATTTTCTTTAATTTCTAAAGGAAAATGGCAAATTTACATAAAATATATGCCAGTTGTTATAGGCAAAGTTGCAGGTAGTAAAGAAAGAGGTGAGGTAATAGAGTGACCCAAGATTTCCTTCTGATCACTAGAAAAGCCTCAAATAAAGCAGTTTACTTGAGAGCAGATCTCACAACTCCCCTCTTGAAAAAAAAAAAGGTGTGCATGGCAGGCCAGAGGAATCAGCACTTTCAGAGCTAGACTTGCTCATGGCAAGGATGGCACTGCTGAGTTATGCCATAAGCACTCCTAAAGAGAAGATTTTAGTGGGTTTATCTGCATCTTTTACAGGTACTGCAGATCCTCAGTTATTCCCACAGGATCTTTCCTATTTACACCTATTAATGGCTTTCCTGACTTAGAGCTGATTTGTGCTTTAATAACAAGTAAATTTAACACAGAAACAAATTGCTAGCTAATAAATTAGCCCAAGTTCTCAATGTATTCATTATTGGAATCACACTTATGCAAAAGCACACAGAACACCACACAACAGTGAGTCACACACAACTGTTGGTAAAACAAATGCCAAGTCCTCCTGTAATAGCTCATCTTTTTTTATCCCAAGCCTCTGCATTTCTTCAAAATAAGAACTTTGCAAATGCTAAACCAAAGAAATGTGAAACAGAGATTGAAGATGCTGTTCTATTTTCTGACTAGCTAAAAGCAGTTATTAAGAGTTATTATCTGGCAGCAGTGACATTGCTGACAGGTCACTTCACTGACTTTTCTCCTTTACTCCATTCCTGAGAATTCTTACATGATATATGCTGGTGGGCAAAAACCATTAACTTTATTTAACAGCTACCATTGTCTTCAAACATAAGTAGAGAGGGAATTGTTTTCCGTGTGTTTATGATGGTAACAATATAAGAATTCTGCTCAGGTATAACTGGCGCACCTAGACCCCTTAACAAACCAGCAGCAGGTTGGTACAGAAGATTTGTGACATCAGGCAACAAGCAGTTTAGCCAGGATATAGTTGGACTTGTTTACTCTCCTAAATCTGAGTGCTTTCTGTACATATCTGTTGTTCATTTCTTGAACACCTTTGCTGTCAAGAAAGAAAAACCATTCAAATATGGCCCCACATATGACTAAAAACAAATAAAAAATAAGGAGGAAATACAACAGTGGAAGGAATTGTGGCTTGACTTTTTGATAATCCATAAAGACAATACCTCTGGAATATTTTTATATGCCTGAGCAAAAGCATCTTCAAATCCGTCATGCTCTCCAAGAGCAGACATTCTCTCCCCCAATCTCTTGTGCTGCGTGTTTTAAAAGTACTTTCAGCTATTGTCCTAATTTCTCTTTCCTTTTGGAAGAAGTTGCTTTGTCATGTTTCTAATGTCACATTGTACTAAATCACTACCATGGCTAGGACTGAGAGTGCTTCTGTGGTGTACTAGGGTGATGTTAATCCCCAGGAACAAGATGGATGGCCCTGGCATACCGTGGTGGATTCTGAAAACACAGCAGGCATCTCCACAATTCCTTTATATGACACACGAAAATACAAAGGAACATCTGGCTGTGGTGAAGCCAAGGTGTCAGGCGCACTTTTCTCCAAATATGCTAGTTCTAAATGATCAAGCATAAAACAGCTTCTTCCCTCAGGCAGGCAAAGAAAAAGGAGGACTGCAAAGACTGAGAAATGCCATAGGGAAAGTCTAATCTCAAAAGAAAAAAGTGTTCTCTTTATTCCAGTCCCTCCTAAAGCAGATGAGCTGCTCTTATCACATCAATAGAAATCACTTTGTAGTATCTTAATAATTGCGCTACAAATTTCATGGTGGAACTCATCCTAAGACAACCTACACAATCCCAACTCATGGTATCTTTAAGTCAACTGAATTGTGAAAATAAATTGCTCTACACAAGCTGGATATGCACTGACTAAAAGAACAGACACCTGTGCTGGTGTCTGGTCCCCAATCAAGGGCTGTTGTCTCAAATGGAAATGTCAGGTAGGCTTTCAGATGTCTTTGATACTGAAATATGGGAGCCTACTTGGCCTTGATGACCTTCTCACCTCCCCAGCATACAGAATCACCCACCTTCTGCACATTTACTTTGGGCAATAGGCAGAGAAGAGTGGAGATTTTACTTCAAATTTCAGCACACACTTTAGAAAAGGAACAGAGCCTGAATGGTGAGTGGTCATTCCAGAGACGCTCCTCACCTTCATCAATCCCGAGTAAACATTTGCTCTTCGTTCCATATCCAAAAAAAAGCCTGCTCCTTAAAAAAACATTGATGAGACATAATTGCTCTTTTTTTTCCCCATAAACCAAGAAGCCTGCTGTGATCATAGCCCATTAATAAACAGAAGAACTGTTGACAAAGGTTTAAATGCTGCATCCACACAGCTTCTGCAGCGCATACGCTCCAGCATATGGCTTTTCAAACCCCCTTTGCAGCAGAGAATATGCACTTTGCTGTGCATTCACAGGCCTGCTGCCTGCTAGAGCAAAGCATGACTGGATTTTGTCTACCACTTGCAAGGCAGGGCACTTGAGGGAACACATGAAAATGTAAACTTAGTGTTTTATGTCCACTTACTCACTTCAAAGAGTCCATTCTGTAGCTTCAGTATTGATTTGTGGTTGATGTCTTTTGGTTTTGATGTGATTTTTTTTTATTTTTTAAGAAAAATAGTCTTTTCAAATATTTTTCCTATTGGAGTGATGAATTCTATCACTTTTAGACCCTCTCTCACCTAAGGAGGGAAAGGGTGGCTAGTTTACTTGTCCAGGTTCTGCTGAGTTATCTGTCCTTTCAAATACTTCAGGCAAGAGGCTGTTTTATGATGTGACAGGCGCTGGCTTTCATCTTTCACATTCCCTATACTGATAACCAAACAAGGCAAAATGTTTACAGGCATATAAAAAGGAAAAAAATAAAGAAGAATTTCTAGGTTAGCAAGTCACTCTGTTGGGAAGGAATATAGAAACTGATCTTTTCACCCCAATTGTACGCTGCTTTCAGCATCTTGCCTGAATACACCCTTAAATGTATTAGGAAAAAAAAAAGAAATCAGCAGCACTGAAATGCTGACATTGTGGGTTTTCTTTAGGCACACTTATTGGCATAATAGTGCATATTGCAGTTATTTGTCAAGAGAATTGAATTTTGAAGATATTTTTTTCCTTTGCATGATACTTTACTGTTCTTTTCACAATTTCACTGTAACACTGCCCTGTAGTCAACACTGACAGAAAAAAAAAAAAAAAAAAGGCCAGGAGAATTAAGAGGTACCAGAAAGAATTTACAATTGATGGGTGCACCAGGAACAGCATCCTTCAGTTTTCATTTGCCACCAATTCCCATGGCAGTCCACAGTGGAGATACAGGTGCTGCTCCACCTCTAATCTCCTGATTCCATCACACTACACAGAACTACATTGAAGACTTTCCACAGTTCCACAAATATTCTTCTGCCAAGAAACTTTTCCTTATGCTCTGCTGGGTGTGCTGTCCAATTCTGCACCCACCTCTCGGTGCTCAGATTTCATCCTTATTACAATTTTCAACTCAGTTTAGTGCTGCTCAGGGATTACACAAATGTGCCCATGTTTCACAGGCAAGAAAAGCTGTGTCATAGGGAGTGCTGGTGTGTGAGAAACAGCAACCACACAACAACATCCTCAGGAGATAAGCATTGAAGAGACAAAAGGAGATGTTCAAAAAGTAAGTGCTCACATCTGAAGACTTCTCCAGGTTAAAATCCACCATTTCCCCAACAATTCTGTTCTCAAAAATAATTCTTTTTCTCAGAAGAAACAGTCACGCAAAAACATTTAATATTTTTCTGACAATAATATTCCTCAGAGTCCCAGCCGCTCTATTTCTCTCTGCTTGTTTTTACCCCCACTAAAGACTAGATGAAGAGCACTGGCATTGAAAAAGATTAAACAGATGTAAAACCAAAGCAGTCTGCTTGTGCAATGGACTGTGAGGAAAGTTGGTGATGCATGTTAAATGGTAAATAATAAAATCTAATTGCCATATAAATGTGCGTGGCAATCCATCTCCCACATAATCAATGCTGGGCCAATTACTCTGCGTGAGGGGGATGGCTGTGGTGGAGAGGTGAGCCATTCAAGCACATCAAATGTCCTTCATTTCTTTCCTATTCTGACCACTTCTGGAGATTGCACACGCCTCAAAAATAGAATCTAACAAAGCTGGCATTTGCATGGCACAGGATATTCAGATCTCCCTTCCTCCTGCTATAGTGTTTCCACTCCCTGCTTTATCAGCCAACACATGCTCTTTGCAGAGCTTGCTTCTGAAATAATGAGGAATTCCTCTTTCCAACAGACCTACTAGACCTCAGAGATCATCATCTGCAAAACTCTTCCTTTGGCTAGAGCTCCACATAAAGCTACCAACCAGCTGAGATGCTAAACATTCTCATTTGGAATGCAGGCTGGCAGAGAGTAATTTTTATATGATATTTCTTTTGATCAAGACAATCACATTCAGACTCTGAGGATATTCCACAGAGCTGCCCTTTTGCAAAAAGGATAGCTCAGTTAAAATACCAAGGTTAATGAGGGTTCACAGCAGCACATTTTAAAGCAAATTTAGGATGTGCTCCTTCACTCTGTGTATCTGTGGGGGGGCTAGGATGCAGTGGATGCATATTTATACTAAATATGCAGAGGTTTTGGTAAGTTTTAAGAGCATCTATGTTTCCTGTATAATTCTTAACATAACTTTTACTTGGTGTTCCAGAAAGGCTTGAAAGAAATCCCATAATTACCAGCAGTAATAACCTGCATGTCAAACAGCTGTAGGAATGAAGGCAAATCTATCCAGTCATATATGTATGAAAGACTGAGAAGAACAGGAGAAAAGAGGCAGAAAACTAAAACCTTTTCACCATGAACTGATCTGACAGATTATTGCATTGTTGTTGACTTCACAGTAGAAGCTCTAGAATATCTTTATTTAACCTAGAATTACTGGAATAGATTTTCAATTTTTTTACCCCGTCTTATAATTTTGGTAATTTGGATACAATTTCTGGAGGCTTAGCACTATCAAAATTATTTTCACAACTTGGTAGACAGCATTGTTTAGAAGCAGCATGTGAAAAGTGGTAAAAATGGAGAATAAAGGAATTCCCATTAGACCAGGTTGACCAATGACCTATTGTTATCCCCTCCTAGAATTTTGTTTCATAGGAAGATCCAAAGAAGAGTTCTAAGTCCCTTGTTTTTCCTCTGTACAGAGCCTGCTTTCCTTCACTCTCAGGAAGACAACAGCTGCATTTGCCATTGTCTACTCCAATAGGTCACACTGGGAAGATCTATTTGCTGTTGACAGTATTTGGAACTCTGTATTTGGAACAGAACATTATTTCTGCATGAAGAACTCACAGCCCACTGGCAAGGTCATTACATTTAGCTCAGGCATGATTATTTGAGAAATTTAAGCATTAATACTTGCTCATTTGTACAATGTTCTGTGCTTCTAAAAGCTTTCTTTCTCTAGTGATAAAAAATATAAAGGATCACTGCTGTTGATGGAGACCTTGTAATGTACAGAAAAATCATATAATGAGGCAACAATAATAACTGCCTCAGTATAAAAAAACAGAGAGAAATATTACATGAAATTAAAACAGCTTCAATTTCCACTGCTGAAACAGGAATTCCTCATTATGATCAAGATTAATTTAGCTCAGCATGAATAACCTACTCTGACAGGCAAATGAAATATCAATAGATTAAGGGACTATTGCAAATCATCAATGAATATGCCAGGCTAGTAGATCTACTGATAATTTAGTTAATTGCATTCAAAGTTTACAAGGATGAATTAATTGCCAAGCAAATCTTTATGCACATTGAAGAACTCTAATTTGGTGCATTTGCAAAACTACTGGTGATACCAGAAATTAATAGAACTACTTTTCTTTCAGGTGCTTCAGTGTAGTCTGTTTTCACAATATTGGACAAAACAGCAGATGGAAAAGCAAACATAGATGGAAGCAGCAGCCCTATCTCAAAAGAATAAAGGAAGCTAGGGGCCAGTGAAGAGATACAGAAATAAAAGTAAAACAGACAACAAGAGATCTAGACAGGTTATTTTAATCCAAGTAGGCTGATTCTGATGCGTGCTCTAATATGAATAGTATTTTTTGAGGATGCAGTGATATAACAGTCCAGGAATAACATATGACTTACAATGGGCTCTAAAAGTGACATTTGGGAAGGCCACATGAAAGATGATGACAGTGAGACAAGTTGAAATTATGAATGTCAGTTCAAAAAAGCAGGTCTTGACGAGTGAAATGATGCACAGGCTGCAAAAGTTAACCCATAAATGCTGAGCTCTGCAGGGTTTTTTCCAGAATGGTGATTTCCCTCTAAAAAAATATATATAGTTAGCCCCATATCAAGATTGGGATGACTGTAGATCATCCTAGAGGATGCAGCATATCTGTGAATATATTCTGTGATCTGTAAAGTTTAAAATTGGATTGGATACTGAAGTATGGAAACTACCAACTCATATAAAAGTTTGTAACTACTTATTGTTCAGTCTAAAATAACTGCAGCAGTCTTTACCTTCTTGTTTGGTAAGAGTACAATATCTCAGCTTCTAATTTCAATTTATAAACAATTAAAATGCTAAAATATTTTAATTTTCTGATGGGTATTCCAAGGGAATTCTGATTGAATTTTGCAGGGTTTTTTAATGCCTGCTGTTTAAAAAAGCATGTGAAAGCTCTGGAGATTAAAATACTGCCTATATGTGTAGGAGAGAAGCAAGAGGAAGATTAAACCCTGGTAGGTAAGTGGATATAAAGTGTGCTTGAGGATGTCCTCCTCCTCGGAAGCAGATCATGCATCTTCAAGTACTTATAAAATAAAATAATTTCTGACAAAACTACAGTTTCCCGTACCACACAGAAAAAAAAATGTGGAGAGAGAAGAGACATTATAGGCATTGTAAAACTCACAGCCTGAAACAGGGAGACAACATTTCTTTGGCAACAGAGAGGAGCAAGTATCATGAAATGGTTTGTATTGGAACAGACCTTAAAGATAATTTTTTTTTCCATGGGCAGGGATATCTTGCACTAGACCAGGTTGCTCAGAGCCCCACCCAACCTGGCCTTAAACATTTCTGAGGATGGGGCATCCACAGCTTCTCTGGGCAAACTGTGCCAGTGCCTCACCAACCTCACAGTGAAGAATTTCTTCCTAATACCTAACCTAAATCTACTCTTTCTGTTTGGAACCATTCTCCCTTATCCTGTCACTAGGATCCAGGCTCTTGTAAAAAAGTCCCTCTCTAGCTTTTTTCCAGGCTTCCTTCAGGAACTGGAAGCCAAAAATGAAGTTGCCTCAAAGCCTTCTCCTTTCCAGACTGAGCAATCCCAACTCTCTCAGCCTTTCCTCATAGCAGAGGTGTTCCATCCCTTGAGTCATCTTGGTGGCCTCCTCTGGCCTGGCTCCAGCAGTTCTCTGTCCTCCCTGTGCTGGGAGCCCAGATCTGGATGCAATATTCCAGGTGGGATCCCAGCAGGGCAGAGCAGAGGGGCAGAATCCCCTCCTGCCCTGCTGCCCACGGTGCTCCTGACACAGCCCAGGACACGTTTGGGTCTCCGGGCTGCCAGCACACGTGGCCAGGTCACATCCAGCCCCCCATCCACCAGCACCCCCAAGTCCTTCAGGGCAGGGCTGCTCTTGATCTTGATCCCCCAGCCTGTGTTGACACCAGGGCTTGCCCCATCCCAGGTGCAGCATCTGCTCTTGGTCCTATTAAACCTCATGAGATCACAATGGGCCAACTTCTCCAGCTTGTCCAGGTCCCTCTGGATGGTATCCTGTCCTCAGGTGTGTCAACCACACCACCCAGCTTGGTGTCATCAGCAAATATGCTGAGGGTGCCTTCAATGCCTCTCTCTGTGTCAAACACAAAGGTATTTAATAACACTGGTGCCAACAAGGACCCCTGGGAGACACCACTTGTCAGGGCTGTCTATCAGGACTTTGACTTGTTGATCACCACTGGATGCAACTGTCCAACCACTTTCTTGTCCATCGTTAAATTCACCTCTCTCCAGTTCGGGGAAAAAGGATGTTGTGGCTAACTGTGTCAAAGGCTTTACAGAAATCCAGATAAATGACATCTGTAGTCTTTCCCTTGTCCACCAATGTAGTCACTCCATCAAATAAATAATTTTCTCTTGCTTTTTCCTGTGCCCTTTGAGGCTACTCAGACGCCTCAGAACATCAGAGCACAGCATCAAGTGCAACAACCAAGAATTCCCCTCCACCCAACTCTTTCAGGCCTTGAGTTGCAGCCATGCCAACCATCTGAGCTATCCTGAAAGCAGGACAGAGAGTCTGCTCATGAAATAAATGAAAGGAAATTTGCTGTGTAACTGTGCTGGCAGGCTTGAGCTGCACTGCTTTTGCTGTTCAGACTCATTTATCTTTACGGGTTATTGCTAGAACTGCACCTCAGCACACTTTGCTAATTTTCCCTGTGAGGAAAAATAACACAGTTCTTGAAATCCAAACACAGAATTATTTTCACTCATTTATTTGTCCCCAATTTATAATTTACCCATCTAATTACAGCAATAATTAGGCTGCAGGATCTAATATATGTGTTTCCACAGGTAGCTGCTGAAATTTTACCAGAGGTTATGCAGGGAACTGATGTGTGTGATGATGAACTTTCTGTGTTATATAGCCAAATCCTACACCCAAAGGGAAACATATATTGGAAATTCTCTCCCATACTTTTATGGCAGCTGTCTGCTCTCCCAGACAACTTCCATGCTGTGCAGGCTCAACAACACAATCTGTGTCTTATCTTTGTGCTGAATTCGCTGTGTATTTGCAAAAACCCACATATAGTGGGTTTCTTTTTCTAGGATGAGCTTGGCTTTCAAAATCAGAAATCTGGAAACTACAATTACACAGAATGGCTGCAGGTTTCATACTATCTGCACATATTTATTTTTTCCTAATGATAAATCTGGTTAAGCAGATATAGCGATAACTATTGATATCTGGTTAAGCAGGTACAGTTGACATCAATACACTATTGGTAGCAGGAAGTGTGATTTTGCATTTGCTTTGTTGCTAAGGCTAAGATAGTACAGAACAATGAATTAACTGTAACTATTTAAATCAGGAAAGTATATGGAGGGTTTATAGCACAACAGAAACATGCCATTGCAAGAAACACAGGTATAAAATAGAAAAGAAGCAACTACAGTAGATAATTTCTACTAAATATTAAGGAAGGAAAAACAGTAGTGAAAGGTGATTTTTTCTCCCTTTTAGCCTGCTGGCTAAAAAGTATCCGTTTGAACCCCCTCCCAAATCAAACCAAAATTCTCATGATATACATTGTGCCATATTTAAAGGAAGCTGACTGAGAAAAATATAGTATAATACATTTAAATCAATAAAATAAAATGAGGCATACTATTAAGAGAAGACAGATGCTGAAGACCTGTGTATGCTATACCAGTTTTAGAGAGGTTCTTTCTATATATTCCTGCACTGAACACGTCAGGCTTGTTATTCTTTCACTATCCACATTCACTGGGTGGTAAATTATAGAAAATCACCTAACACAATTCACCTTACTCGCTTCAAATCTCAGTATGGTTTCTTTTTTCGTGCTCCTCATTCCTTTTTTTTTTTTTTTATTCCGAAGGAATTCAAGGTTAGAAACCGCGGCAGCTATGGATACAGTTTTACTTCAAAAGCGTAAGGCGAAAGCAGCATTTTCAAAGTGCTCATTCCAAAGGGATGTTCAGGGATGTTCAGGGATGCTGGGTTTTGCAGGCTGCTTTTTTTTGCTGAGCCCTGGCAGCCCCTTCGGTGAGATCACAGCGCTCTCTAGTGCCTTCAGCGAGCACATGGAGGGAACCTGAGCCCCTTTCCTTAAATAAACCGGCACACCAAAAAACACACCACAATCACTTTGAAAAATACATCGAATAAAACAGCTGTGTTAATTATCAGCTCGCAACAGGATTGGGGATTTTTTTGTGTTTTTTTTTTTCCTACCCATGCCTGATTTAGCTACTAGGAAAAGAGCCAAACATACTAAAGACATACAGATATGCATAGGTAGTACTGGCCATCTTAAGAATGTCAAGGAACAAGCGGGATGCTTTTTCTACAGCATCAAAAACAATGTTGAAATATTACACTGTATCAATAAAAAATTGATTATGTTTAAAAGAATGCAAACCCAAGAAATAGCATGTAATAAATTTCAAATGCTACTTTAGGAATGGAGTGTGAGCCACCCAAAAAGCTCTATCAGAAATACCAAGTTTTTAAATAGAAGAATCTCTTATATCAGGATGCTGTTTCCACAGTCTTTCTTACAATCTTAATAGCACTTTCAAGTGAGGCAAACATGTAAAATTTCACAAAATCCAGCATAATTACCAAGGTCAGCTCATTATCTGTGACTCAGAGGCAGTTAAAAGAAAATTCAGCAAGGAATAAGCTCTTGATGGAATATTAATATCTACTTTGAACATCCTGGCTTTTGAAATATCATATTTCTTTGACTGTTATGAAATTTCAGTTTTCCTGCCAAGAGCCTTTTTAAAGAATGGTAAAATACACACTACTTTTCCACATGACCAGGACATATATTCTTATGTCTGATTAGGTAGTCATTATTTTAAAAGTATACCTATACATCCTTTCAAAAAGATATTTTCCTCAGATGCAAATTAGTTTTTCAGAAACCCATCCATAGAACTCACTACTATCACATATTTTAAAATATACATATGTTTATAAAAAAGAGATCTTAAGAACCTATCTGGATTTATAATATGTAGGTTTAGTGCTGGTAACAAAGTTTACCCCACCTGCCATGGAAATTATGATGCATTACACATTACATACTCATTTAGATGAGTGTGTTATGCTACTTTTATGACCTATGTTCATGCAAAAGTCAAGTTTTTACATAGAAATTGTAAGCCTCCTTTAGTCCCTCAACTATATTTTGATTTATATGGGCCACTTTGTGTTATTATAATTTCCTACCTTTTTTTTTTAATTTTAATTTTTTATTCCCATGGGATCTTCGCATGTTTCAAGTTGTACCTACCTGTGCAGAAGTACTTCTAAACTGGCATTGTCAGATTAAGGTGATGTAATCTCTCGTGATCATACTGATTATTATAAAATAAAAGGTTTCATACAATATTACACAATTATACAGTACTGTGATTTATTCTGTTTATTATTCTGTAATGGCCCTCACTGTAGATAATACAAGAATCACTGTACTTACTTTTTAGATCTAGATTTCTGGCTCCTGCTGTGCTCTGTGTTGTGATCTTAGTGTCAATTTTTACAGTGTGTAGGTTGTTGGTATCCCTTGATATCATGACATTATGCCACTGGTTGTCATTCAGAGGTTTATTAGAACTTCCCTTGATGAGGTTGGCACCGTTTCCCAAGTCAAACACATAGTGTAAATACCTGGGAAAAGAGAAAAAATTGGAAAAGTTTCCTTTTTCTTTACATAGCAAGGGGGCAATAATTAATATGTCTAATATTTTCAATTCGCTTGTACTCCTCAGCAGCGCTGGCTAAACCAGAGGACAACAATGAATGCCAGATGGGGAAGCAACAGTGATCCCGAGAAATTGCCGCTCATTTGGATGAGTTGAGGTGCAGTCCCAAGTTTCTGGAAAGCAACGAGCACTCCATGTACCGAGACATGCATACATACGTAGAGAGAGAGAACAAGAGGGAGGCTACAAACTAGCACTTCTTTGTGGTAAGCACCAGAGAAGTTATACCTATTATTTACTTTCATACATTTCAGCCATCTAGCTTCATCTGAAAGAAAGAGTCACAATAAAGCACATGAAGTTCAACAGGAAGAAACATTTATCCATCACATATCTATCCAGTCAGAAAAAAAAAAAAATAGAGATTTGCATCCTAAACTTTCCCGTGTATTCCTCCTGCACACACATTTTGAATGGACTTGTTTTGCTGTTATGCTAATCCATACATACCCTTTCACTAATTCAACCACAATGAAATCATTTCCATCGCCACTGTTAAAAAGTATCAATCCATCCAGGGAGGTGGTTTTGAACTGGAAAAAAAGGTGCATAGATGTGTACGCTTGTAGCGTGGCCAGTGCAACATAACTTGCTTTTGTTTTAAAGGTTACAGGGTCTGCTATGATGTTCCTGAACCCGAATCTTGCATTTAGCTCACAATAATCGATGTCTCCATTTTTACATAAGTCAATGTATGCCATGCCATTAAATGTGAGACTCTGCAGATGCCCAATAAAATTAGAAGGCACAGAAGACAGGTAGCGCCGTTCTGTTATTATTCCTGTTTCTATGTTGTGGAATTCCAGCCGTGTGTGATCGCCAGCCATTTGACCTTTAAACAGCAACAAGAAAACACGTGTTAGTCTCTGAAAGGGGAGGTCAAAGAGCACATCATGTGATTAAGCATCTGCATCATTTCCACTCTTTTCATAATATGCAAGGCCAATTGTTGTCTCCAAAGGGAATTCTTCCAAATTCATTCTAATTACTGGTAAATCCAGAATCCTTTCCAAAGCACTCAGTACATTTGGAGAAGGTCAACAGAAAAATTTCTAAACTGAAACAGTTACGAGAGTACATTAAACTGCCAACAAAATCCCTCACTTTAATTGCACCTAACCAGATGTGGGGTTTTACTATAAGCAAGTGCAATTACTTAACATGAGGAACACAAAGGCCAATCTCAGAGCTAAACCAACAATATCAAGTCTCATGAAAGAGAAACAGAACAGCTTAAGGGATTTTATTCCATGTGTTTTGCTTCAGTGTGGATGACTTGACTAACAGTAGGAAGGACTCCTGTTTCAGCCGTCTTGGGCACATTAATGCCAGCCCTGTTGCAAAAAGCTCTGTGTGACAAGGGTGGAGAGCTGCTTGAAAGCAACTGCCTTTGTACCATGGGGATAAACCATGGGAGAAGGGGCAGAGCCCAAGGGATGGGCAGAGCAGAAAGCCTGCAGAAAGGGTGCATGCCGGCGTTTTGTAATCCTGGAAATAAACAAGGGAGTTGCTTACATTGGAAAGGTGGCCAAAAGCAAACCCCACAGCTGCCTTTGAGGTCTCTCTGCCATGCCTGGACCACTGCAGAGCAAGAAGCCTGAAATCTGCTGACTGCAAAGCTAATCTGGAGGAAAGGATCAGCGCTGCCAGAGTACACTGCATGCAGGTCAGGTAAGTTCTTAAGCTAGTTATTAAATAACTTATCCAGCACATCAAAATTGTGTTCACTGAAGAGTTCCTTTTTCTGACAGAACATACAATTTTTTCCATGCTTATTTTAAAGACGTAGGGCAGTATTTTCACAGGGCTGATTCATGGTCACATTGTGTGGAAAAACAGCCTCTTATTACTAATGGATTTCACCACTGAATGTACCTTTTGCAAACAATTTTGCAAATTCCCCAGTTTCTTAGCTGTTTCATGTCTCTCGTGGAATACAGAGAAAGTGAAGAGCAGACTTACTCAGGCTGGACTAAATACTGGCATAAAACTGCTCTAATACAAATTGTCACAGTGGCAAAGCTGTTGACAAGCCAAGTTCCCTCTGTCCATCCCCAAATATGCTATTCCAAGAGAGAGTGTGAGCACTGCCCCAGGCTGGACATGTCAGAAGTGGTGCACAAAGCCTGGAGGAGGCTGACGCAGCAGTACCTCTGTAGGTGTCATAAGCAAGTGTCTGTGGACATGTGTGTGACAGGGAAAAGA
>NW_005054405.1:1614974-1649565 GCF_000277835.1 Geospiza fortis | reverse complement strand
GGAAAGAGAAATGTCAATATCTGAGATTTGCCCAGGGAGATGAATTCACGAGCAGGTTAAGTCACAGCACAGAGATACAAGTACAGGCATCAGAGAAGTTACAGGGAAAATAGCTCAGAAAGTTTTAATGCCATTCAGGCACAAAACTTGCTCTAATAATTTATGATAAATGTTTACCAGTAGCTTACTTAGCTTTGGGATGAGTTCTGTAGGAGAACTTGTCATTGAACACCACCTGCACTCACAGGGCTGAGCAAGAGGCACCTTAAACCCCAGGGACAGTCTTGATGTTCTTGTTTCTAAACATCAGTTCTGAAGATACCACTTTCCCTGAACACATTAAGGAAAAGTGGGTTCTTCCATGCAGTAATGAGTCAGGGAGCTGTTTTGAAAAATGCCAAATGTGTAATTTTTCCTGGGACAAGAGCTGTGTGTTGGATCACAGCCAGAGAGCTGAGGATCAGGTTTCAGAGAGGAATATTATATATTCCAGTCTTGTATCCCTTCAGAGGGCATTCCAATAATGTCATGGCAAAAATCCACCAAGCTTTGGCCTGTAGCACAATATCCCCCACTACATTAAATATATTTCTTTCTTGAGCATAGTAATAAAAAAGTTCCAGAATCTGGGCTCACATCCCAACATTTCAGTTCTACAAACATGCAAACAGGACTTGAGATTTCACCTAATGCTCTGCAGGCTTTGTAAATGCAGCAATGAAGTACAAAAGAATGTAGTTTGTACTTACAAGGTTGAGTGTTTGGGGATTTGTTGGGTTTTTTTTTTTTTTTTTTTTTTTGTTTTTTGTTTTTTGTTTTTTGTTTTTTGTTTTTTGTTTTTTGTTTTTTGTTTTTTGTTTTTTGTTTTTTGTTTTTTGTTTTTTGTTTTTTTTTTTTTTTACTTTTGTTTGATCTGGTTTTGGTTTTTTTTTTTTCTTTTTTTTTTAAGTTCATCAGATTTGTGGAAAAGAATCATACAAAAGAGCAATTGAATTTCTGCTCATAACCATAAGCTATTCTTACCCAAATTTAGTGAATTTCCAATCATTTCTATTTTCTATACAGTCCTAGAAAACAAGCCTTATCAGAGCTGGAAATATTTAAACTCTTCTGTGATGAGTAACTTCTTCAAAACCACTTGCATGGCTTCTAAAGAAAGCTAGTTATGCCTGAATTATATTATGTATCCATGCATACATCATGCATTTGTCAAAGAGGATCAAGCACAACTCACAAATGAACAAGTGGTATTTTATAATCTGCAAAAATTAGAAAGTCAGGCTGAATTATTTAATAGATTTTCCTGCAGCTTAAGTTTTCTGGATCTAATGGGGATTCTTTCATATAGGGCACAGGAAATGGAATCAAAAAAGAGAAAACAACATGTGGAAGGAGAAAGCTGGAATTTTTAGCAGGAAGTCAGTTTACTTCCTTACTCTCCTCATAAAACTATAATAACTTTTCACATGAAAAATTAATGGGTTGTATTTTAACCAAATTTCTGATTGTTGGAACACCTGAAGAAAAGTTTAGAACAAGCACAATTTAATCCCATAAGGCAAACCTTTCCCTATGCTTTCAGGAATTTCAAAGCAACTACACATTAAATTCTATTACGCACATTTGAAATTTAAATTTATAAAGGCTTTTAAAACACTCAGTGTTGAAAAAAACCCAAAACAACAAAAAAAACCCACCCCCCCAAAAAAACCCAAACAAACCAAAACAAAAATTCTCACCACTTATACAACAATAAAGACTTTCTTTGTAGGAAATGTGACATTCATGGAACTAATAGCACATTGCCCACAAATTAAAGTTCCCTCTGCTCCTTCTCATACAGCAGTTTCCTCCTCACTGGTGGAGGAGGCCGTAGATTGGCCGCACAGATTCCTACAGGGAGTTTAGGAATTTTAGGATGTCTTTTCCCCACCAAACTATTGGGATGAGTTTCTCCTTTTGGATTAATAACATTAAACATTTGTGCATTATGCAAATGCAGACAAGATCCAGCTTGAAGAGCTGAGAGGAAATTCAAGTCAACTGGCCATTTCTGGATGTACATACTGGTTGTGGAGAGAATACAAATGGTGCGCTAGAAAGCTGGATCCAGGTTATGTAACCAGCAGTATTTGTAAATTAGAAATCTGGCATGAGGAGCCCAGGAATTATGCATTTGGATCTTGCACTGGATTTTAATCTAAACTATTTTCTCTATATTAGAATCTGCCTTGAATAGCAGTTGAAGCAGCATGATTATAATGTTTTTTGGTATACTTCCTCCTATACTATCAAAAAGAAAATAAATTAATAGGGCCATCTGTATTCTTGAGAAAATGACCCTAGGCATCATAACATACACAGACTTCGGTGCTGGAAGATATATTGGTAATTTCTGATTCTAGAAAATATGTTCTTGCAACTCTATGAATTTTTTTCCTACCAGTGACAAGACCCTCGGTGTTCTGCTGAGGTGAAGAGGGATTAGAAAAAAAATAAAATTAACTTGTCACCATTTTAACAAAGCTTAGAACCAATGATAAAAGTTGTTTAATGCCGCACAAAACCAAAGGATAATTTTAAATAGCTAACAAAAAATTTAGGCACATTCTGCTGTGCAAGGAATCAGGGCCGGAAGCCAGATAAGTTGCTATTAACAACATGCATGTGAACATTGTCTCATTCAGGATAAAATCAATGTGTTCTCTATTAACATTTCTGATAATATAAATACAGAAACACATTTATATCATCTGCTAGCATGCCTGCCATTTTTTTTTCTCCCACCCCAACTGCTATTTTAGTATTTGAGAAAGACATGCTGCCTAATATATAATTATTGAGGACAGTTGATGCAAGATTCAAATCACAGTAGAATACTTTTCAAATGTTTATTAAATTCTTTCTTCCAGCAGTGGCTTAGAGTTTAGCCCTAACAATGTGTTGCCAAAAGCATTTTGCTTGCCTTCTCATTAGTGATGTACTAAATCACTTCTCTCCAATCACCGTAGAAAAACATTCATTTAAGTCAGCACGAAGGTTTTCATTAATTTCAACAGCAGCCTTAGAGCAACATTAATGGCAAGTGTAATAACACGCTTCTTGTAGCAGCATTCTAAGATGCATAACATGAATTTTGAATCTTACCCAGGAAAAAGGAAAAAAAAGCATGTTTCTCTCAGATAAAGTCATTTTGCTTCTGTATAATTTTTTTGTTTTGGTTTTGTTTTGTGTTCCTCCCCCCCCAGCAACATGGAATCATGGAATCCCAGTGCCACAGTACCTGTCACGGCCTGCTGGTCATCCACCATTAACTTTAAACCTTTTCCTCGCCGCACCACACGCACTGTGTGCCACTCATTATCATTGAGGTTATAGCCAGCAAAAAGGGTTTCTGGGCCTTTGCCTGTAGGACATGCCAAACAGTCATTATGCAATCTTTAAAGCAGTTTACATGCGAACCTCACAGAGAAAGAGAGAAACAGAGAGACTGGCTGGGCAAATGTTAAAACTCACCAAAAGTCACATCAAGCAAGAAAATCACCAAGTATAAGCAAAACATAGAGCTACTATGTACTGTATACTACAGAACTATTAAATTAAAACACTTCTAATGTCTATTTAACTATCTAAACACATTGTGTATGCACCAGGTTTTCATAAATAGGCACAGTCAACATGGATTTAATTGTTCACTTTTCAATCTTATATGAGCCTTAAAGAAATAGGATTACTGAGCCAAAAGAACTTCCAAGTATGCATTTACAAGACTGGATTTTTAAAATGCTCCTTTATTAAAAATAGTTTGGTGGAAAATGAAAAGTGGTAAGTGTGTGGCGCACATATTCTATTTTTCTTCATCTATGTCAATCCGTTTGTTTAACGTGTGTTTATTAGGACTTATCAGAACATCATCTATTACCTGATCTAGATGATTTGCTAATATTCAGATCCAGTACCTTCTGCTGTTAGTAGATCTTCAAACCATGCTTTCCTTTTTCATTTCATGGATATGGCTTTGGTTTTTTTTTTTTTTTTTTTTTTTTTTTTTTTTGTTTTTGTTTTTGTTTTTTTTTTAATCTACTATTTCTCAGCAGTACAGCAAACACTTGTTATGCAAATTCTGTATATAGCACAATGTACTTGTGACAACCAAAGTATTCACAAACCTAGGCAAAAGGATACCTTTAATGCCCAGGAGAAGATTTCCCTTAAGAAAAGGATTATGGATGTTGTGCCTTGCACTGTTGACCAAGAGAGAAAGAAAAACCCTGACTTTGTACCACCATTGATATGAATAGATGATAGACCAATTGCTGCATTAATAGATCAAAACTAATGTGGTGACTGTTCAAAAGGCAAAGATAATTTGCAATAAAAAAGTTACATTCTTGTAAAACAGAGACCTCCCTAGTCTGTTTTTCAGTTCCTGTGGCAGAATAAATGCTGCTGATAACTTAAAGCTGTCAATTAAATTCTGGTCTCCTCTGTGCAAAAGGGAAACAGAGCTCCTGCAGCTGGTCCAGAAGAGGGCTACGAAGATGATCAAGGGACTGGGACATCTGTCTGATGAGGAAAGGATGAAGGACTGGGGCTCTTCAGCCTTGAGAAGAGATGACTGAGAGGGAACCTCATCAGTGTCCATGAATATCTACAGGGAGGGGCCAGAGGATGGACCAGGCTCTGCTTGGTGGTGCTGGGCAGTGGGACAAGGGGCAACAGGCAGGAACTGAGGCTCAGGAAGTTCCACCTGAACATCAGGAAGAAGTTCCTTACTGCGCAGGTGACACAGCACTGGAACAGGGCACCCAGGAAGGCTGTGGATATCCCTCTTCCATGGGGAACTTCAAGAACTATCTGGACACACTCCTGTGCCATGTGCTCTGGGATGAAACAGCCTGAGCTGGGAGGTTGGATCAGATGCCCCCCTGTGGTTCTTTCCAACATGACCCATCCAGTGATTCTGTGTAAGAGACACATTATAAAATAACTTTTGACACAGAAACATCGGGGTTACCCTGAGTCAGACCATTACCTCCACTGTGCCCTGCCAGGTGACTCTATCCCACGTGTCAGCCTTGCTCTGAAAGGGACATGCAACTAGCTCTGAAACTCTCCCACTTTTCTCTTGGGATTCTATTCCACCCAGCACAGGCTAACTGTGATGGGTGAGATCTGTTAATAAAATCAAAACCTAAAAATCAAAGCCTGTCTGACTTCAGAACTACACAGAAAGAAAAGGACACTAAGATCTTGATGTAGCTGTTCAGCATATTGGACAGTTTTCATCTCAGATATTTTCCACCTTCTGTCAGCAATTTTTAAATTGCTGCTGGTTTATTGCCCTGCTTTTATATGCAACCTTTGCTATTTTGGGCATGCCAAGGGATCTCCAGGAACAAAAATGCAAAGCAAAGGCAGTGAGAGTCTCATAACACTGTTTTTCTGTGTCTGTGTTGACACCAAGCTAGCAAAGGTGTTCAAACCCAGCAGAAGCAGATGATTGGGGTCAACTACATGAATCATTCTGTTCCTTAAATGTTTGCTTTCTTTGACAAGAGAAAGACCAGTTTTGCATAAAGCTTAAGTGAATAATATTCTCTTTGAAGGTGCTGATATAGATGCAGTGACTAAAACCTTAAGCAATTTATTTTAGACACTTCAGTGGAAGCAATTCTACCTAGATTTGGAGACAACAGATGGATCTTTAAAAAAGAAAAAGCTGAAATAATATGAGCAAAATCTTAGTGAGAGCCATTAAGCCTGTCTAGGCATACACCATTTAATAATACTGTAAACATATTCCTACTTATTTGTTCGTCTAACCTTTTTTTATTTTTAATTTTTAAAGTAGTTGAATCGCTTAGTCCCCATTATCTTGCTTCATATCTCTAAAAGACCTAAAAGCATATGCAATTTTAATTTACTCTCACATTAACAACCCTCTATAGTGTCTCTTTCGTGCAAAGGTGCCTCAGTGTATGCTATTATCAAATCCAACTTGGCTGCTCACATTTACAGGCAAATCTATCTATTCTATCTTAATGGCTGGGGACTTGTAAACTCTTCCTGTTGTAAAATTAAATGTGTGCTTTCCATCAGTCTATTTCCCTTGGAAGACTACTCAGAGTAAAAATATCAGGTCAGAACTCTGTGAAAGCAGCCTGTTTCCACTGCACACAATCCAAGAGAGGATTAAGGAGACCCCTGGTGAAAGGGCTTTGAAAAGGACAAACCTTGGTATGACACACCATGGGAGCAGTGCACTGAAAAGAGTCCTGCCCTTGGACAAACTACCCACTTGCATGGAAAAGAGGCCTTTCCTTCCTGGGGCTGATCTCTAGCAGGGAAAAAGGGCTTTGGATTTGCCGCAGAGGGTACAAGAAACTACAAAATAGCCAGGCACAGTGCCCAGGGATTGTGTTTCTACCTGTCCCACCATGCTGCTTCTCTGCGAAGTAGGACAGTTTTCCATGGCAGCTGAAGAGGGAGATAAGAAAGGATGGATGCTCAACATACCTGTGCTAATGCAGTGCTTGGGCTGCTTCCTGGCCAAGGACAGACTTTCACACAGAAAAGCAGCAAATATGATTGAGAGCAGAGTATTTGGGAGAAAATTGTCTAAATGCTTAAACACAAAACCATGTAGAAATCCATTGATACCACAAGACTACCAGAACTGCAGAAGAAAACTCTTAACATACCTTGTTAAATTGCATTGGTCAACCTGAAACATAGTTCATATTAGTACTTTCCTCACTGACTTTCAAATGTATTGACCTAAAATTAATTTAAACATCACATTGAGATCATACAGTGTCTTTTTCTGCCCTGGTTATAGTTCTTATGGTGAATCTATTATAAATTTTTATCGACTAAATCATTGGCTCTCCAGTCTTGTTCTGACTTTACACTGGTGTGACTCCACTTAAATCACACAAGCAGAAAGTGCTCTTAAATGAGTGTATTTAAATAAGAATTGACATACTTCCACTTTTTTTTTTTTTTTTTGGTCAAGGGCCATTCTGGGATTTAAAAAAACTAAATTGTTCTATATGTCCCAAAAGGAGAAAAGCAAGAGCCCCAATAAAAAGAGTGTGTGTATATATATTTTTTTTTAATTTTTTTTTTTACATGGACTGATACTATTTCTCCAAACTTATGTCCCTACACTCCTATTTCCCATACTGTCTTTCTCCTGGAACTCATGTATCTCTTTCTAGACTGGCCATGGTTATTTTGCTTCACACACCCAGCCAGCACTGGCTCATTTTCTCAGCTACTGATTCTCTCAGATACTAAAACCTTAATCATAAACCTTTTCTTTCTGAGAATAAATGCAAACTGGAAAAAAAAAATAAAATCCATTAACTATCTCCTTTTGCTTAAGTATGACATTTATTATCAGCATCTATGTTCAGCTCTTTTCCTATTTTTAAAGGCTTAAATAATTGCCAGATTTTATGCATCCTTAGAGAAAATGGATTGTACCAAATAAAAGATGCATTGTCAGTTTTATGGCTAACACAGTTTGCTCAGAGGCCATCATGCCAGTAAAATTTCCACATCCATTTAAAAGCAGATAATTGTTTGTACAAACACCTTTTTTCAAAGCAAAATGCAGACTGTGCAGTCAGTCAATACAGGTACAAATCTTGATGGTGCAATTCATTATGAGCTAAGAGATATAAAGTCCTAAATATTCCCAGTTATATGTTTACTTTGGCATCCAAAGCTGAGCTTACTTTGTTGTCAGCACCTCAGCTGGAACTTAACAGCCCTTTCAAAGTTAAAGGAAAAAAGTATGAACCTCCCAAAGGAAAAAAAATTCTAATTTCAAGCACGCTGAATATTCTAAATTTTGTCTGGAGATTCTTTTCTCTTTACTACCTTGTGAGGAGCTTATTCAGCCTAACTCAAGTGCTGAAGATTTGCTGAATTCCAACAAGTCAATCAATTAACTTTAATATGCACAACTTTTCCTCTTATAGATATCTATCCTGTGGTACTTTACTTTTTAACCAACTACTTGAACTGAACTGATGATTTTGAAAGAAGATACTAGCTCTTGCATTGTACCAAAACATGTTCAAAATGAGTTGTCTGAATTTGTTTCTCATGATGCAATCCACCACTACCACTAAGGCATATACCAAAATGCTTGGAGCATTCAATTCTGCCATCAAAATAGATATGAAATATAGAAAGAGGCACTGTAAACAGAGACTAGCAAGGGAGATTGGGTGGTTCAGTGAATGCTGTACTAACCAGTGGAACCCAGGCAAATCACTGCTATTTATTTATTAGTCAGCAAAAGAAACATCAGTGTTTTCAGCCTGGTTTGCTGATAGAAAAACAAGACAAAAAGACATTTGGGCAAGAAGACAAAACCCTGGGATCTATGCAGTTAATAGAGAAAGTTACTTAAGGTCAGGGTTGCAAAGATTTCAGCTAAAATAATAAATATTTCAGGATTCAGCTTGCTATGTATAGACAGCTGTGTGGCTCTGAGAGACAGCTCAAAGTGTCATTGTAAATACCTGGTGCACAACAAGAGGACTCTGTGCCATCTCAGTTATCCTGCTTCCAGAGTAAATTTAGCATGCCTCTAATCCAGGCTTGTGTTCCAGCACTTAGCCAGACTCACAGTCACTGAGCAAACCTCACGAGGCATCTGCATTACCAGGCTGCAGCACAAAAGGTTCAGGAGAGATTCCTCCAGAGCAGAACAGAAACACAAGACATGCAGAGTAAGGCATTGGAACTTAACAGCCCTTTCAAAGTTAAAGGAAAAAAGTATGAACCTCCCAAAGGAAAAAAAATTCTAATTTCAAGCACGCTGAATATTCTAAATTTTGTCTGGAGATTCTTTTCTCTTTACTACCTTGTGAGGAGCTTATTCAGCCTAACTCAAGTGCTGAAGATTTGCTGAATTCCAACAAGTCAATCAATTAACTTTAATATGCACAACTTTTCCTCTTATAGATATCTATCCTGTGGTACTTTACTTTTTAACCAACTACTTGAACTGAACTGATGATTTTGAAAGAAGATACTAGCTCTTGCATTGTACCAAAACATGTTCAAAATGAGTTGTCTGAATTTGTTTCTCATGATGCAATCCACCACTACCACTAAGGCATATACCAAAATGCTTGGAGCATTCAATTCTGCCATCAAAATAGATATGAAATATAGAAAGAGGCACTGTAAACAGAGACTAGCAAGGGAGATTGGGTGGTTCGGTGAATGCTGTACTAACCAGTGGAACCCAGGCAAATCACTGCTATTTATTTATTAGTCAGCAAAAGAAACATCAGTGTTTTCAGCCTGGTTTGCTGATAGAAAAACTGTGCATACTGCAGCTATCAGTAACAAGACAAAAAGACATTTGGGCAAGAAGACAAAACCCTGGGATCTATGCAGTTAATAGAGAAAGTTACTTAAGGTCAGGGTTGCAAAGATTTCAGCTAAAATAATAAATATTTCAGGATTCAGCTTGCTATGTATAGACAGCTGTGTGGCTCTGAGAGACAGCTCAAAGTGTCATTGTAAATACCTGGTGCACAACAAGAGGACTCTGTGCCATCTCAGTTATCCTGCTTCCAGAGTAAATTTAGCATGCCTCTAATCCAGGCTTGTGTTCCAGCACTCAGCCAGACTCACAGTCACTGAGCAAACCTCACGAGGCATCTGCATTACCAGGCTGCAGCACAAAAGGTTCAGGAGAGATTCCTCCAGAGCAAGAACAGAAACACAAGACATGCAGAGTAAGGCATCCTGACCTTGACTGTCCTTCCTATGGCTGGCTGCAGAAACTTTGCTGGTCTTCCAAAACACTCATTAGCACAGCTGAGCTTAAAAAGTCAATTAATGCAGTGAATCGACTGTGTTTTAAATGACCGTGCTGGTGTCATCCCAAAATTCCCTTGGCTAAACATGCTTCTTGCCAACAGAAAAGTTGCATTGCCTTTTAAACATCAGAAATGTGTATCAGGTTATCATTTACAGCTAACTGATCGGTAAACTTGAAAAAAAATCTAGTTGCAAGTAAAAGAAATTTTGTCCACTGTATTTTCTCCCCAGCAGACTCGTATGGAAAATTCCACAAGAATAGCACATTCACTGAATTGTATCAAGAAAAACATATCAATCTTGCAGAGCTTGATCCAAATGCTTCAGCCCACAATAGTTTTATTATAGGCAAAATTGCTTTTGGCAATTTGGGTAATGTATTGGCAGTTAAGGATATTTTTATCCCTTTTTTTTAAACAAAATTTGACATTTCAGAAGTTAAAATGAAGGAGATTGGAGCTGCTAATATCATCCATCAGCCTTCACTGCAGCTGTACAACAGATTTGCTCATATTCCTTAGAATAACAGGAATATAATATTAAATATTTCCATCTAGGCATATCTATATTTCTCATACAGAAATGTAGAAAGCTAAACAAGATACTTTTGAAAATCCTGCTGGCTTCCCCTACATGGCCAAACTACAAACAGACTGCATTTAATATTGATCTAGTTCACTAGCAAGGAGAAACAGCTTACACAGTGAATTCCCTGGGGAAGAAATATCCATGGAAGGATATAAAAATGACCAATCCAGGAATCAAGCACCATATCCAGTTCTGAGGGCACAGAGTTTTCATTTGTCTGGTTCTTTTCTCTAAATTTGCTTCCCTGACCATGGTCTGAGTTGTTGCGCATTTTCCTCCTCCCAGCTTTGTCTTTCTTTTGGAAACTGTTTAATTTAGGGTGCAATATCACACATACTCATCCATTTATCTTCTTTTAAGCTGTGAGATATTCACTGTGACACAGCTGATGTCTAAACAGAGCCAGTGGATCCAGGTGGGAAGGCAGAACACAGGCAGAGCTATTGGACTAAATTAAATCTAAGGATTCTGCCAAGAAAGGTGCTGCTGATGAGCCACTGTCTTGTGAAAGTCTATTCTCTACAAATAGAACCAGTACTCAATTTCAGCAAGGTGGAGAAAGAAAGAAAAACATCAGAAAGCAGCAAACTTTAGAGTTGAAAGTCCTGGCCTCTAGAATTCCCTGCTAGACCAAAAGATGTGTAGAAGACAGACACATGCTCTCAAAATTGTGCCTTGGTGGTCAATAATTTGGTCTATACTAATTTGAACTGTATTTCCTGAAAAAAAAAGGGGGTTGAAGTTGCAATTGCAACCCTCTGTGAACTCAGAGCACATGAGAGGATAAAACTGATCTTGTTACTGCATTATGACCCATCTTAGAGATCTCTCTCAATGCATAAATTAAAAATTTACGGCTGAAAATCAGTTGCATTTTAATTTAGTTTTGTAACTCATCTACCTAAGCAAGTGAAACACAAATAGCTCTAAGACATGTAATTTTCCTTTTTCTTGGAAATAAGGAAAGAAAAGTATATTTTAAGAGCAGCTAAACCCAGAAGTCAGCTAGATCCCTGTATTTTTAATAAGGGCGCATTTTCTCTTTCATACTGCTCTCTGAGGATCGTGACTATCAGAAAACGTGCTAAAGGTACTAAACGTTGTATGAATCTACCCTGAGGCCCTGAACTAAAGCAAAGTCAATGAGCATGAAAAAGTATGGTTGTTGCTTTTTCAGCTCACTGCTAAATGCTCTGAGACATTTTCAGAAACCATGGTGAACCTGACAATTGACTTTGCTGTAGGTGAGGTGAGCGTGAACTTTCAATACCTGGCAGTCCTATCTAATTTAAAGAAAACTGGAGTGCAAGATTATTTACTCTGTATTTACTTCAGGTAAAGAAATGTGGACTTGCAAAGATTGTGCAACTTTACAATCAAACTGTAAGGTCATATCCTGCCTTGGATCAGACTAAAATTTTTAAAGTGCACTCGAGACTTATCAGTGTGAGTTGGAATTCAGCAGATCCACTTCCACAAACTACTTGTGTGGCTTTAGTAAATCTGAATTTCTTTTCACATTAAACTGACATGGTTGCTATAACAAAAAATTCCACAGATTTTAAGCTGAATATGTTTGAGCATTTTGTTTTAAGTCGAACTTAACACAAACACTTTCAAGTCAATACCTTTGACTCCATTCTACCTAAGCTACTGCTGTACATTAGGAAAGCAGCAATTTCACAAGCCTTCTATCCCATTTAATAACTGGATTTATTCATTTTTTTAAATATCATCCACCATAAGCTTGCATGTTGCATGAAACAGAAAATGGGAAATTTTAAACCCTTAAAAAGTCTGAAATTCTCCCTTGCAGGATTTTTGCATTACTCTGAGCTTTCTAATTATGAAAGCTTGTTTCAATGGAAAATTCTTTTTAGGTTTTATTTAGCAAAAACTTTGTAAAACTGCTGGAGAAAAGAATGACTAATTCCTCTGGACTTATTCGTTACTTCTGGAGTTATCATTATTTTTTTCTCCCCTCTATAAAAAGAATAGGATCGAAAATCATGAGAAATTATGTGAGAACATTGGAACTCCTGCGTAAAATAGTACTAAAACTAACATTAATCCAAATTTTAGGTAATATTGCAATTAAATTTTTAAAAAAGTAAATATACATTGTTCAGGGGAAAACAGCAGTGCTAAGACAAAGTGAAGTTTCTCCTTTCCTAAGAAGGGTTGATTTTTACTTCAGCAGACTCATTATTCTGGTCTTGACTACCAAACCAAAAGACCCGAACCTTAAAAAACAGAGACAAAAGATAATTTCTTGCAATGGATTTCTAGGAGCAGCAAGAACATTCCTCTAAGTTTTTTTCAAAATAATGGACTGTGCTACACCTGATAACTTCCATTTCCTTAGACAGCATCTCTACAAGTTACTGCTCAAATAAGGTGCCCTGAGCTTCCAGAGGAATTTTGCTGCCTCCTCTGAGCCCAAGAGATCTGGAGGAGTTCTGACTTGGAAGAAGGATTTCACAGTACGATGGCCATCTGAATAACTTTCATAACATGGACATAAATCCATACCATTCAGCTGATAAACAAAAAGCCAAAAAAGACTGAGAGACAAAGGTAGTCCAGGCAACAGATGCAGCAGGTCTCCAAGTGTACCCTTAGGAGCCTGAAGAACCTGTGCTACTTCTTTCCACTTACACCCAGTGAAGTAAAAATTACCTAACTTACATCAATCATTGTAGGAAAAGTAGGCACACATTTGATTATTTCATTTTTTTTTCACTGAGAGAATTAGAATATTTGTTGTACATTGGCTAGATTATAAGTGACAACAGGAAAAAAAAAAGAAGAAACAGCTTTGCCATATTAGCCTTTCTGACATTGATATTGACTGTGCCCATTTATATCAAAACCATGGCTGTCAAAACTTGTTACATTTTAAAATATAAGTAAGCACAACTTACGTATGCTTATCCATAATTTACCTTTTTATAGAAAAAAATTATCTTTATGTTTAGTTAAATTAACAAAACAGAAAAAAACCCCATTTAAGTATTTCTTTTTACCCTTATATCTTGCAAAATGTTCTTAAGAATAAGCAGATTGGAAACTAGCTGGCATAGAAAGGTAGCGAATTTGGACTGTGACTTTATTTTAAGAATAGGCTCCTCTTAATTTACAGGTGTCTTCATCCCAAAAACAGTTGTTATAAAATAGTTACAACTAAATCTCACACTCATATCCTTTATTTTTTTTTATAATTTAAATGCTGAATTATAACATATTGCCTAATTAAGAATAATAATATTTAAAGGTTTATTATTACTGATTATTTAACTGTTTTAAAATATTTTTATAATCATCATGGATCAAAAAGCACAATTTCTTGACACTGCTTATTCTTGGATACTTCTAGGCAGACATGAGTCAAGGAAGGAGGACTAAAATAGACATTTCAGGTTGTTTTCAGAAATCACAAATGGATGAATACAAAAGTTGATCCCTGCTCTATGATCAGCCTCCGCTGACTTTGATGGGTATACTCTTGCATGCCTGAGTAGAAAAGCATAGCTTTAGTACATGGAATTGTTTCTAACATTGACAGAATCTCTCCAGTGCTCTTGTGCCATTTATCATCTCTTTAGGGTTGTGCTCAGCATCAGCAAGTGACAATTTTTTATGTAACAAAACATGTAAGCCTCTTGACAGAAGTGCCTACTTGCACTTTCTTAAGGTGTGCTCTGTATCTTGATTTATGGCAATTTTAGGGAATCAAGAATCCGTGTTGCTGACTTTCAGAGGTAGTGCTGCTCTTATTCACAGCCAATTAGCTCCTCAGCTGGGTTCCTAAGTGTCTTGTATCATGTCAGTGGTGGTGGCAGCTGTCTCCTGCTAGCTGGAGATGTGAGAAAGCTTCTTCTCTCCAGAGCAAACGGTGTGGTCCTTTCCTCCCAGGAGACAGCAGACTTGTTTTCAAGCTGCTGAAATGTTACACAGCAAAAACTGCAGAGACAGTTCAAAGTATACCAGCAACCACAACAAAAGTTGTAAGTGAAAGATGGAATTGTTGACTTACCTATTTGAGCTTTCTTTTCCAGACAGATTTTACTACTAGTGAGAAATGCCTTAATTTGCAGAGTCAGAGAGGAACTGTTAACTAATGATATTTTATTTCTACATACATGCACTTCACTCCCTGGAGGAAAATCTCACAGAATATAAAATGAATGAGAAATAATACCAAAGAATTAGTATAAGCTACATGAACCACAGCTCCCTTTTTCCTTTAACTGATTTTTCTCATTCCATGTCTTGGTCTTCATCTTGTGTCTTGTTGCTTCAAGACTGCCTAGATAAGTAACTGCTGAAGAATTCCTTGCAGACTTCCCAAAGGGGACTGCATCTCAGAAAGCCAACTTTATCTTGATGTCTCAGCTCAACAGAGCAACATCTCCTTTGAAGTGACTTGTCTGATGGATTGAGGCCTAGAAATCAGCTGGAAGGGAGCATAAGTTAACCTCTTGACATGTCATCCAAAAAAATAATGTGCTTGGATGGAAATTTCAACAGCTACCTGAATATGATCCATTAAAGTTATTGTCAAGAAGAGATAATAAGGAAGCAGTTATGTGGTTCCAGTAATAAGCTACTGAGTGCTTAAAATGTTATGATAGATGTTTCAAGCATTTTAATAGACATAAATGCAAAATGTGCTAGATACAGAGTAAGTGCTTTTAATATAAGTAACTGCTCATCAGTGACATGCACTGGGTAGATGTTTTTAACGTTATCAACTCTTCAAAAAAAGCACATTGAGAAATGAATTACTGTTCTTATAACATTAATGAAGAATAATGTTGTAGCTGAGGTCTTGCTAGGCTCCTTCATCAAGACTGAACTTATGAAATGATGCCTTGCTGCAGAGGAGTGAAGCAAGGATAAATGAGGCACCTTTCTGAAACAGCCAGGGAGCGATTAGTAAAACTAATACATACTTACACAAAGGTTTTTGCCGATACAGTAAAGGAGGGGCCATCAAAATGCCACAGATGACTCAGAAACCAGATTCTGTGAACTTGTATTTATGCAAATTGGTGGACAACTCAATTTCTGTGCTACATATGAAAAGGACAAAAGCTCCATGCCCATGTGCTGTTCTGTACTGTCTCTAATCAGATTTCCCTGATCTTAGTGCTGAAAGAGTAAGATAATTCCTTGCCAGGGATGTATTCCAGACTTCCAGCAGAACAAATATAGAAATGCATCAATTTTGATTTATGCAAAATTTTAGTTTGGCACTCTATTCTTTTTTTTTTTCTTTGATTGAAGAAGAGGGAGCCAAACATTTCCTAAGCAACTTGTCTCTCCTTATCAGACAAAGCTGAGAAATAGGATCAGATCTGACTCTCACTGAAATTAGTTGCACTTTTTTTGATCATTTAGAAGTAGTATCTATTAATATGAGAGGGACAGACAGAAACTTGGCAATTCCCCTCAACATATGCCAGACCTGCTGCAATGCTCACTGGCTGTGCTAGAGAGAACCAGACACCCCATTCCATTTTCACTCTCTTTGACTCTCTTTCCGCTTTCCCTATTTCCCACCAAATGCATGTCCATCCTATTAAAAAAAAATCCCAAACACTTATTCTATGATGAGTTCCTGACAAGTGTATATTAGGACAGAATGACAGCTGTGAGCATGTGTTGTGCTGATCAGAAAAGCAGTATCCACCTGCAGAGAGATGGCAGTTTGGCTGGTTTTCCTTGAAAAGTTCTGGAGATAACACAGCACCACTGAATTGCTATGGCTTTGTTTTTGGAAAAATACCTATTCACTTAATAGATTTAAATGCTTTCTGAACTAAACTACTAATGATCTTAGTATCTTTTTACACAGATTTTTTTTTTAATAAAATAACTAACTAATTTTCCATTCCCTGCAAATAAGTCTTTAGACTGTAGTATCACAATAGAAAGACTGGAGTGTTTCTCCATAGAATTTTAATTTATAAGCACTTCTAAATGTTTTCTGCAAACATATTAATAAGTATTCCTCTCAAGAGCATTATATCTTAGAAACAGAGTCCTAAGAAACAAAAGCAGAAAAAGGAAATAAAGGTGTTTTTACATGAAGACTGATAGTATTTTTAATCTGTATTTAAATTTAGAAATATCATCAACTTGCCAATGCTGAGTTACTGTTATTTTTTCTTAATATGGAATGCCAACAATTAATTTCTTTTCTAAGAAGCCACAGACCAAAATTTCTGGCAAGAAAGCTCTTATTATTAAATTTAAAAAAAAATTCACAATGTCTAGTGAATATAAAAGAGCCATCTTAATTAATGGCTTACCCTAATTCAACTTGATTTGTCAGTTAATCAAGAAGGTTTTTTGAGAAATTGTTGAAATATTGGCTTGTGTCATCTGCTGCCATCTGTGTCTTAACACTCTAATTTTCATGGAATCTGATTACAAAGTTTAGAATGACTGTATACAACATAGTTGATGATAGATTTATATTTTTTTTCAGCCTAGTGTTTCTGAGTCTGTGATTACTTTCTCTAGCAATTTCCTGTTGCTCTCAATACACGGTATAAACTAGTGATGAAATAATTAGGGAAAGAAGTTGGAAATTCAGCTGGGAAATGGCACATAAGACCAGCTAGTTCAGCACTGTGCTTTCAAGAGCAGCACTGAAAAGCAATTACTGCTCTAATACAGTCACAGCTTCCAGTAATGGCCATGTTTGGGACTTCTGGAGCTGCAGAAACAGCCTTATCTCAGAAAGTTCTTGATGTATTTCCATTTCATTTAAAAAAATCAATTTATTAACCTCCTGCTGCTTCTTATGGCTGTACAATCATATATTTATAAAAAAACATTCATATTCTCTCAGGCATTTTTTTTTTCCCTAGCATGCCTAGCTGCCCCATGTAGGAAAGCTAATCCATACTTGTAATCCTCCCTGCTGCAGTGACCTGTGTTTTCCCCATTTAAGTTAATCATGAGGAATTGGAACTGAACACACATGGAGTGCTCAGGAAGGGGATAAACCATGACTGCATAACAGCACAATGCTGCTTTCTCTTCTGGTTTTACCTCCTCTCCCCCCAGCTACTCCCATCCACTGGGATTTCTGGCCACTTTGAGCACTGAACTGTTTTATGAGAACTATTTACAATGGCTGCACAATTTCCTCAGCTCAGTGCCACCACACTCCATTTCTGAGCTGGCATCATTAAGGTGACTTTTTTTCTAGCATGAATTACCTTGTGTGTATTGCTGTTTAATTCCACCTACCACTTAACCAGTCATTCAGCATTTTGGAGCCCCTCAGAAAATACTCAAGCATGATATTTCATTTGATTTTCTTAAATAATCCCCTTGCATTTGCAAATAATATCATCTCAGTGTTCATCTTCAATCACTCATGAATATGATAGCAGAGATTCCTGTGAGAACAGGTGGGAGCAGAGCTTCACTGTGCAATGACTGCCATGGCAGCCCAGTTCACTGATATGAATGACATTGCATTAGCTTTTATATATTCTTCCCCAGAAGAAAATATTATGCAATTCCTTTGCTATTACTGATTAGAACAGGAGTCCTTATTATCCCTGCAAGATTTGTCTGTAACACCCACTTTCTGTCATGGAAAAAAAATTGTGAGGATAATTTAAATCACCAGTCCTGAAATGTGATTAAGTCATCTTGCTTCTCAAAAGCTAAAGGAAGAAAACATAAAAGTAAAATAAGAGAAATTTAGAACCTGCTATACATGAAAAACTTACTTTCAAGTGCTTCTTCCCATTAAAATATTTAAAAGGCCTAGTCTACTTCTTCTGAGAATTCCTTTTATGAAAGATTTGCCAGGACCGGTATGAGCTAGACACACATCGCTCCCTCGCATATAAATCAGGATTTGTTAATTCAAGACAGCCTATTCTTACAGACCCAGCACATCCTGGAGGCTGCTTTGTCCCTGTTGGTAACATGAGAGGCTACATGCTTGCAGCAGTCTCTGCTTTCCTACCCTCCAAGAGTCCTCTTGTCATGTTTAGTGTCTTAGAGGATCTCCTGCTCGCTGCTCCCCTTTCAGAGATCAGAGGGAACAACTCATCCCAATTCAGGCTGTTCCCTTGGGCTTTGCTTGTGAAAATTTGCAGCATTCCAGAGCTCAGAGTCCATTGATACAGGACCACACCGTGGCCCTGACTCAGATAGCCCCATATATCCCCCAAACTGACAGCTATCTACATCTGGCATGGCAAAAATTAAAGTATACACTGCAATATCACAAATGGAAAGTCTATTCTCAGCAATCTTAAAGGAGTTTCTGAAAAAAATTCAAGTGGGAGTGCTAAAAAAAGTCTTTACCTGAATGTTAAAATAATTATTTTTCACCAGCAAATAGGGCAACTAATTTTCAAATTTACATAAATAGCTTTCTGTTTAAGCTTTTACTGTTGCCATTGCAGATCACACCACTGTGCCTTGAGAAAGCCGCAGTTATATTGTTATTGTATGTGTGATTAGTGAGGACCCTGTTAAACCAGGTTTATCTTTAAAGTACCATGAGTAGAATGTGTGACTTAAGACAAAAGTAACATGGATAAGTACCATGAGTAGAATGTGTGACTTAAAAAGACAAAAGTAACATGGATGAAGAGGTGAAAAGACAGGAAAGAAGCATACACACAAAAAAACATCGGTTTTCTAGTAAGAGAACTTGAAATAATATTTTACTGACAGCCTGTCAGGAGACTAATGGCAATTTGCTCCTCTGTTAGCTAAGGAAGAACAAACATAGATGAAATTTTATAAGGAACAAGTAGAATGCAGGCACATAAATTTTATTGCTGTCCTTCATGTAGGCTGAAAGCACTGATAGGGCAAAGCCCTCAGTCCCCAGCAGCCAACCCTGAAGGCTTGGTCAGGGAGAAATCAAATATCATAGACCCTTAAATGGTCAGCCAGCATATATAAAGCCTTTATTTTCACTTTAATGAAGGTTTGAGCTTTTTTTGCTGTTAATGTGATTGTTTCCCATGCAGCAGCTAAGCAGACTCAGGCAGGGTCCTTACCACTGGCTTTGAAAAATTATATGTGCAAGACTCTTTTAGATTTCTTCATAGTAAGCTAGTTGATTCAAGTTTTCTTATTCTCTTTATTAGTTTGAAATTTCTTAACAACTACAACTGGAAAGGAAGGGGTAAAAATGGAAGCTTTTTAGATAACTTGAGCATTTCCCTGCAAAATTCCTGTGCTAACTAAAACATAGGCTTGAGATGAGAAATCAGTATATCACAAGACTGATTTTCTCAGTCACCCACTAAGTGAGAGAACTCATTCTTGAATTCATTGTTTACTTCTCAGAGCGCTCCCTCAAGCCAAATGACATCCATGTCAAATTTCCCAAAAAGCCACAAAATAAAATTTATTTCAGGCCTTTATTATCTTATGTGAATGGCCCAAAAGCACAGGATCCCCTTAGCTGGCACCTCCTAATACACATCCTCTTTGTGAGGCTCAATGGCTTTTCCTCGTGATGAGATCCCCTAAAATTTCCTTGGTTCAACATCCAGCTTGTTTTATAAACCTAATTCAGAAGAGAATAATTGTGATGTACATAACTGAAGGTGCACATGTTTAGCCAGAATCCTTTACCAGCATTTCCCTTCAGTTGTCTGAAATATCACTTTAATTATCATAGATTAAGCATTCCACATTCAAGAAGTGATGTTTCTGCCTTTCTGTACATAACATGCACTTTTCCGGGATGTTGGTGCTTAGATGTAGGCCGGATGAATTCATTTTGGGATAGCAGAAATCTGTGTTGCTGAAAAAAGCAATGCACTCTTTCGACTAGAGGTTGCTTTTCTACTGTCCCTGCAACATCCTGCCTCCCCCTCTTCCTGTTTTATTCTACAACAGGTGTCAGAAAACTGCAGCAAGTCAAAATTAACAATTTTGTTAATGGATCACTTTAGTTAAATTCCTCACATAGACATTTGAACCTTTTGTGCTGGCAGCAAAGCAACGGACCATGTAAGAGCAGGACCAGCAGACAGGAAGACAGAAGAACACAATTTTTAAAGCAAATGACAAAGGTTTTTTTCAGAGAGAGATGAAATTCTGCAACACAAAAACTAAAGAATGGTATGCAAACTTTTGAAAAATGACCAGAAATGGCCCCGCTGGTTCACTTTACTCTCCTACCATTCAAGGAACAGCCACTACTTTTCTCCAGAGTGGGTGGGCAAGCAAACTGCAGGAAGAGGTGAATGGCTTTGCAGTCACTGCCCCAGTGAGCCAATTAATGTGTTGGGCTCACAGGGGATAACCTGTACAGCACCACTTCTTTCTACTCTATATTTAACAGAGAAAGAAATTAGAGATACCTCTCATAACTGGCTGCTGTGGCTGTTCAGAATAAATTATGTGCTGTCCCTTAATGACTTCAGCCCTTCTGATTGTATTTATACAGGCAGGCTCTTTTGCTTCCAAACCTGAGCTTTCTTCTCAAGCTGAGATGCTTTCAACCTTTGTTGCAAACACAGTGCCTGGAACAAGACAGGATGGTCTCAGTGCAGCTTCTGGACTGAGGACTGCAGTGAGAGTCTCTGAGTAAAGCAGCAGTTTTCCCATTTTTGCCATGCTGTCTATTAGCAACTAGGAGACTGTAATCAGAATTTGACTGAATAGGACCAGGTATGTTTTCAGATTTGTTGCATTGCAGCAGATCCTGTTCAGGAGATTATGTGAGAAGGGGCCTTTAAACTGTTATTGCTGAATGAGTAGAAATCCAATGACTTTCTATTCTAAATCTGCAAAGTGTAGGCAAAGTTTTTAAAGAATTATTTATAATTATTTCAAACTTTGTGCTGCAAACAGAGGGAAGTTCCTGACTGAATTTACAGAGAAAGTACCCTGCTGATTTGCTGCATGTCCTCTATGGTAAAACTATTTTACATATTTTTGCCAGGCTGTCAGCCACACTTAATGAGGAAAAGATCAAAACTCATGCAATTCATAAGCACTCTGCAAGAAAACAGGCCAAGTAAAAAATCTTACATTTTGGGTGGAGCTACAAAATCGTTTTAATGATTTTTCTACTGCCAAGAACAGGAAAAAAGAGAGCAAGTAATAAATTCCAATAATTCTTTTTTTTACCATAGTAGGAAAATAATATATGGAAATGTATTAATGATTTGCTTATCACGGAAGATTTAGGAACATCCATAAGAGCATAGCTGAAGATGTACGATAAACAAGATTTTTTTTATTGCAAGATTTTGTAATAAAATGCAGTTTTACAGGCAGCAGTTCAAAAGGATGTATAGTCTTCATGTAAGATTTTCTGCTGCTTAAAATTCATGTGCACATTGAGAATACAATGTAATTGAACACCATTGCCGGTTCTTTAATGGATACAATTCTCTTCTTATTTACCAATAATCTGACAAAGCTCCTTGTCGTACCCTGGATTTGTAGGATGCTTTGACAAGAAAGAAATGCTTCAGTAACAGATGTTTCCAAATAAAATAACTTAATCATCTGTAATGTGCACATCTGCAGAATAGGAAATTTTAAAAGGATAAGCATACAAGACAAGGAAAAAAGATTAAGGGCTACAGAGAAGAGTGGAGAATTGAAATGGCATGAGAAAATGAAATGAGAGGAACAATAAATTATATGGAGAATGGATGAATAACTAGATAGACACAAGAACAAGGGGTGCATGTAAATACAACCACTGAAGGGGACTTTGCTAAGCAAACAGAAAACTTTGCAAGCCCAGGAAACTCTTCCTAATTTATAGAGGTAGATAACAAGCTTGCAAACCTGGTTCACAAATTCCCTGGGGAATTGTGTACACGTTTACTACCATGGGACTCTCTGCTCCCTGACATCCTGCAATTCATAATCATTTCTTCTGACAGTCCTGCATTTGAGCATAACCGAATTCAGTGCCATTTCTCTGTGAGTTATTGCCTACAGAAGCAAACCCGTGCATTAGAAAGCTGACCTAAATCTCCCCTGCACTGTGTGCCACAAGCTGAGCAATCTTTCACAGCACCATTCAAAAATGTGTCCTGTATTTTTTCACATTGAACAAAAGTATCAGACTGGGAAATGAGAGCCAGCTAGTCACCAATTAACGTTATCAGTGGTATAATATATCAGTTAATTAAAAAACTTACAGTCCTACTTGGCTAACTCATATAAAAATATAGAAAATTTATTTCCAGAAATGATAGCAATAAAATAATAATAAAGCACTCACAGCCCAAAAGATGAAATAATGTGTAAGATTGCAGACACCTGTGACAAAAGCATATTGAATATTAAAAATAGCAGCCTTTATGGCTACCTGGACTTTTTCAGAGACTAATGTTTTGGAATCATTAAAACTGAAAAAAAAAAAAGAAGGAATTTAAGTCAAAATCGTAGCCTCTAAGGTTACAACAGTGAAAAATATGAGAATTTTGAAAAACTATGAAAACATGAAAAGCACACCTCACTTTTGTTCACGAGTCATTCAGAAACTGCTACTGAACTGCAATGGAAATTTTATTGGGATGAACTCCTGTCTCTAAGAAATACTAGGGAAAAATTCCATTCAGTTCAATAGGGTTCACAGCTATTTATAATTTATGCTTGATAATTTGCAATTAAAGGGTAACAATTCCTTCCTTCATTGAAAGGGAGAAATATTTTGGGGATTTTATATATTTTTAATATAATTTATTCTTAGGCAATTTTTAAGGATCGGTTTATCAATTCTGTGTGTAATGTAGAAGACTTCTAACAGCTATTAACTTATTTTTTACAGAATTATTAATGCCAAAAAATACTGTTACATTCATATTATTTAAAACAATAGAGTTCACTGCAGTCGTATTTTTAAATGAGGTCCTCGCCCCTATGAGCACTAATATGGAAATCACAACAGCTATTTCTGTTCATCAAATAAGTTTTTCCCTTTCTCCTGGTGTCTGTCCCAGCACTGACCTACATGTACCTGTAATTTAAAAGGACCATTTAATTCACTGCCTAATAGACAATTTAATTTCACAAACTTGTAGCTCTGAAGAACACAAAGAAGTTGTTTAAGGATGTACAAACCCAGCATTTCAGCAATGGTATTTCCTGACTGATATGAGGCAGAATTTCCAGTGATGTATGGTTTTATGGGCATACCAATCTTCTAACCTAGCACAAAATATTTAGCATGCTATGTATTTTTAATGAAACACAAGTTCAGTAGTGATCTGATACCTGATGAACATTTTAAATTTTTTTAAAACATTCTGTCCTCCAAACAAGAAGGACCCCAAAATGCCATCTGTTCTGCAAGACAGGACATCAGCTAAAGGCGAAGGGATGACCATGTGTAGAAAAAGTTGCTGCCATCATCTTAGCTCTGTCAGCCAACACTTATTCATTTGATCTGCAGTGAGCAGAAGACAAGCTTCAGGAAAAAATGAGAGGAGGAAGAGGTGCAGTATTTTATTCCCTGGGTTTATAGCTCACAGCAGGAGAAGGTGCTTACATTCACATTTTCCTTTTTCTTCTCTCAAGCTTGTTGATGTTCAGCTTAAATTTTTGGATTTTCTTTTTAGTTGTCTCTCCAAATTCAAACCAGATACTTTCATTCTGACATTAACTTTGTTACCAGGCTAGTTATAACACATAACTCTCAGTCCCAACACTGAGTTTGTATTATCAGGACTAATTTCTAAGTAACAGAAATAGGAAATTGAACAAAAAGGTTTTTTAAAACATGAAAACCAGATTTACTATTAATCTAAAATCAGGATTGATACATATCCAGCTCTCAGCAGAAAGAAGAGAGGCACTCAACTATCACAGTGTTTAGCAACTCAATACTCCAGTTCTGGGTGCTGTTGCTTTGAAACAAATTGTGTCCCACTAAACCTCATTATATTTTCTAATAAGCATTTTTAAGGACTGCTTGGAGCAATAATTCTCCATAATCTAAAAATTAGGATATAGAAATTGCTCATGAAACATCTGATTGCTGAAAAACTCCAGTGCAGACAAGAAAGCATTGTAGTACTTACCATACTGAAAGCTCACAAAACCCTGCTGAGTACACACAAGCACCACAGGGAGATGGAACTAATCACCCAAGTTCATTTCTAGCAACAAAACCACTATAAACAAACTGTAAAGAAAAATAACTTATGAGTATTTTATACCAAGGATATTATGTAAAGAGGTTATGTTGCTTCTGAATGAGACCAAGAACTTATAAGTGTTAATCCAATCCAGTAGATACATTGCTCCTCTTTGCCATCCTCTAATTGGAGGCTTATTTGTGTCTGCAGATTCTCTTTTGATCCAAACCTTGCTTAAAAATGAAACCTAGAAACCATTTAAATTTATCTTTGACACATCATTTAATCCAAAGGAGATAAAAAAATGAAAACACCTGTTATATTGTGGCTTTATTTCTGGGGGTTTCCTTATGTTAGTAACTCTATTTTCAGATGGATTTTCTGATTTTATTAAGTTAAGAAACAAAAACAACATTGTTTTTCCTAGGGAAAAAAAGGTATTTACCAAAGGCAGACACTCTCATTACAGTTCTGCCCAAAAAGCTGCTTATTTTATACTTGTTTTTTTCTAATTGAGATTTCATTAGTAGAAAACAATAGTGTCCTGTGGCAGAAGAAAATGCTTCTGAGATTTTTTCATGATTTTATATATTTTAGCAAGTGAGAATTTTTTACTTTCTTATTATTTTCTTTTTAATCTGAGGACAATATTCTTTATGCCTTGGTGATTACAAGCATTTCCTTTATTGTATTGAAGTCCCTCTGAATTTAAGAACAGGTTAAATTAAACACTTGCCTCAGGAAATTTTTCTGCTTTTTAATACAAATGCTGTATTTTTGTCTTGTAAAATCTATTAATTAAAAAATGTATTAGCAAATGACACGTTAAGAATAAGTTCAGATCCTTGTTTTTCTTTATGGGTTATAAAATTATTAAGGAATGTTATGTTAATATATTTTAACTCTTACCAACTATACAAATTAAACCTGTGCAGTTTGTTGTTTAGCTTTTTTTTTTTCTATTTTCATAAAGCCAGTCCTCTGTCCTGCAAAACCTGTTATGAAGGGAAAAAGAAAAACAACCCAAAACTCAAATCTACCATACTTACTATCAATAATTTTGTTGACACCATTCAGGAATTCCATAGACTCAAAATAAAATCACAGTCCTTTTTCTCCTTTCAGAATATAGCCTCTTAATCCAAATAATATCAGAGAAGTTAAAATTTAGTCCATTCATCTGGCAAATGTTTCCCTCTGTTTCATAAACATGCATATCACAGAGAAAAATTGTTCAATTCAAGGATTTTTAACATAATTAAAGTGTAAAAAATCATCATAGAAATACAGTCATTCTCAGACTTAATAATGCCCTTATTGCAATGTAACACATTTCCATAAATCAAAGATTTAGCAAAACCAAATTATGCTATAACCAGCTGGTAAATACAGGTAATTGTCTAGGGGGATTGTAAAATAGAAAGTTTTGTAGTAAAAACTGTTATGTTCCAACAATCTAACAACAAGTTGAAGGCCAAATGTCAGGAAAATTAGAAGGAAGGCATGGGGGGAAAATGTAACAGCTTATCAGAAATGCTGGTTAAAAAATTCTATGGCTACTGTAAAAAGAAAATAGCCCATCTAGAATAACACAGTGCTACAGGCACAATTTCCTCTAAGCTTGTTTAGAACCTGTAGAATGCTTCCTTTTTAATATTCTAGTTAATGTTATGTCCTATGGGAAGGACAAAAAACAAGTGCTAAAGTATATGATGACTTTTTACACAATGATAATTAATCATCACATTTCATTAATAAATTATCAAATGCTTGCAAGCTGTCCACAATCTTTGTCATTCTAGTTTGCACATTTTACAATGGTGGAATAACATTTTAAAAAGTTTGAATAGGCACTTACTGGAATTACAGTTAATCCTGATACAGTCTAGATGGGGAAGAATAGATGAAAAATGAAAATTTATCCTTCAAGGTAATAGCTGCAGACATCCAATAAAATCACAGTCCACCCTTCCGGGGACAGACACATGCAAATATGGCCACTCCATATCATCAGTCTTTACATGGTGTTATAACCCAGATATACTGCGAGAAGTCTTTACCAATAGAAACGACAAATAGGGTAAAAATGGCCAATTTCAAACAAAGCTACATGGTGACAAATCTAAGTGGAAAGTCAGGATTAAAAGTCAAAGATGCTTAACTGAGGCAGGCTGCAACTTTCTCCCCATCTGTGAAAGAACAGGTAATTTCTCTCAGCGCAATTAGAAAGTGCTCCGTCACAATGGGTCATAGAGCAGGCCAGGCCACAATCAGACACCTTGGACAACTTGTGGATAGTATAACCTCAAAGGCTCATCTTCAGAAGCTAAGGATTGACACACAGAGCTCATCACCCAGGCCAAGAAATAAGGGGTTGTGGGTTTACATGTCCTTAATGTAGGGATTTTAGAGATGAACAGTGACTACTTTAAAGTTATATTAATACAGAGAAAAAAAATCACGTATTTATAAACACTTATTAGAGAAGGAAGAGAATCCTTTTCTAAGATTATTTTTTTGCCTTACCAAAAAAAAAAAAAAAAAGATAAAGGAAAAGAAAGGGGGTGTTGGAGGAAGAAACAATATTATTAGGGCATGGATTTATTTACTTTTTATTGACTTTCATGAACTATAGAAGCAGGCAGAGGGTGGTGTCTGGTGTTTTGTACATAAAGTGATTAACCTAATTTTTGCATGATCCTCTCCTGGGCTACCTACATTCATTAAATATTAAAAAAAAAAAACAACACAAACAAAACAAAAAAAAAAAAACAAACCCCAAACCCTACACCACACTACTTGGTTTGTACGGCTACTCTGGGTTTACACCTTTGAGGAACATGTATACCATCAAACCTAGATTTTGTTTCCATATAGCTGAGTTTGTCATGTGTCGTCAACCGCATCAGAAAAGTGGTTGCAAACAGCCGAGGAGCAGCACCTGCACACCCCCTTTACAGAAAGCACTCAGAGCCTCCCACCCTGGCCTCCCTGCAGGAGGGGACAGGCAGGGAAGGGTCATCACAACACCCTTTGCTCCTCCTCACCCCTAAACACCAGGGCAGCATTTCTGTGAGTGACCCTTGGATGAAGTGGAGGATCAGGTGGTTATTTTCTTACCCCTCACTCCCCACTGGTGCTTTCTAAATCTGTGACTAAAGCAAAAAAACCTATTTAATTCTCTTTAAAAAAAGCATACCCATGAATGGGAATAGCTGCATGGGATGGGCATTTTCCTCCTGCTCTCTTTCAGATCCTGACTTGGATTCATGCCACTTAAGCGTGGCAGAAGCTTCTTATGCCACTCTGCCACTTAAGCATGATAGAAGCACTTTTATTTCTTTACTTACTGTTTTTTTTTAAACTACAGAGAATCATAACCTGACATTTTGTCCATCATATTTTAAACAAGGAAATCAATTTTTCTTTTTTTTTCTTTCTGTAAAAGGGCTTGTGCCTCCTGTGTTCACAAGGCTGTTTGCTGAGGGCCGCAGTCTTTGGGCATTGAAGGGTTGTGTTATTGTTCGATACTACAAAAACACCACTACAGAATTGTTTAAAAAAGAGGAGATGGATTTAATATAGATTTGACACCTAAAAAAAGGAGACCAAGAAATCAATCAGTGGGAATATCTAACTGCAACATTTTCAGTGTTAAAACCAGAAAGTCTTTGATATATTTGCATGTCATAGATTAATTGGCGGAGGTAAAACTGAGCTGACCTATATATATGTTGTTTCTTCTTGCACATTGAAATTGTGAAATTATTATTCTGAAGAAATTGTGGAGGGAGACCAATCTTCCACAATCAAAAAAAAAAACAATTTAACAAAAAAATTACCACTGATTAACTTGTCCTCTTTTTTTAGAATACACAACAGTACAAAAATATTGTGATGGGTAATGTTAAGACTAAATAAAGACTACAAAAACGCAAAAGAAAACAAAAATAAATTGTAATAATGGTCGTGTATTTGTGTACATATGCAAATGCCGCATTGATGTGTGCTTATATATCATCTCAGTTTACTTTTAATGTTAAAACAGGCTGTTTCATAAATGTTTGCAAGCAAAAAGAAAAAAAATGTAAAGAAAATGTTAATTTCTTGGAGGAAGAGGTTGTTACCTAGGTTGACCGTTAGCTTAACTCGTCCTGCATCCAGCTCTAACCGAAGGGTATCTGCAGATTCCCTGGAAGTCGTGGCCATTAAAATGCCATAAGCTCTCTGGGACCTGAACCTTAAAGAAACATCTTCGGCCTCTGTGTGCATCACAACAGGAAGCTGGATTTTCATAAACATACTTCCATCATAGCTCAAAATTGTTGCCTCTGGAAACACAAAGGAGAAAAATGTTTGTTAAAGAATTATGCTCTGGCTACTACAACTCCTTAAAGGTAAGATGGTAAATGTATATTTAGTCACCATGACACAGAAAAACTACAGATTACTTTTCATTATTATTACTGGGAGACGCAAGGGAGGTCAGGTTTGGTGTTTTTGTTAAGAGTTTGTTTTGGTTTTAAGTGGCATATCGTGATGCTTTTTAAACAAACAAAATTGTTCTTTAACAATTCACATGTGCATCTTCAACATGATCAGTAAAATCACCTGTAAGACAATGCTTGAAAGACCAGGCCTGCACTGCTCAAAATAGGTCAAATCAGCAAAAGATAGTCAATTAACCTTAACAGCATAACAAAAGCCCATGTCTGACTGTCATTCTCCAAGATAATCACCTTAGAATGCTTAATACATAAAACTATTAGCATTGCTACAACCATGGGTTGCAATTGTCATACAGTGAGCAAATATCCTCCTGAAATGCATGACTGTCCCCAGCACGGATTGGATGGGGCACAGGTTGTTCCATGACTACAAAAACCACGGTTTGAACTCAAAAATGCTTATATGAACACTACGACAGCCTCAGCAAGAGGAGTGAGACTGGAATTGGCATATTGAGGGTAACATCTTAAAACCCCCAAGACGAGGGAAGAACTGTCACTTTCAGACATTCCAGGAAACCTTCCTGGCCAGAGGCACTGGCACAGAGCAGTCACAGTCTGTTAGACCCCAGAGCAACCAGTCACAAGCTTTCTTTTTCCAGCTTCCAGGCTGGTAACAAGAGAGGTAGCAAAGAGACTGCATTTCTGCTCACAGGGAGGCACTGCAGTTCCTGGAAAGCAAAGCAAACATTTCTGAAATGTATTAGTTAAGCCATTTTTGGCAGAACAATCAAACACTGTGGGCAGAAAACACCTATGGGAAGCTTCTCTATGTTTCAATTTGCTTCGGTGTAATGGAGGCACTTAACTAAAAGTTTATTGTGGTGTCAGCATGCAATAATATTTCCAATGACTAATACTACTGATATTATGTTAAAGTAAATATCACAACTGTGTTTGCCAAAATTGTTCCCAGAGCATATCTGGTACGCTGCTAAAGGCAGATAAGCTCTTCAAGACTTCCAGCCTACATGATGCACGGAAGGACAAAACGTCCTACTAATTCTGTGAGAGGCAAAAGTGATAAATGATACTCTCACTAAAACAATCAGAAAACGTCTTGGATTGGGAGGAACATTAAAGTTCACCCATGTCCCCTGCCAAGGGCAGGGACACTTCCCACTAGACCAGGTTGCTCCAAGTCCTGTCCAACCTGGCCTTGAACACTTCCAGGGATGGGACTTGGCAGCTTCTTGGAAGCTTGGATGGGACCATGCACAGCTTCTCTGGGCAAGCTTCTCCTGTGTAAAAAAATGTTAAATTTCCCCAATACAAATGTGGAGAAAACAGTCTGATGTTGGGAAAAAAAAGTGGTTACTGAGACTGCTGTGAAAGTCCCTAGATGTAACAGGTTGTAAGAATGCATTTACAGGTTTGGCGATTTCTGACTATGCAGGTAATCCTGTTTTCAGCATATTTTAAATCTAAAATTGTTCAGTGAAGTATATTAGCTTGCAACAATTTGAAAAGTGATTTCAAGTCAAAGAGTTTTCAGAGGAAGGTGATTTGTTTTTGATGGTTTGGGGGTTTTATTTGTTAGTTTGAAGATTGAATTTTTGTGGGTTTCCTTGTTTGTTTATTAGTTTTTTTGGGGAAGTCATGAAGAGGGGCTTTCAATTGCTTCCTATATCTGGCTGTCTAGTCTGTGCATAAAAATCACCCAAGATTTTTATCAAGGTAAACATAATTTAGGTAAAGAATTCCAGGAAAAAACCCTAAAGTTCCATACTAACATGGCAGAAATTAAGAGATATTTTGAATTTTATATAAAAATCCACCGCATTAATGGTACTCAGGGTTTTCATATACAGAGCAAACCCAGCATTCATCAATGCTAGAGTTCTGTTGCTAACAAATTATCTTAAGATAGTGTAAAAAAGAGAGCTATCAAAATCAGCACTGCTACTTTTTGCCAACTTTCCTTTAATTATTCAAGTTGGTTTTTTTGAAAATTGCAGAAAAGAGAGAAGCATCTTAATTGGAGACTTAATTTAATTGGAGATGGCCTGTGAGTAACACCATGGTGAGCAGACCAATTGTGATTAGATATTTAATCCTCCTAAGCCATACTGTGCCAGCATTTTGGGAACAGATGTTCCAAGAACAGACCAAAGATGCTGAACAGAAGATCAAATAACTTAAAAGCTCTGGGCAATGAGGAAGCCCCCTCATGTCAACTAGCTCCTTTTAATATGTCAATATGCCCTTTCCAAGGCACAGGCTTTCTAAATATGACAGCATATTAGGGGAGAGGAAAAGGGAATGAAAAAAACAAATCAAAAAACCCAACAAAACCCTCTCCAAACTACCAAGCAAAGAAAAAACCCAAAAAAACAAACAAAAAAAAAAACCCAAGCAAAACCAAAGCCAGAAACAAAACAAACCAAAAAATGCAAAGACAAATGGAAAACAACAAAGAAATCAAAAACAAACACAAAAGCAACCCCCAAAAAACCCAAATAATGAGCAAAGCAGACCCAAGTACAAAACTGGCAGGGATGGATTACTAACTTACAAGGCCTGGTCAGTAAGAAGGTGACCTGATGACAAGAGGCACCAGTTACAAAAACCTTGAAGAAACAATTCAGTTAAAAATAGGTATTAATTTTTGCCACTTTTTTTTTTTTTTTTGCTTTGGACCAACTAATTCCAAAAAAATTTTCCATTTTTAAATGAAATCTAACCTGCTAAAATTTTCACACAAAAGCAACCCCCAAAAAACCCAAATAATGAGCAAAGCAGACCCAAGTACAAAACTGGCAGGGATGGATTACTAACTTACAAGGCCTGGTCAGTAAGAAGGTGACCTGATGACAAGAGGCACCAGTTACAAAAACCTTGAAGAAACAATTCAGTTAAAAATAGGTATTAATTTTTGCCACTTTTTTTTTTTTTCTGCTTTGGACCAACTAATTCCAAGAAGATGTCTCATCTTTACATGAAATCTACACTGCTAAATATTCTCACATAAGTGTTGGCAGAATGTCTTTTTTCTCTTGTTCAGCTTTCTCTTAATTATTAGATCAAAAGGTAACAGACTAAAGGTTTAGCTCAGGATGTGATATTCATTTAAAGAAAGAAGGAAAAGAGTATTAGCTTCACAATCACTTCACTGCTGGAATCATAGTGCTGAAAAGAAAAACCAGCAGAAAATCCTTATAAAATAATCACTGACAATTTTTTTTATGGTGACAGCAGAAAAGTGCATACAGTAGAGTTATTAAGGAATATATAGCATTATATAGAACAGAGATTCATATAAAAATGTTTAATACATTCATCCTTTGACAGTTTTATAAACCTGCAAATCAAACTTTTCCTGCTCCTGTGATAAAAACCAGCCAATAAAACACACAAATGAACCAAACTCCAAAACAACCCCCACTGAAGGGTTCAGTTCCCTTTCTCAATTTTTTTCTTTAATTTGTTTCTTATTAAAATCTTCATGGCTAGATAGTCTTCTTTTCTACATACACACACACACCACCTCAATTATCTCTGTGTCTAAAGCCAAAGATGCACAGATCAGTTCTGACATGAGAGGAGATTCAGGACCTTAATTTCCACTTGAGCTGGAATTACCTAAATTGCTCAAGAGACAGGCACCAACTCTTCTGGAAACTTTCCTGCATCTGCTCCTACCCTGAGAAATGCTGAACTGGATATTTTTAGAGTAAAGTAGAATTTCCTGAATAGATGCCATTCTTCAACTCACAGCTTATTTAAATTAAGCTGAAACAAGTATGGACTAGGCATTCGGATTTCAGGGCTCTTTCTCATAAGTTTTGGAGTCAAGCTGGAGTTGTTTTAAAAGCATGATTCTCAGTGAGTACCAGTTAAATGCCTATTGCACATAATTTAAGAAATAAAACAGGATCTTGTTTCCTCTGGAGCCCTTGTGATGCCTGTGAAGTCCCAAAGAAAGAATTATTAATTTTTTCCCGCTTTTTCAGTTTCAGTGTGTCTGCAATAATTTGAGAAGTGTATTGCATCCCACAGAGACATTTTTAAAGCATGAAGTCACCCTCTGTGTCTGCTGTCACTAAAATCCCACACAAACTTTGCCCAGAAATGACAGACTATACAGTCCAGAGTCATGCCAGGATATGTATGAGCAATCTGGATCATCAATAATCAAGTATGCAGGTTTGCTCTCTGATCCTGTTTCATTTACCAGTACAAGTAGAGCAACATCTTGACCTGAAAATGCTTCTTATTTGATTTTACTCCTAGAAATTGTGTGAGTATTCAAATATATTGGCTGCTACTGTGTCAGATTTGAACTATTTGCTCTCTTCCCAAGTGTTTTGTGTTTTCTACATGGCATCTTCTTCAGTCCACCAGGGCAACAAAGCTGCAGCCTTGGAGATTTATAGGGAATATTTCCATCAATTTGATAGAAACAATTCTCTGTATGTGATTATTTACTGGATAAAGCTGAAATTATTCCTCCCAATTCCTACACTGATATTATTTCAGGACTGAGGTCCTAAGCCACACTATGTTACAACTTCAACACACAGGACCAATCAGTTAATTTAAGACACTGATGGAATTAGTACAATATTTTGAGCACCTGATTCTTCATGTCATCTATCCTCATACCACCTCTATTATTCTTAATTTAAAATTTTAAAGCATCCAGGTACAACACAAGGAAAGAAAACATTTCTTTAATGTGTGTATGTGTATGTAGGGGTCTGTGCATGCACAGTGTGAGCATCTACACACACTCTACTTTAAATAGATATTCTCTTCAGAAATGTCACCTTCATAAACCTTTGTTTTCATGTTTACTCTTTCTTATCCCTCTTTGATGATTTTACTATTGTTCCTGGCTATCCAGTCAAAAGAATACACCTGCAAAAGGCTTTGCCAAGAGGCAGTCACTCACTCAGCGATCCACAAAGAGAAGACACCAAATTATATTGCTGTGACACCTGTCCATGCATCTGCCAGAGTTTTCATAATCTACTAAAGCCAATCTACAGATTCTTCTGAAGTTTAACCTTACTGAAATTCCAGAATAAAATCAACTATAACTTGCAACAGGATAAAACAGATGAGGATATAAATATATATGTGTGTATATAGGCATATAATTTTAAGTATACACAAATTAAAATAGACCACACTGGTGTTCAAGGGGTTTTGTGCACTAATGAGCTGAAATTATTTCAGGTTCTGTATCATACACTAAAGGATGTTAGCACTCCTGTTTCAGGTGATTATGAAAAATAAAATTAAATGGCAATAAAAAGTAACGCCACACTTTTTTTTTTTTTACTTAAGATACCTAAATTACTTAATGTTAAATATTCTAATTGTTGAATCTCTAGTATTTTATTCTAAAGCTTTATTTTCTTTGTGAATCTGTATTGTTTGCTGAAATTAGTGTGTTCCCCTTTTATTTAAATTAGCTTGAACAATTGTAAATGTGCTACTTATATCACCAAATACAAAGTTTATCAGCCCCTACACACGGGTAGCGGTTATAATAACTTTGTGTGGTAGGATGCCAACACGACG
>NW_005054405.1:1579455-1614945 GCF_000277835.1 Geospiza fortis | reverse complement strand
GCATGACCACTTGGGGTATGAATATTACTGAGAAGACATCTCCTTTCAGCGCAGCTCCCTCTGGAGAGGGAAACCCAAGAGCAGGAAATGATCTCACAGCGCTGAAGTGCCACACATATTTCTGTTGGACAAGAACCAAATGTTGTTGTGGAGGAGCCAACACCACCACTCCAGTACAATCATTCCCACTAGGGGAATGCACTGGCAAAATGAAGCCTTAAGCTGGACAATGCTTGAAAATAAGGCATGGGAAATGAAAGACAAAGATTTCTTTATAAAACATCACCACCTGTCCAACATGAGCATGGGAATTGCTGCGATGATGCCCGCTTTCAGTTCTTCGCAGATCTGAGAGTGTTTATGTCTCTAAGGCCCATGTTTCCTGGCTTTTCCGTGGAAATAAAACGCAAACCCGTTTTTGGCTGGAGCCCCTGTGTAATAGGAGCGTTTGGCCACAGGGTGTTACCCCAGCCATGTTTAACCGAGGGCTGCGGGGATGCATCAGCAGCTCCCGCATCCCTCTGCCGGCCCCGCTCCGCCGGGAACAGCAGCCGGGAGAGCTCAGCACAGCTGGCCATGAGCCAAAGGCATCCACAGCCAGAACAGGAGACAGAGGAACCCCACTGAAGAGTCTGAGAACCTACTTGCAGATGATGATAATATGGATGTGCATATCGTACGGGGGTATCCGTACTACGTGCATGCACATCTCTACTGACGCACAACTTGAAACATTCATTGGGGGATTTACTTCCCAAATTGTGATGAAACATTTTTGTTTCATCTGACAAACTCGAAAAACTAATCAAACTAGATGAAAAGAACCTACATTTTCAATCATTAAGGTTTAGATTTCAGGTTGAAGACAAAGCCAAAGAAAATACTGTGTCAACTGTGAGATGAAAAAATACAACTCCTGGCATTGAAACACTATCTATTCCAATAAGAATAAAAATAAAAACCTAAAATATTAAATACATTAAATACCTAAAATAAAAATAAATTAAAAAATTATTTTTATTGTTTACCTCCTTAAATTAAAATTTTTCATTAACACACTTGAATTTTAAGTAAATTACAGGGTTTTCCATCTATTAACTAACCTCAACATCTGCCTTCCTTGACACCATCCACCTTTTCAATTAAATAAATGGAGTTTGTCAATTTCAGTGTTACCTTTTCTAGGTAAGAGGAATACTGAGATTTTAGGTAACTTTTAGGTAACTGTCCTTGGGTACTTCAATCTTTACAAAAGAGATAAGTAAAAAATATTAATTTCTACTGACTCTTCTGCTTTGACTCATGAGTGAAGTTCTGTCCAAGGATTTAAGTGACACTGTGGGATTCAAAAGCAAATTTAATTATATACTAATATTGACATGAATAGGCAGAGAACAAGATCTCATTTTGGAACTGGAATGTGACAATTTAGCTGATGCCTTAAGATTTTAGCCGTTATATTTTTCAAATCCTGTGCTGCATTAGTGCATAACTCTAAACTTCATATAAAGTGCTAACTACTTTTCACACTTTGGCCAGACAAAACAATTCCTCTAGGCCTGGAACCTGAGGACACCCTCCAGCCTCAGGCCCTGAAGAGTAAAAACAAAAGTGAATTGGGGGGGTGCAAACTAGGGGGGATATGACTTCATTATCTGAAGATGCAATTGGAGGATTAACCCCTCAGATGTAAATGGACAAAACTTATATCTGTCTGAAAAACTTGTCACCATTGTCTATCTTGGGTGTAGCCTCTGGGGGGCTTTTACTCTGCCCAAGGTGTATCTACTGAAGGTCTTTAAAACATAATCACTTTATTCTCTTAACTTTGGCTAGCCTCTGTTCCAGATAGCCACTCCAAGGCATCATAGCAATGCAGTAATATTTAAAATTGTTTTCACAAAGCTCTTCAGAGGTCAGCAACGTATGATGAGACACAAAAGGAGGCATTTTCTAGGAGATATTTAGCAGTACTGACTCTCATAGCCACCCAATACTACTTCATGTATCTTAGAGTCTCCCCTAAGATCTTTCCTCCAGAATTACTGCTTTGAGTCTAGAGCAGGGCTCCACCTCACATCGAGTGAAATCAAGGATTGTTTCTTTGCCTCAGGACAGTAAATAATAATTTACCACTTTTAATCATTGTACAGGATTCTATTTATTTTATGGCTGTGCTCTTTTTTTAATATATAAAAGTAGAAGTGCAGTCATCTCACAGAACCTACCTCTTTCGCACGATCTGCCAAGGTACCCCGTGCCAGAACAATCACACACATATCTGTTCCACCCATCCCTGCAAACACCATTGTTTTTGCAGGGGTTGCTAAGGCAAGGCTTTGCAGTTTCTCTTGAGCACGAGGGTTTTACTCCAGCTGTGCTTTGAATTTCAGCCATCTGCCGAATATCTTTACTTTGACCATCAATAAATAAATCTCGAATGCAGCCGACATATCCATAATTAAGGAGAGCTGTCCACACTTCTGTTGGGAAGACCAGGCCTGCTTTATTTTCTGGTAAGCCTCCAAGGTACAAGTCATCATCCAAGTCAAGGATTTCACTTTCCCCTGGTGCAGTGTATGGAGTACGTAACGTGTTCACAGATATCGTCCCTGGAAAGACAATTAAATGGGTGATTTTCAGATATTTGATTTTGGTGCTGCTGTTTTTACTCAATCATCTACATGTCACATTAGCTCCTGGCAAACAGCTGTAAGCGAAGAAGAGTTATTTTACTTGTGCAGCTATAGAATCATAGATACACTTCAGTATTTCAATTGCAATGCAGACAGGAAGTTAATGATCTAAAAATCCTTTATGCACAGCATGAGTACAATATGAAAAATCCCAGTCAAAATCCCCTTATCCTAGGTACAGAAGAAATGCAGTTCATAGCTATTTTCAGAAATATCCTCTTTGTGCATCAACAACAACAAAAATATCTTCACTCCCTCATATGTATTTCAAAGCCTTTAGGCCAGGGTTGCATTGATAGGTTGCAGCCTGGGAGGCAAACCTGAGTCTTTGGTTTGGGCCCAAAGACACAGTACTTTAAAAAAGACTCTCACCACTTCCAGTGGGCTTTGGATAAGACCTTTTTTTTCTTTAAATGTAGAAGAAACATGCTCTCATCAGCTGCCAAGCAGGCAATCATTAAGAAGGAAGTGATGTGGTCCTGGAGGGAAAATCAATGCCTCTGACACTTATCTCCAAATGTGTGCATGTTACAATGAGATGGAGAGAAGATGTATACAGACCTTCAGGAAACCAGAAATATCTTTTCCATTTTAGTCTAAAAATTTAATTAAAAAAAATTGAACCTCAAATAGAGTTCTTTTTATGAAGTGTCTGAACAGAGAAAATTTAATCATCAGCAAAGAACCTTTTTTTGGTAGTACTTTGTTTAAAATAATGAGGTATGCAACACCTACAATTTGAATAAGAAGGAAAATAAATTTAGTACATACAGTCACAGAGCATACTTATGCCAAGCAATTTTAATTTTATTTCTAAGTAAAACCACTTGGCAAAAAAATCTTCACGTATATCTTCATAGAAGTGATTCCTTATCACTCTATGTGGGTACAAAAGCAAACAAAATAGAAATCAAAATATTATATAGGTCATAAAACTCTTCCAATGACCAGTCATACCATGCAGCACTCTTATCTGCTGGGCATAACATTAAAAGTGTTTTAGTGGTGACAAGACACTGAAGAATCGCATTCACCATGATGAATTTAGCACGCATATATATACAAAGTGAACATGATTCACCATCTCCACTGTTAGCCTGAAACACATTCCAGAAGATAACATTGATTACCAAAAATGCTTCCACTGTGGTAGGAGTTGTGCATAAGAAGAAATTCACACTTTACACAGCATACATACTAAAATGTGAGTTTTAAGCAAACAAAGGCAGGTCAGAAAAAGATCATTCTCTTACTTGGGTAGAGCCTAAAATGTAGGCTTCTCTTTTAATAATGGACTCCAGTGGAAGATATATTTTTTCTGTTCTTTTGTTTGTTCAGTAGGTTAACTTCAACAACATTGACAGAATTAATATCTAAAGAATTTGGATTGTTAGTAAAAGCTGTTTGGGGTAAAGGTCTCAGGAGGTCCAACTCACATGTGAGACTTGAGACATGGATTTTAGAAGGGCTGGATACCACAAACAGTCTCCCTACTATTAGAAGAGAACTAGCAAGATAAAACAAAGGCTTGCATAGACTTTTTGCATCTTTATAAGCATGTTGAAAAAGTGAGGATGTGGATAGTTTTCCCTTTTATGTATTCTAAGAAATTATTCCTGTATCAGTTGAATAATCCCATAGACATAAAAGTGAACTTCCAAGAAAGTATGTAAGAAATATGCATGCTGAAACAAGATACTTTTTCTTCCAAACTTCCATCTGTCTAAAACAGATAAGAGATTAGGGTTTGCTAACTCTAAAAATTTGTTGTTGCTTCTCAGCTTCCAGAAGCAGAACTTGGCACTTACATAGAATGCTTGCTATAGGTTTGACCTTAGGCATGCAAGCATAAACATTTTGAGATCTGATTAATCAGCTGAGTCAAATAAGGACACCTGTAAATGACCTGTCAAACCAAGAGACACTTTTCAAAGACCATCCTAGGGTATCAGGAAGGATGGCTAACAGCCAACAGATCTTTTTGTCTCTAAAAAACATTTGAGAGACTGTAAATATAAATTGTACTTGTCCTCACAGTGTTTTTTTACTGCTATTGTTGCTTGCTGCCATCTGTTGATGCACAGGCTAATTTAGGAGCAAACACTCTAAACCCATGTTCAGGCAGCACCCACTTGTGCACCCACACACGTTAACTCAGCTGCAGCCTCCAACAGCGAGCTCCAACATGTGAACAGTGCTGCTTTCTGCTGGACAAAAACAGCCATATTTTCAACACATTAACAAAGAATCCCAAAACCAGCTTTTCTAATAAAAAATAAAAATGTAGTATGTTGTGATTACCTTCAGCTCACAGAGAAAAAGATATATCTCTGCTAGTGTAGCTGCTGCTCTGTGTTCCAAGTGGAAGCTTTGCAAGCACAGAAGGCTTAGGAAGGTGAATGATAAGGGAAACTGGTGACTGTAAATTACAGTAAAGTGATAGATTGAAGCAGGAAATTTTTCTTCTCTGTGTCATAAAGGATTACCCCAAAGAGAGCTTAAGTATTATTTTGAATAGATGTCAACAGCTTCTTAAAGAAATGAACTTTTTGCCTTCCCAGGTAAAAGACATGAAACCCCATAAAATACTCTGTGTGAGAAGTCCTCTGAAACTTTATCTGAAACCTTGCAATCATGGCATTTAATGACTATGGGTAGAAAAACATGACAGGCAAGCACATGGCCATCAGTGCTGATGACATCCAAATTACCTTTTATGTATCTCTGACAGACAACACACACTTTACTCACTAATTGCTTTGTAAACACAGATGAAAAAAGGAAAATCCAAGTAAAAGAAGGGAACATAAAGATATTCCAAAATACAGCAAAAACTACAGAGCCTTTTAAGTATCCTACAACAAAATGCAGAGCTCAAGTTCATAGAATGTTGGCCTACAGAAAATTAACAATGGTTCCATCAGCACCTTTGGATTCACAGTGCACCCAGAGCTGAGACAGAGGTGGTAGCACATGCTGTGTCGTCCTGGGGAGGAGGTTTTTTTCTTCTTGTTTGTTTTTTTTTTTTTTTTTTCCTGGTTGGTTTTTTGGGAGGAGGGAAAAGGGGGTGATTTTTATTAATACCTTTTCTAGTTTACTGCACGGGTTTGGGTTTGTTTTCCTGTGTTTTCTGTGTTTTGTTGGTGTTTGGATTTTGTTTTTTTTTTAAAAACCTGTTATCTTTCTTGAGGGAAACTTTCCAAGTTCTACTGAAAACATCTCAAACTGGACCTCATAACCATGGGAGAAGCTGCCACAGAAACTGGGGACTCTGATGCACACCTCCTTTCACAGACTTCAATTCTACTTTCTCTGGGAATTAAAGGCAGATTAAAAAGAATTGTTTTGATGAATAACCAGTGTGCTCCAATCCATTCAGTTGTTTCTGAATAACCAGTGTTCTCCAATCCATTCAGTTGTTTCTGCCTGTGAATATGGAGGGACATCACTTTCCATAGAGGAAGAAAGGGAAGCTAAGGGAGCATCCAAATATCTTATGAAGCCAGCACAAAGAGGGTTAATACATTTCCTTGTAGAGATACTAAAATGTCATTCTCAAGACAGAATTTTACAGGAGCAAAGAATGGGACATATCTTGTTTAACAAAATAACCTAGAGACAACAGATTTTATGAGGAAGCAGCAGATTCAGAAGAGCACTCAAGAGGGAGAGAAAACTAAAACTTGAAATTGTAACAGTTTGTGAGTAAGAACCATCCTTAAACTTCCTTCTTTTCATAACAGCACTCAGAACCAGATAAGTAGTGATACCACTTTGAAAAGAGCCATAATGCCTTCCAGGAAACAAACAACTTCTGTGCAAAGTTTTCTAAGAATCAAAGTAGAAAATAATTTTTGTATTTCTATCAGAGTAAGAAAGAAATGGAAGAATGCTGACAGCATGTGATTTGTCCTGTCTGAAAGAAGTAAAAAGGAATGACAAAGACAAGAAGGTGTGGGGTGACTTATTTAGTCTGGGAATTCATGATCTAGCTTCAGATTCTAAAAACAAGATTCTGCAGCATTTCACCTGAGAACACAGTGCAATATAACCTCCAGAAACTTCTTGCTGTATTTGAAAAGCAGTTTGAAGGAAACTAATGAAGTTATGGTTTTCAGCAAGAATTATTGACTTCAAGGGTAACTGATTAGTGAGAAGTCCTTCAAAGGACAAGTCAACAATATAAGCAAAAAGGGAAATGTATTATTGATTACAGAGAAGCCTATTGTGCCACTTAGCTGTGTGTTGGTTAAGTTTTATCTTGGACTCTAAGAAAGATGCAGATCAGCCAAGAAAGTTGCAGATCATTGAAAGAATATTCCTTAAAATGAAGTATAAACCCATCCTCCCAAGTATGAAAACGATTAACATCTGTTGAATTAGGAACACATAAATCTGGCTGTTGTTAGAAGGTTAAAAAGGTGTGGGGATAATATGTAGAAGAGTAATGTGAGAAAAAGAAAGAACCTGCAACAACACCACGTGTTACAGACATCACAAAGCACTACTTACAGTGAGATGTTGATTATAGTTAAGCTCTAATTACATACTCCAGAAATCATTTCTGGTGTTCAAGCTGAAACTAACTTTAGTTCAAAATTTCAGTGACTCAGCCCTTAAATGCTACCTACCTATGAATAGATGCTGATACATTGTGCCTTATGCTGCCCTGCGCAACTGGAGGTTGACAAGGGGAGTAAGTTTCCACCCTGAATTCCCTATGTAATGGTGGTTTCCAAAGGATGAATGGTGGTTTAGCAAAAAATAATTTAAAATTGCATGATTATCCTTGCATATGGCAAACAGTTTAAAAAAAAATAAAGAATGCTTAAGTTTCAGAAAACAGTTATTAAACCTATTCCTACTGTGTTACAAGAAACACTGTGAGCAAAGACCTTTACAGCTGCTTCATGGTTGCTTTTTATTTCATTTGGGTTTGTGGGTTTTTCCCTAATTCTTCTTTTCTGCAGAGTTTGCAGTACGGTTAAGAGCAGAACAGGCAAACATTTCCCTCAGGTATGACTTAATGAGCCTCTCCAATCATATTCATTATCTCAGCAATTTACTTTTTCTTAAAACTGTGTATAAGAAACAAAATCACATTTCTAAATCTCATCTCTCTCCTGATCAGTTAAATATGAAGATTTTAAGTGCAGCTACTGCAACTGTTCTGTTATCTCTGCTTACCTGGCATGGCCTATTTTAGCTGCTTTTTGTGCCTGTGAAAAACATCTGCTTGTTAAGGAACGTTGAAAAATCAGAGCAAGGTATTAATTCCAAATACATCTTCTGTGCTAAAACACAATATAATAGCTGTGATGAGGACTGTGACTTCAACATGTAGCCCATGACCAAGACAGGACACATAAGAGGCAGCTATAAAATTCAGATATTCAGGATGTACAGCTCAGGAGTACTGGGGGGCAACTCAGGACACAGCAGTTGGTAGCACTGCTGCACACCTAGCAAGAAGGATGGACCAGAGGAGAATATCTTATGAATATTTCTCTTTACCTAACCCTTAAATGTTAACTAAATATGGTCTCAGGAACTCTGTCCTACCAATGATCATCTTTTTTTAGGTAAGAAAGCCCTCAGAGTAAGTCATACAGGAAACAGAATGGGATTCTAGGGTGAAAACAAGAATAACAGGTCAAAGCTTTCAGCAAAAGGAAATTAAAAGGTACCATATCTTCCCTCTTCCTTGTATATCTCAAAATCTGAGTGGATTGACAGAATTACCAATGAATGGGGCCTGGATGATTGCAATTTAAAAATGTGTTCACATTCTCCCTCTGTCCTCCACTGCAGTCCCAGACAAGCCAGGGCAAAGTCAGTAGTTTAGAGTGGATGCTCACTGTGACTGAGAGCCTGGAGGAGAGCAAAGAATGAGAAATAAATCTAGTACTTGCTGATCCAGCTAATATGAAAGTCAAGGAAATTAGCGAAGCTCCTTGAGAAATGTCACAACATTCTTCTGTAGGAGGGAACCACTCTGCACTGGATTTGAAATCTAGGAGCAAAAGGTTGCAAGACACCAAACTTAATTTAAAGAAAAAAAACTCCACCGTTTATTTGAGCTTCTTATTCATTAACAGAAGAATCTCTTCCTTTATGCTTGATAGCTAGGGAAATATGCTGTCAATGGCAACAAGAATGTCTCAGAAAAGCAAATTTTTTTTTCCATACAAGGCATATTCATTCAGTTATATAAAAATTCTGAAGGAAAGCTAGTGAAAAGTAATCCTATTCATATGATCTTTAGTATGTTTGGTCTGGGCTAGAGAAAAGAAACTGAAAGGCATCCTGAAATAGAAAAGTGAATTTCATACTTTATGGGTAAAACACATGCATAATGTGACCATGAGGTGGAGGGGGATAACATGCTCAGGACAGTGAGGAGGGCACACAGCAAACTCACTGCCCTGGACTTCAAGAGAGCAGACTTCGGCCTCTTCAAGGCACTACTCAGTGGAGCCCAATGAGAAAGACCCTGGAGGGCAGAGGGTCCAAGGATGCTGGCTGGTGTTCAAGGATCACTTTCTCCAAGCTCAGACACGATGCTTCCCGACAAGGAGGCAATGGGGCAAAAATGCCAGCAAGCCTCTATGGATGGATGAGGAGATGCTGAGCAAACTCAGAGCAAAAAAAGTGCTTTCAGAAGGTAGAAATGAGGACAGGCGGCTTTGGAGGAATGTAGTAAAATTGTACAGGGGCATAGGGATTATGTTAGGGAAGTAAGGGCGCATTCAGAATTGAGTGGGCTGCCCCAATCCTTTTCACTATTTCTATTTCCCTCTATATCACATTTACTGTTACATAAAATCCATATTTTTTGCTTTGGCACATGGTTTCATTGTCACCTTAATTCAGGTAGAGGCATCTCTCTGATAATTTTAATAACCAGATCTTACCATCATTAAGAAAAACAAGAACATTGCCAGTGTCATTGGTACTTCTCCTACCATAAACTATTATTGTATGTATTAGAGCAACAGGAAAATTTTGATTCTATTTCAGATTGCAGTTAAAATTCAATTTGCCAATCCATAAGCCTGCATATTTTCATTCAGTATTCATGGTAATAGTTCAATGTCTTAGAGTTAATAGGTATTACGATTAGTTTTCAACAGTGATGGGGGAGTTGCATAAAATTCACCTATCTTGATCATAGGCAAATCATCAGATGGATTAATTTGATTATTTATAATTCTACTTAAAAAATAATATGCAATCCTGATCATCAGGCAGGTTATCCTTCCTGAAATTACTCTAAATTCTTGCTGATGTCCATTAACAGTTTCAAAGAATTCAAGTATGCCCTAAACTCTCTTAATGGCACCTGCGAGTCGTGTGTTTTGTGAAGCAATGAAAGGGCAGAATTTACCTTCAAATGTAAACAATTGCTATGCATTTATTTCATTCCTTTATAGATCTGTTGGCTTTGGATGTAAGAATAAACTTTGCTTTCAGCAGTCCCACGGGCATGACTATTACAGGATTTAGTGCCTCATATGAATCACTGAAACAGCACTTAAGAAGAAAGTCTGAAATGAAAACTGTAGTATAAATAATGTAACTGCTGGATGTCGAATTCCAATTGAGGATTTTGAGAAGTTGTGTTTTGTTGTTCAGTAAGGCCTCTTTTTTCTTTTTTTTCTTGTTTGTTTTTGTTTGGTTGGGTTTTGTTTGTTCTTGTTTGGTAGGTTTATTTAACCTCAAGAAATCTAAATGAGCGACTGACCTAATAAGAAAATCAAGGTTGATACCATTAGAATTTGAAGCTGCACTTCCCAGAAATCAAATAATTGTTTTTCATAATCATAGTGCAGGTGGATTTCAGCATGGATTTGACCAAAATCTTCAATTTAAACCTGCACCTAAGATTTGCTTTATCTGAAATCTGATTTGTGTGTAGTAAGAAATCAAATCAAAAAATGATAACTTTTTGGGAGGTTAAGTTTCATAAAGAAATTACAATGCAAGCTATAGAAAAGTAGTCACCAGAAGGAAGAAACTGTGGGAAATACCACAAAATTCAAAAGAAGTAGTAGTTATATTTTTCAGCACCCAATTTTAGAGCCTACATAAGCTTCAGGTTGAATACTGATATTAATTAGAAAATCTTCTGGACTGAATTACAGACTCAGTATATTCCCTGCCCCCTTCCTCCCCAAATCCTGGTAAGAAGTAAAGTCACTGTAGAAGAGAGGTCTCCTCAAACTGATTTATATTGATTATTTTCTTAAGACAAGATATATACTCCAGATAAGAAGAGCTGATACACATTGGTGATTTCACTGGATAAATGCACTTTAAGCCATATTATATTTCAGTAGCATGAAGAAGAGTTCATGAATTCTTTATTTTTACCACTTTTCAGTGAGATCACCTTTTTGAGTAAACTACTCCAGAATATGAATCACACTGATAGAATGAGGCAAGTCAATTATTCCCATTTCTGCTGACATGTGTTGTTAGTCATTTATTAGAATATTATTTAAGTACTCTGAGATCTGCTGACATGATTGGAAGATGTGTTGTTTCTGTGGGCCAGCTATTCCCTGTGTTGGAGATTATTGTCAGTAATTCCTTTTTTGCTTTATTTTCATTCTTCAAACTTGCCACTTCAGCTATTTGATGTAAGCAAGCACAGAGGGAGATTACTGTTGGTTTTTCAAGAACACAACACACTTTCTTGCAAGATTAAGTACTTGATTATCCAATAATGTAAATATAAGATATTTTACTCAGCAAATTATTGTATTCTGGCACCTGAAAGTAATGACTTCTTATAGTTTCCTTATTTTTCAGATGATGCCCAGCTCTAATTGCGGCAACATCAATATGCACCCAGTATTCTCTCAGATACAGCAGGAAAAGCTATTCTGAATGCAGACAAAAGCAACTTACCTGACCGCCCATCCCGCTGAAAATCCACATGGTACCATTCACCATCATTCACCTTCTTCTGCAAGGCTTTTATTTTTATAGTACCTGACCCCATGTCTAACAGTAGGTAGAGGTGGCCATCAAGCATCTCAATGGCAAAAAAATCAACTTTCACCATCTGTGGATGTTTGGCATCTTTTTGGTGCCTTGGTTTCCCATGACTGAAAAGAATGAGGCCATTTGGCTCAGTTGTACGAAAGTCAAATGATATTGAGCCTGTTTTCTTGGCATTCCACTTTGGCAGAGAGATGAAAGACTCTGGTGTTTCAAATGTGATTGGATCTAAGGTTGCAACATTCTCACATTTAAATGCTACAACCCCATGAATCTTCATTTTAGGATCTCCTTGCTTGGCAAGTCGAGACAGCTCCAACCTGACATCGTTATTTTTATATACAACCTGCAAGCAAAGCAGAGAAGTTACTCAGAGAAACCTGAGCATTTTAACCAAAGAGACACAATCTTGAATAGGCACATTATTTAGAGGATAATGGTGATGATCTATGAATATGATAATTTACATACAAACAAGATGAAATAACTATTTTCATTGACTAATGATTTAATAATTGTTTTCATTAAACCAAACAAAGTTGCTCTAAAAATATCCCTGGAGTTAATTCCAACAATCTGAAAGAATCTACACATAATTTATACTATGAGTTGCAAATTAGCTTGTGTGGCCTTGATTACTTAAAAGCCTTTTCTGCACAGCCATTCTGCTATTATAAAGAAGTGTGAGATTTCATTTTCCTCTAAACCCTTTGTCACTGTCTTAACTCTTCTCTTTATGTACAGAAAATATACCAAGGTCAGAGACTTCATAATTTAACGTCTTCTCATTTTGTCCTTGGGGCTGAGGAGTCATAACATTCATGGAATTCATGAGGCTATATAAGATAGGCAAACCAATAGCATAACAGATTAAAACCAGGAAAACCTTTGAGCCTGTTCAATTTGACAAAAAAAACCCCAACTTACGTATCTTCTCTGACTTTTCTGATAAAAATGAAAGACAATATTAGTTTTAAATCCAATTGACGTCTGCAGCAAATATTCTTGCTTCAAATCACACTTTAGCTTGGTCCAAGAAGCCTGTCACGATGCAACCACTTCCCAGGGTTCTAATGTTTATTAGTGTTTTCTCAAATTGCTGGTCTTTCTTTTATTCATAATACAAGAGCTGCTGAAATGAGCTCCCCAATACCAAAGGTGCACACAAGTGTTTTGTCAATACTTTTAATTGTGCAATAAATTATACACCCAAGCTAAAATACCACTGAAGGGCTGAATACAAAACCATAGTGACAGAAGCTAAAACTTTCTTCTCTGTTTCTAAGGTTAAGCCCTACATTAAAAAGCAATTTGGACAAAAAAAGGCAACAACTCAGCAAAACCAAGCACTTTGTGCTGAGGCTTCTTCATCTACAGATCTGCACCATACAGGGCTGGATCAGGTCTGGCCCTGATCCAATGTTCCAACTATGCAGTGCAGTTTGGAGCTGTTCAGAGGACCCATCATTGGGACTTTACGACCCTGTTGGGGATTAGAAAGTGCTTACTGAATACTTAGGATAGAGCTTCTGGATTAATTTCCTCTGAGACATGGTTTGAACACACATGATGCCCACTCTGACACCAAGCAAGGGAGCACACAGTGGATGAACTGCAGAGCTGTGCTACTGTTAGAAATAAAAGCACTAGCACTTACACAATCTAAGATGACATACCCCACGAGTGATAGTTGTTATTGAAAAATGTTTACAATTAAAAGAAAAAGAAATTATTGATAGAGTGACATTTTTCAGTAAGAATTGTGTTCATTCCAATTATATCATTATCCACTACGCAAATTTCATCATAAGACTTGCCAGAATTATTCTACTATAATAAAATGTATCCTAAAAGTTAATAAATAAGCCTATTTCTTCATTTTATTTCAGAGTTGAGTACAAGTAGCGTTGTTCCCATGAGAGCTGTTTCTCCAAAGACAACAAAAACCTCACTATGGATTGCTGACAGCAGAAATGCTACTCTGCTACAGAGACAGATAATGTGTTCTTCAACTGAAGACATCACAAGTGAATAGAATTGGACTAAACTGTAATATTAGAGAGTAAGGTTCCACATTTCCATTTATCAAATACATCCACAACACCTGAGATTTCACAGACTGTGCAAAGGAGTTTAGAACAGTGCTGCAGAATAAGCACATGCAAGTGACCCCCTCTGGGGTGGCTTTGTGTCTTTAGGGTGAGGAGGAGGAAGAAGCCAGGAGCCCAAGGGGCTACTAAGAGATATCTGGTCTCATGAAGCATTGACCACTTTCTATGGCAAGGGGGATTTTGGATTGCTGCTGCTTCATTTGAAGAAGTAACAGAGGCAACGTTTCTGAATTAGACCAAAAAGAATCAAACACAACCAGAAGATACAATAAATAAAAAGGAACAAATGGTTTCTTATTAGAACTAAGTCCTGCTTGGTGACAATGGAAGAAAATATGGCAACAAAGAACATGAGAAGATCTTCTAAACTGACTTCTGAACAAGAGCAGGTTCCAGAACAAGGTGAATAAATGTACAAAGAGAATTTATTGTTTATGGACAAATCAAACTGTCCAACCTTAATGAAACTGGTTAACAGAACATTAAATTAGGAATTGATAGATATTTTAAAAAACTCAGCAGGCTAAAGGAAAGCTAGGTTTTCCTTGAAGTCTAAAACAGCTTACTATGATCTGAAGCAATTTGCCAGCTCAGAAATAATAATTTCTAATAAATATGGCTTAAAAACAGAATGGACAAAGTGAAATGGTTTTCTCAATAACTCGTCATCAGCTCTTTAATGAACTTAATATACAATGTATGAAGGAAGCGTTGCTAGAATACTTTAGTAACGGTGACAAATATTGTCAATTTTATGCCACCAATATTAAAACATTCTTGGAATCCCTAAATATTTTAAGCGACAATTTTGTGCTTCCCTGTTCCACAACTGAAACTTGGTAGCTACTGAGAAGCAAATGACTGCATTTTGTTACATACATTGTGGGGAAACTTGAATAAAGTCTATATCTATGTTTTAGAGTGCATATGTTCTAAGTTTTAGAATGTGCTTATGTTCATTTACTCTTTCTAAAAGGAAAATTTTGAACTGAATTATCATGGATAATTAGTAATAAACCAGGAATATACGAACCATAACTGAAAAGACCTGTAAACTATTAACTGAACACAGCTTGCATTTGGGAGCCTGTTTCCTGGCGTTATGCTGGGATTCTTACCCCTCTCCCTATCCATGAAAAATGTACTCAGCCATCAGTGAACCACAGCAAAAGGAGAAAAGTGGTACGTTCACAGAAATTAGTTGTCATTGAATTTTGGGAAAACCACTGAACAGTGAGGAATAATTCTGAGACTAATATCTGCTTTATAAGGTACATGCTTCAGAAACAACAGCCTCTAGGGTACAAATAACTTACTGATTTATCCATTGATTTTGCCTTTTAATTTTTCTCTTGCTTCTGGGTACATAAGGACAAACATATTTTTAATAGGTCTTATATTATCTGCTCTTTCCATCTGAGGCACACGGCTCACAACATTAACTCAGTACATTCTCCCTCCTTTAGAGACAAGGATCCACAATTAGTCAAGTGAAGGGAATTGGCAACAGAGAAATATTGGAGCCACAATCCTCTTTACTCCCACACAGCCCATCAGTCACTATGCTGGCACCCATTGGGTCGGTGTCACCATCATATTTTTTGAAAAATCCTGTTTGCCCAGGATTTCTCTCCTGGGAAGCTGAGTTTTGCTGCTTTGGAATGTGTTTGGACATTGTTAACCTATTGGTCATTGTTTGATTGGTTTTATGTGAATTGTTTTAACTTAATGACCAATCACCATCAGTTGTGTTGGACTGTCTCCTAAAAGTCACAAGTTTTCATTATCATTCTTTGTAGCCTTCTGTCTGCATCCTTTCTCTCTTCTTTAGTATAGTTTAGTAACATTCTTTAATATAATATAAAATAATAAATTAGCCTTCTAAGAACATGGAGCCAGACGCATAATTTTCCTCCCTTCATCCAAGGGACCCCAAAACCACCACAGGTTGGCCCTGGGTTTTATCTTGCTCTGCACTCACTCTCATACCTGAGCAGCAATCTAAGATTCCTGCACATGAAACTTCCAGACCTCAGGGAATTGTATCATGCCATTAAGAGCACCTTGAATTTGTCTTGTGTTCACTCTGTTCTTTACTGCTAACATCAAGTAAGTTTCAAGATGTCAGTCTTTAAAACATATAATTACCTCATTCTTGGAAACTGCAAAAGGTCACCTGAACTCCCAAGAAAAACAGAGCAGTTAACAATATAATTTGCAACCAAGCTATCCAAAGTGAGGAATAAATTTATGTCCTAAGAGAGACAGGACAGAACATTTTACAATCAAGATAACAGGCTTCCTTTGCTACCACCCAGGCCACATGCTGGGTAACTTGCAATATCACAGAGCTGGATTTATTTGTTAAGACAGCCTTAAGACAGCAATTATTACCTAAAGCTCAGCACTCTCTTTAATGTGGTCTGTAGTCATGGAGAACAACCTAAATTAATTCATGCTTCCCAAAGATATATCATGTATAGGTTTTTGGGTTTTTTTGCAAGTTGGGGCACTACTATGCAATGAACTGCAGAAGTGTAAAGAGGTATCAATCTATGAATGACCCTGGGAAAAGGTGAAGGAAAAGAGAAGGAATTTGTACCAGGAATGTATCCTAAATCTATAACTATTCAATTAGCAAATGTATAAGTCAAGAAAATTAAAAAAAAAAAAAGAAAAAAAAAGAACACTATAAATTCATTCTACTGACCCTATCCCATGAGATTTATAATGATGAAAGGTGTGGAAAAAATCCAGATTACAACACTATTTTCAATTCAAAATGCAGCCCTTCCCATATCAAATATTATGAATGAAAGAAAGGCATTATTACATTATTACAAATTAATGTCTTACATATTTCAAAATACTGACTACTTCTGCCACCAATGGCTTTTCAATCATTGTGCTTTAAAATACTTTAAATTATTTATGAAGCATTTATTTCAAATTAATTTACATTCTTAAAACCAAAAATAATCCTCAAGAAGCTGACCACATCACCTGATTTGCAGCATCTAGGTTTCCTTGAGAACCAGAGGGGGAACCCAGGATTTCAGAGCACCTACCATTATGACTTTGCTCCAGAGGACTTGTCTATTTACTTACTGGGAGGTGAGGTAAAATACTTTTGTAAATGGAATTTGAATAAATGGATGAACCCTGTATCAAAACCTGTTAAAAATTGGAGGATATAAATCTTTGTTACCCTAAAACAGTACATTCATATTTTCATATTTCTGTGAAACCTGGATCACCTGGTGCATGCAATCGCAGCTAATTCTCCAAAATGGAAATTAATGTCACCCAAAATGGCTCAGGTATGTGCTGCCAAGGTACAGATTTCCTCTGAAAAGTGGTCTCAGCAGGAGGGAACTTGCTGATGTCAGAAACTGTAACAATGGGACTTCCAATAAGGGAAACCTGAGGAAATTTTTTCAGCTTGCTTTACCAGCCACTAGAATTTCCATGCTCATTGAGAACTACCTGCTGCACACAGCATCACATTCTCCTGAAATCCAACTGCAAAACTGACCACTTACAGTCATCATGTATTTTTTTTAGCACTTGCTGTATGGTCTTGAACTAATCTGGGAACATCAGCTTCTCACAGGAGGCTTGTCATTTTGCTAATAAGCCTCCATGCATTTTCAAGCTCCAAAGTTAAAATATCAAGGAACACAATAAACTACAGACTATTTACACAAAACTTAAGGAGCCCAAGTTCAAATGTTTGCAATGGGGTGCATTTTTGAACACAATGTGAAAGCACACAACATTAATGACAACAGCTATTAAAACCTCTACATCATAAACCAGCTTTGCTTTCTGAATATAGAGAAGGAATTAGGGAGCATATTGAATGCTCCAAGGGAAAAACTTTTTCTTCCTCAAGTGAAATGGTTTTCATTCTCCTGAGGTCAACATTTGTGCAAATCTGGTAGTGATGGGGCAATTTGAAAGGGAGTCACTGAGCAGCAAAATAAAACCCAGGTATCTCTAGAGTCTTACTAAGTGGGAGGTAAGCCTAAGGACAGCAGGATAGGGTTCCACAGTTAAGATACATAACCATTTGAAGAAAACAATAGCACATGCATTTTGTTGCATTATTTTAGATTAATCAATATGGTCTGGGAAACTGCCCTGGAAGATTAAGCTCAAAAAAAAAATCCCTTGACTTAATTGATCAAATAAACAAACAAACAAAAAAATAATAGAAAAGTACTACAAATTCCTGCAACAAATTCCTTGGAGTATATATCTGGGATTTTCACATTCCGCTGTTTCTTCTTCCTGTCTAGTCTGAGCATCCAAAACCACAGAGTGCAAACAGATCACATTCAAACTTTTGAAAAATATTAAACGGGCTTGTGCAAGGCAAACATATTATTTATACAGTATGGTGATGTGCTTTGTTCTGCTTTTTGTTGCACTGTTTATAGCTTTATATATAACAGGCAGTTTTTAAAAATCAGACATTCTCTCCACAGACTACTTTGGCCTAAGGTAGAAAGAAGAAAACCATTATAATGATTCTTAGGAGGTCTTTTAGGAGGTCAGGACCAGTAATCCAGGGATTTGGGTTTAACCTGCGCCTAAATGCCTCACAGAGAACTTAATTCTCCTTGCTCCTCTGTAAATTGAATACATCATCTTCTCACAGGACAGCAACTTTCTTGAAGACTGAAGTTTACATTACCAGTACAAAATCTAGTGAAGCTTCATCCAAAATCAGACTCATTTACACACACATTTCCCACAGGGTGTCAATCCCCCATTTTCTTTTTAAGGAAAACAGGTATGATATAGATCTGACTTTCTAGTCTGCAACTACAGAGTCCAGAGCTCACTGATCATTCAGATAAAAAACCACCAAAATCCACCCAATCTGTTCAAAAGCTGCACAAAAAAGAAAAGCTGAACTTGAGCAATCCATGTCTCAGGGTGAACACAGAGAATCCTATGCCCTGATAATGCACTTGGCAAGTGCTTTAATGCCACACTACATGGCTAACTAAAGACAACAAATTAGTGATGTGTGTTGTTTCTGTAACTAAGCCACATGGACATTTTCTGCACTCCCTTTCCTTAAAATCACAGGATATACTGCACATCAGGCACTTGGAAAACTTATGTTTACACAAAGCAGGCATACTTAATGTACACAAATTTATACTCTATTTAAACTGCTAATTATCTTATCCCTGCAAATTCTAGGAAGGAAAATGGGCACCAAAAAAGGCTAAAATTACCATAACCATAGGGAATTTCACTATGATTTCAAAAATACACCTGTACTTCTACTGTGGATTGAAAATCATAACTCTCCTACTCCCAAATAATGATGTAAAAAGAATGGGGAGAAACAAAAAGAAAATCAAACCAAACCAGAAAAACACAAACCCAAAAGAACTCCCACAACTCAGTCCAAAGTAGGTATATTAATTATTCCGTGGCAACAAAAAAGTTGTTAATGGATATATCCACCTGAAGAAACAAAACCAGTACTGACAGAAACAAAGTTATAGGCACACTGTGAGTGTGAATTTAGATTCCCTGTGCAGTATGGGCAAAGTCACTTATTTGCAGAATTAATACAGTCATGACAGCTCATCTTCTAGGCCAACTAGTCTTTTCTGCTGGAGTTTTGAATGTGGATCCCAGAACTGCTTGTTTCTTTTCGCCTTTGACTGCCTGAATAGAGATGTTTTAAGGGGATGCCAGAAAATGCCTTTTTAGGTTCTGAGTTACTGGAATATCATTTAACATGATATATTGGCAGAACTTAGGAAAAAAAGAAAATCAACATTTTTTTCTCTAATAACATTGATAATGGGATTGTTATGTTTTTCACCCTGCTGTGGACACAAGTCTTTTGAAGATCTTTTTTCCCCTCTTCAATAGACTATTTTGCTATTCTTTGTATGTCCTGCTGTCTGCTGCCAGACTGCTAAATGTTTCTGACTGTGGTTGCTATGCTTTCTGTTTTTAAGAAATGGGTTCAAGTTTCCTTTCCTTTTTTATTTTTTTTTTTACTTCCCATGGCAAGAACTCATAGAAATTTCTTGGCAACAGCTAAGTTGCAGAGTTTAGGGACAAGCTGTATCCACAAAAGCTGTATTGGCTCCTTAATAAAGATAAAGCCTTTACCAAGACATAAGTCATGAAATAAAAACAAGAAAAACACAGGAACCGCCAAAATGAAAACAAAATGTATTATTTAAGGCAAAAGCAGCTTTGCATTAATATACTGTATGAAGTCTAAGAAAGAAAACAAATTATATGCTACCGCCAATGACTGTTTGGGAAAAGGAAAGGGTTGCAGGAGACTCAGTTGTCATGCTGGATTTCAGCTTTTTTCTTCTTGTTTCTTTCACAGTGCAATAAGAATTACCAAAGACTAATTCTGCAGCAAAGTCAGAAATGTGCTGGTTTTCCTCTTTCTCCGTTAACCATTCTTACTCAAGATTAAGTAAAAGAACTCTTTAAGGACTACAAGAAAGAGGGGCAGTAAAGCAGAGCACCATCATTACCATTTGTAGGATTCAAAGATTATTTCTTTAGCATAATATTCTTTATCTGCTAGAAATTCCCTAGTTTTAGCCCTTAAAACTTTAAATTCAAGGTCATAAAATACAGAAGCAAATAGTGGAAAAACAAAAAGATCATATATATGCAAAAAATCAATGTTCTAAGGAACAGCTCAAGTGCATTTGAAGGCAACATGATAGATGTACATAAAATCTGAATTACCTTTCATTAGAGTAGGAGTCAAATAAGTTAAAAATGGAAGTTTTCACAAAAAGAGAAAAATAATGAATCTTAAATTAAAATCTAAAATGACCTCAACACAATCCAAGTAGGGGAGGCCAGGGGTCTGAACATGAACAGAAACTTGTTTAAAAAACGCAGTTACCACCGCACCTAACCCTGAACACCTGAAATATTTGAACAAACATTTTTTCCATATTAAACATGATTGAAAACATAGGAAAATAACTGTAGACTGCAAATTAAATACAGAATGTCAATTCTATATATCCTTTGGTGAAACGAGGGAGGTTTATTCCACCCCTCATAAGATTTCCTCCTTTCAGCCTCCCTTGTAAGTTTTTTAGTAGATGCCAACTTATGAATCTTAATTTATTGTTTCTCCAGAATAATAAACACCTAGCTGGCTTTTTCTTCCTCTTCTCTCTCACCTGTATAGGTTACTCCAGCTGAATAGCTGGCTCTTGGCTCTGGGTGTTTTTAGCTGCTCTCCGGTTTGGACTCATCCCCCTTTCCCAATTCCTGGTTTGAAAGACCCTTCTGTTTCACTGAGAGGAAAATGGCCCTTTTTTATGAGCTTTTGGCCAGCCTCCATTTAGAAACCCTCTCAGCTCTCTTGGCTGATTATTGGCTGAGTGAAGTTGGCTACTAGTTGACAAGCTGTAGAAACTTTGCTTCTTCCATTCTGAGAGCCAGCACAGTTCTTCCTCCTTAGCTTAACAGCGCTCTGATTTTCTGTGATATTAATTTAGCAATAATTTATGCAGTTGTCAGCTAAATTCTGCTCTACCAAGATAGGCTAAATAGTTTAAAAATAAAAGTTAAAATCAAATTCCCTCCTGTTAACTATACTGGGCACCTTCCTGGAAGACATTCAGGAAAATCCTTCCCTACCTTCACCTGCAATTTCTTTTGAATCCTTACAATCTTTTAAACATATTCTTTTAGCTTTCCAGTACTACAACATGTGCAACTCATCACATCAGTGTTTTGCAACCACCTTTGCCTTCTCAGACACCTAGGACAATGGGAAGATAAGTTTTCTGTGGTGCTTTTGCATTCAAGATTGTTACTGTGATTGCAAGACAAAGGCATCAAACCACCACATGTTATTCAGAGGCAGCTTTTCCCTCCCCAGTGCTCCAAGACAGAGAGGTACAGCTGGGGGCTCCTGCTTTCCTTTGCACTTGGTTCTGTGCCCACACTCCTTCTCTAAACAGCCTATATTTTCTGAAGTGGCAAATGAAGAAGCAGCACTCATGCAGAGTAGCAAGAGGAAAAGCAGGGCTCTTCCAACATCAAAAAAAACCTGATCTGTATAGCCCACAACATGTGTGGCTAAAAGCATTTAGAGATTTTCAAGTAAATAATTAATTAATGGGATATTTCTAAGGCATTGCTTTTCTATTTAAAGTCATCTCTAACCAAAGTCTACCTATGGGTCAGCTTTATGTTAATAAACTTCATTGAGGTTATAGCTGTCCTCCAAAATAGACTGGTTGAACTAATTAAAGTCAATTACCAGTGTCCTGATAAGGAAGAGGGATGGTCTATTTGATTTTCAAGACATGCCATCTCATTGCAGAGAGAGAATGCAACAGAGCCCCCTTAAGTGTGGCGTTTAAAGGGTCTGATTCTGCTTGATGACCTCCAAGCCTGAGACTTTGGGGTCACCTTAATGTTAAAGGAATTTCAGACAATACTATTTACCTTTGATTTAGTACTGAGCAAGATGTCCTCAGCCTCAAGACAATTAAATTATTCTGAGAGACAATCAGAAAAAAAACGTATAATACTTCAACAATGTTCCTCTAAGAACATTCCATAAAAGCAGTTTGCCATACAAAATGAACTGCCAACAAGTACCTCTACACAAGTTATTGCAGCTTATTAAAATTTAACACAATTTTAAGCTTTTAAAAGTATATTTTTCAGCAAAATATTTTTGATTATTTAAATCAAAAATAAACACTCCTCACGGTGAGCTGGGTTTTTTAAAGAGCTGTGAAAAGAACTAAGTCTGAGTAAAGGGTAGATGGTGCAATTAAGCATTTATCACTTCCCTATGTCTTTGGGTACATCAATTGAGTGTCTCAGCAATATTCTGTCATTTATTTTCATCATTAGATTTTTTTGATTTCAAAGAAACACTTCAACTTGAAGCTACTTTAAATATAAAACATATTGTCAAATGCTCTCAAATACCCTTCAAAAGAGTGGGAGGAAAACAGGTTTTACCTTGGACAAAGGGGTCAGGCAAAAATAATTTTCTATTTTCCCTAAAATACTTTCTTGGGACTACATATGGCATATGCTGCATTATACATATATAACAAAAATTACTAAAGGACATACATGAAACCTAAATAAATATATAAGGTAGCCACATCTATGGTAGTAACAATTGCTTGTATTTATCTCAGAACAGCTCCATTTCACAACACAATACAAGATTATGCAAAGAGTTGCAGCATTCATTTTCTTTGGAAAAGTTTGACAAATTTACTTTCAAGATTCTGCTCTCTCTAGCGGGGCTTTAGTCTTGCTGAAGTGACTTGTACTGTTTAATAATTGTGAGAAAGCCTCCTATTTAAAGGCTAAAACAGGATTATTTAGCAAGCAGTTGATGGTGTCTAATAAAAACTTTAGTTCAGGAGTAGATATGAAGGCAAAACTCAGTGCAGTCATGACTATTGTACCCACAAAGAAAAAAGCATTTAACTTTCAACAGAAAATAAATGAGCAGTCTCATTCTGACTGAAAAATAGATTTGAATACAATATCTAGTAAGCATGAATAAAAAAATCTGTGAAAAAATATTTATATAAGGTATTAATTGTAATATAGACCAGGGCATGTTGACTAAATCCTGCTGTGTGATGTCAGGAGAAACAGGGAGGTCTCACTCTGCCTGCTTGGGCTGGAGTCAGACTTAGGGCACCAAGGAGTCTTTGGAAGTGTTTGGCTTTCACAAAGACAAAGAATACCAAGAGGATGACAGGAGGAAGGTTGCTCTCAGAAATTGTAATGTTAATAATTTGGTCTTGTGAAAGCTGGCCCCTAGCTGAGTATGGCGATACACTTTCAAAGTACAAGTTAAGTAACTCAAATTCCTAGCAGCCTTTGATATTAATAATCTGACTCAACAGATACAGCAGTCTCGAGACATTCTTTTTCGCTGTTATTCACATTATTTCTAAATCTGTCTCACAGAAATGACAAACTTGACAAGTCTTCTGCTTTCTAACAACTTCCTCTGCGCCTGTACAAAAAGGAAGGTTGGCATACTGATTAATGTGATTTATTTCTACTTGGAGCATTTGCTCTTATCCATTACTTATATAAGTCTGGCATTTACTTCGTAGCTGAATTGGAGATTGCAAAACACTACCTTTTTCATCTCTAGTATTGGTACAATGAATTGTATCATATGCTACTATCCCTAAACTTGGACCAGTTTCCAAAACATCTTAATGCACCATACCTTTTTCATTTATGTCTTTGGTCAGAGAGAAAAAAAAAAACAAAACAAAAAACACACATGAAACAAACAAAAAAACAGTGCTGCTGCTCATCTCTGTTATATTTATTTAGCTGAAATAATACCCATGAGAGGTTTTCTCATCAGCTTGATTATATTAGTGTATCAGTTCATGAAACTGATAATAATGAAACTCCCAAACACAGATACTTAAGAAGGATTTCTGCAAAATTTTAAGGTGTCAGGTGTACTGGGCATTTTGTTTGCATGTTCATAGCTGAGCCTAAATACTGAGGGTTTTACCCATATCAGTCATCTCACTGGATTTTCAATTATTTATTTTATCATTCTCTTCAATGATATTTTATCATTCTCTTTCAAATTTATTTTATCCTTCTCTTCCTAGGCATAACCTTATAATTTGCAAGTTTGAAGATATCTGAACTGTACATGTAATTAAAGAAATAACCAATTTCTACAAGCTACAATTCTCATTTGACACCAAAATAAGCAGTTTTTAAGACTGGATATCTAGAGCCGCAAATACCCGAAAAACTGACTTGACTGTAGACTTTTGAATGAAATGTACTCTTTTGAGCACAGAACACAAAAATGTTTAGGTAATTGACTTAAAAAGTGTCTTAGATTTTTTAAAAATCATTTTTATTCTTATTAAATGCATGTTTCAGGAAAACTTGGTGGAAATATCAACCTAGCTTCCAGCTAAACACATTAAAGCAATCATAAAAAAGTTAAATAACTGTACTTTTAGTTTGACAATTAGATGATACTGGGATTGTCTCAATAGGCACACATGGATTTTTATATTTCTACAAATCTTGTTCATTAAAATGTTTTAAAGCATACAGTTAATCTTTACTATCTGAAAGTAAAGAAATAATTCTTATTATTGCTTTCAAGCTGTCCAGTTAAAACTTGGAAAATATGCACAGTCTAAATGGCAAAGCAGCATCTCAGTCCTCAGTAGCTTTTACACATGTGAAATCCCTTGGAATAAGTCTTGGAAAGGGAACATTCCTTTTTTAGGGTTTGGACAGAACAACCCAAGGGTCACAGCGTGTGCCTGAGACTGTTGTCCAAATGCTTCTTCAGCGCTGTCAGGCTGGGTGCTGTGAGCACGGCCCTGGGGAGCCTGTTGCAGGGCCCAAAGCACCCTGTGGGTGAAAAACTTGTTCTTGATATCCAAACTAAAGCTCCTCTGACTCAGCTTCATGCCATTTCCTCATAGGCAGTTGCATTTGTTATTATCCCTAAAAGCAGAGTCTCATCTGAAAAAGAACACAACAAATCTGCCAACTCCTGACAGAGGTTTCTCCAACAGAAACAAGCATCATAACAGCAGTGGTGAATAAGTGTATCTTGTGAGCAAAGGCTGGAAGGGCCAGGAAGCTGACATCTAGGTGCCCATGCTTGTTGATTTTACCAGCCAGTTCAGGACTCTGATGATGCATAACAGTATTATGTTCTCACAGAACTTTTATGACCATATCTTTAAGTATAATACATCATCAAATCTCCCTTTCTAATATAATATGTCCCTAGTTAACGTGCAAGAAATCACAGGAACACAGCCCACTAACTTTCTATGGTTTTGGATTAAATGACCTTAAAAAGATCAGCATTTCCAGTAAGGAAAAGAAAACCTTGACTAGAGAAGTAGAGAATATGGGCAACAAACATCTAAACATAACTCTCAAACAAGATTTGTAGCCTTACAATGTCCAGGAAAATGACATTTTGAGAATTCCTGTTCTATGATTCTGGAGGAACAAGACCCATCAAAATCTTCCTGCCGGTTTTTGTCAGTTTATTGGCTGGCTTCTTGAAATCCAGTCTGCGTTTTGCAATCTTTTAAATTTGCCTTATCTCACACAGAGCAAAATATTCTGGCTTTTTTCCCCAAATATAGTGACAGATGAAATATACAGAACTATTTTCTTTTCAAATATTTTCTTGGAATAGCTTTTCCTGTATCCTGCATATTTCAATTTTAATCCTGATGTTGCTGAGTTGTGCTGAATATTTAATTTATGCTAACCTGTCACATATTTTTTTCCTCCCCATCTATCTAGGTATGAATACTTACGAAAGAAGCAGTAGCTGACCTGCACCTTGTATCATCTGAAAAACATATGCACACTGGGCAAATGGAATGAGAAGGCAAGAGAAAAATTTCTTTTTCCATCTTTAGAGCACAAAATAAGCACTCTCCATAAGAATGGCATTAATGAAAAGGAACACGTTGTTCCTTACGGCAATTATTTTAAGCATCCCATCTAGAGGCTCAGGAAGCTCAGTTATTTCCAAGTCTGGCATGAGCAGAGTAAAAAGAGTGAGGAAAAGGACATGGAAAGAATAGGCACACTCTGAGTGACCAGTGATGAAGCTCAAGTCCACATCAAGGGACCAAAAGTTCAAGTACTTTTGATTTCTCCCTCGTAGATATTTCTTGAAAGTGGAAAGGAATTATATGAAATTGCTGACTCAATACACATCACTTCCAGCCTCCCCAGCAAGAGACCAACACTGAGGGTTATTCAGCATCAAATGAATGCCCTTCCCATTGGTGTTTCAAAGGGTAAACATTCAGGACATTTGTGTGCATTGAAGAGAGATTAATAATTGAAATGCTTGAAAAGCCCCTGTGATGACCCAAGTTCTCTGGGCCTCTGCACTCCCCAGTCTCCAATGATTCCATCTAGTTTGTGCCTCTGCAAAAGCATCCACAAGTCCTTGAAGAAATGCTGTCACATCTGGGAGACAAAGTGCTCTTCCTGAAGGTTATGTCTTTTAATGAGTTATACTTCTAACACCTTCTGTGAACATTTCCTTTGTATCCTCTCAAGCTATATACTTTTAAGATAATATTAGTACCCAGAAAACTTACAGTTTTGAGAAATGTAGGAAGAGAAATACTAGGAATAAAGGATGAAACTCAGGTCACAGTGAAATCAAATCACTGGGACTGTTAGCTTCCAGAACTCCCTCCTCACACACTTCCTGTGCCAGAACACAAACATCCTACATTTTTCACACTTCCTGATTTCCTCCTCCTCTTTAAAACATTTTATTTCATGAAAGTGTAATGAATAATGTATATAAAATACTGTTATGGGATATTGATTTACTAAGTCTGTAATGAACACAAACTCACTATGATCCACTGAGTAGGGTGAGTGGGAAACATTTTAGAACTACTTGCAATGAGAAAAAAAAAAAAACGTAACACATCTCTAAACGATTCACAGGAATGATTTGCAGCAAATCTATTAAGTCCTCCATCACAGCTCTCCAAGAACACATGCTGCCCTGCAGAATAGCTTCTGCTTCCTTATACAATCTGCTGTGAAGTACCTCAGCAAAGACTGATACAGGGCTTTTACCAATACCTTTGGGAAAGTGCTCCACTCCATAATCTATTCTCACTGCCAATCATTTGTTCCTAATATTCATGCAATCTAAATTTTCACTTTGGTAATCCCATGGCATTACTCCCCTTGTGCTGCTGCGCTTTAGCATTTACACTCTTCAAATATTTATAGTTATTGTTCAGGAAAAACACAGATCTTTTCCCTCAGCATATCAGTTTCTGTGCCTGAATGCTGTTGGCCTTCCTCAGAGTGCTGTATTGCTTTACACATTGAAAATAACTGTCAGAGAAATTAATATTTGCTGTTGCTGGACAAAAACAGCCCAGAAAACTCCTTTCCTCATCACACAGTTTTCTGTGAGCAAATGTTCACTGCTGTTACATCACCAAAAAAGATTTATGGATCCAAATACTCCAAGTAAGGAACACAAACAACTAGACTTTTTACAGGGGGGAACAACACACCCCTCATATATAATAATTTTGGATACTTGTTCCTAGCCATAAATTATTATTAATTAAAAACAACATACAATCAAAATGTCTTGGATGGTAATCTCTCCATTTCATTTCAAATCTTCAGAACAGATATTTTAGAAAAGGAAAATTTTTATTTTCCTCTCTCTCCTTTCTTCTCTAGTGCCTTTTAACTGCATGAAATGCCCAAACTCAAGCAAACATCCTGCACCTTTCACACATCAGATAATGATACTGTTATTTGAAATGTAAATTTCTTTGCGATCATATCATTTTCTCCTAGACTTTCTCCAATCTGCTTTCCAGTCAAAGTGCAGGTTGGAAGAGCCCTCAGATCAGCTGGTCTAACTTTTTGTGGGAGAGGGAGCCTAAGATTACCTAGCACCCTGTCCAATGACATCATGAAAACTACCAGCAGTGGGCACTCTGCTCCTGGGGAAGTTATTCCAGTGACTAATCTCATTTTACCAAGTTTATTGCTCATATCAGTATAAAATCTCTTGTGGTACAAGGTGCGCCCATTGCTCCTTCTCCATGTTGGTCCCTGTGAAGAAAGAGCCTCTGTCCTATTTGTAGCTGCCCTTTAAGTACTGAAACACTGGGATGAGTTTTCCCCAAGCTTCCTCTTTAACAGAGAGCAAAGACCCTACACAGCTTCAGTCTTTCCTCTTGGGGTAAATCATTCAGCTCTTCTGCTCATTTTTGTGGCACTTCTTGGGACCCTCTCCAGTCTTTCTACATATTTTTTTTCAATTCTGCAGACCAGAACTGGGCACAGTAATCCAGGATATCCCTATCCCCTTTATCCAGGTTAATATTTCTTTATATAAACTTTTGAAGCTTTTACTAATCATCCCTGTAAAAGCTGCTGCGAAGAATTAATATTTGTGTTCCTCCCTCATTCATAACTGTCATGTTTGACTTCACCTTTCAAGTACTTATAACTATAGTGGGTTTTGGAGACTTACAATTCTTGACACATGATCTAATTCTCAATTTCATCTTCCCCATTAAGGCTGCTATAAATATTTGCCTTTCATACAGCAACCTTTCAGCACAACTGAAGAATTCCAAAAGTTTGATTCCTTCTAAATCAACCCCCTTTTTTAAACCTGAAGAAAAACACACTGTGTTCTTAATCATTCTAGCAAAACACACTGATAGTCCTGGATTTTGAAACTAATTTTTCACTGTTCTTTATTCACTGTTGATATTTTCTGTTCCTCCTGAAATTACAGCCTTAAATTAATCAGTAAATTGCATTTTTTTCCGATATGAACTGACTTTTTGGTCACTAATGATATAGTCCTCCAATTTTCCCCATTTTCATTCCTTTTCATGTCAGCAAAAAATGGACTCAGGATGTCTCTTTTGGGATCCCCTCCTTTCCATTCATCAAGTCTGACTGCTCTGTGATTTATGATTTTCCTTGCTAATTTGTTGAAAGTGCTACTCAACAGAGATACAGGTAGTTAAAAATCTCCCACGAGTATCCTTTTATATGGAGTATCTTGAGAAGAGACAGAATTTCTTCAGCACCACTTGAAATATGCCTAATGTTTGTTTTGCTTTGTTTATATATCTTCACAGGAAAATCATTCACAGTTTCCTGGCACAGTAAGTGTTTTTAAAAATTAGGGCGACTCATTTACTTCTTCCATTTCTCCTATACAAATTATGTTACAGTAATCCATACTGATCTATTAAAAAAAATTACCTCATTAAGTTCATCTGAATCCACTAATGAATTCCACATACGTCACACTTTCTTAGGAACTAACTTGCTCTTTCTGGACATTTTCTATATGTGCAGCACAGGTTTTTCATGGATCTTTTTCTCACTTTCACTGGGACAGTGAATGTATAGGTCAAGTTATCTCTTTTAAGCAACATTTCCTTTACTTCTCAGCTACTCTAAGCACCACATGACAAACCCCACAGGATTTGATTTCAGGAAGCAAGTAATACATGTTCTCATATATTTTCATATTATTAATTTATATTAATTTAGTTACTCCTTCTAGCCAGAAAAATATTAAAGTGCCATAAAATCATTATAAATAAATATGTCATTCAGTCAGTCTGATCACAGTTAGACTAAAAAAAATGAGATTTTTTTGAGTCTGAGATTTTTTTTTTTCCAAAGCATCAGTCTGCAAGATTTTCCACAGTAAAGCCTTGATATAGCTCCTTCTAAGGTCAGCAGAAGTTACTGGCAATTACATCAGCCTCAAAATCAGGGATAATTAGGTGAAAATCTATGTATTAATTGACCTAGGAGATACTACTGTGTATTAATTGACCTAGGAAAAAACTACAAAGATGAAACAGCTGAACTTGGAATGTGCATACTTCAAAGCCAGTAATTAAAATCCGCATAAAATACCCAGATTCTACTTGTTTTTATATTAGTGTTTATCAGGCCACTCTTCAGGAAACACAGATGTATTCTGAATAGAAATTGAAGCCTTCTAAGTTAAAAGGAACCTGAATAGTCTTAATACCTCTGGAAAAATCTTGTATGCTCCTAGTGGATTATTAGCTAAACATTAACGTTTGGAAGTGGAATCTGCACAATAAGAAGGATATTAACCTGAAAAAAAATCATGACAATGAAGGACGAGAAAAGTCAGAGAAGGTATAGAGAAGATCAGCAGTGACCAAAAGACTGGAAAACATAGTCCACAGAAAAAATACAAAGGATTCAAAAGGATTGAGTTAACAATGAGGCGGAAAACTGTCACGGCACAAAAGTACCTTAACACAGCAGTGAAATAAGGTAGGTACCGCAGGGCCCAAACACAAAGGAAAATAAAATGAAAATAGATCGGTTCAGGTATGAAGACACATATTTACAAAAGGGAGACCATTTCACCACACAAAACATTTGCTGTGAAATGTGGTAGATTCTGCATTACTATATATATAAAAATGTGGGACAATGAAAATAGTACAATGGCTAAGGTATTTGACAAAAATTAGTTCAGCTAAACCCAATGACCTATTTTATACAGGAAGCCACACTAGATTATGAGCATTCCTTGAAAACTGTGACAGTTTAGATTAATCGGAGATTACAGAATAGGGACAGTCTTCAAGACTATGAGTGTCAAGATTCCACCTCATTTCTATATGGATATAAAGGGGTCAAGGTAGCTACAGAAGTCAATGCACTTGCTTAGTGTCAGCTGAATAAATCACAGTGGCCTACTCCAAGCCCTGTGCATTTTTCTGCCAGTACCAAGATAATCCACAGCTTCATAAGATATGTGGCTTCAGCCATCCAAAGATTTCATAGCATTTTTCAACCTGGAATTATCCTTGCATATGATACACTGTAGGTATCAGGAGAGAAGAAGCCATAAAGAATCAAGTCTTATGAAGCCACAGGTCAGGAAATGGGGTCTATCCAACATTCTGCAAACCAGCTTGACACTTCTATTTGGAAATTTCAAGAACAGTGTTCAGATAGGTGTGTTCCAGATTCCTCATGAGCATGATATCTCCTTGAACACCTTGTTTATTTACCTAAAAGGAGAAAATGCTCCTCCCTCCTTAATTATTGAGATGATCTTTGAGTGCGATGCGCTGAAGGCAGCTTTGGTTTTGCCCTGTGGAAATCAATGGAAGCATCTCCATTTTTAGAGTGGTGCCAGGGCCAACCCCAATTAAGATCAAGTGGTGCATTACAGAAATAAAGTAAATAATGTAATTGATTCTAATGGGAGGTACATGAATGATACATCAGGCTACAACTTTTATTGATGACAATTAATTCCTGGGCATATATCCACAGAAGCTCTGCCATCCTCTGCTAACTCTTAGTCTACCAGCCAGCAACCAAATGTTCTTGCCAAGGATTCGCTCCTGCTAGTACTGGATTCTCACACTGGCAATGTAAATCAACCAGTGTAAGTGTGAAAGCTGTCCTGCTTTCTAAAAAATGGAACAGAAATCCTCTTTGAAAACCCAACCTCCTTCAATTCAGACTTTCTCATGTCTTCCAGATTCCTGCATGTGACTCGACACAAGGAAAGCAGGAAACAGTGAAAACTACTTAATGCTAAAATGTACTAAATGACGCATCCCAAAGACCAAATGGATAGACTGCTTCCTTAAGAAAAGTTTTGGGGTTTGGTTTTTGTTGTTATGTTTTGTTTGTTTTTTGTTTTTCATGGGTGATAAACTATATCCAGGAACCTATTTCACATTTAAACTGAAAGCCATTGTACAAGCACTAACAGATATAGAAACATTTCATTTTATAGTACCATACTTCTGTGAAAGAAAGTGCTGGGCAATGAACTAAAATGGAAGAAGCAGTTTTCCAGTCTGTAGCAAAGTCTGGATTTGTGCACTTGCTTTCTCACTACACTAAATACATCTGTGGAATTACAAAAAATAATCACCATACAGAACAAGAACAAAATTCTGTTGCTAATGTTTCTCATCTGTGTTGAGAAAGCAACCACAATCCATTACAAATTAACAGATAGATTTGGAGCAGTTCCATCCCCAATAAACCAACACAGTGGAAAGTGAACAGTTGATTCTTAGAGAACAAGTACCTAGTCTTGAGAGATCACTTTTGCATCCATTTGGAATGATGTAGCTCTGCCCACTTCTGATTAAAACCCAGATACACATATGATTGTGTGCTTTATAAACAATGTTTTTCTATTATCATCTTTGGTAGACAGCAGCCTGCAGAAGTAGCCCCAACAAATAAACTGCATCAAAGCCTCAATTCTTGCAGGAGTGAAATGTGATTATTTTGAAGATGTTCACTCCCTCAGCCAAGCATTCATCACTTTAGGTCACACTGCACAGTACCAGTAACAACATCAAGATTTTCTGTAAAGCACATGTATTTCAGACTTACACATAAAGCAAGCTGTATTTTAAGAAATTTGTTGGACTATTATACACACAACTTCCTAATAATCATAAATACTGAATATTATTTATTTCGCTAATAATCATACAGAAATAACAGAGTTTCCATAAAACTAACGCTATGATCATGATCTAAATATGAAGAGGCATAATCAAAGTTGGGAGGTCTGGTGTTTGTATCAAAAGGCTGCAGCATTGAATTGTAAATTTATTGTGCATTTGGACTACTCAAAATGTTTTTCTTGCAATTTATATGTCAGTAATACATAGTCTTAAACACCTACAATTTATTCTTCATGTAAAAACTAAATAATAAGTTCACAAATTTTAAACCTCCTCTGTTAGAACTTCCTACTCTGGTCTATGTTTATGTTTGGGTGGTATTTTTTATTATAGTTCTGCCATTTATCTCAGAAAAAGCTTTATAAATTCATCAGAGAAAACCCTGGAAATGGGGAATTCCTACATCTGCAGTCCATATCTAGCCAGCTATAAAGCATTAATCATTTCAAATTTGGCAGACTGCTAAACTAGTAAGGGGAATGAATGTTCCACAGGCTTGATTACATGTCACAGCTTAAAAGATCAACAGCTTGTAGCAGCAACGCCCATAATCTACTATTTCTGTACCAAGGCTTCAGGAAGGAAAAGCCAATACCACAAAGTAAAGTAACAATGCTGAATTGCTTCCCTGTGCCTCTTCCTCAAGTTCCTCCCCTCTTGCCTCCTGCAAGAATTATATGGAACAGGATCTCCCCAAAACCGGGAGAGCAGGGAAAATATCTCTGAGTTGGGAAATTCTATATTTACAGTTTCTAAGGTGAGATTCTTATTGCCTTTCAACACATTAAATAGTCTTTTAAAATGGTCATGTGTATATTTATTTAAGCATCCTCTGCACAGATTGAATTTAAAAGGTAAACAAGGGCAAATTTGGCAGTTGGTAGACCCTTGATATCTACCCTTTCCATCCTCAATAAACTTACTTTTACTGAAAGTAATTAGTGGCACAGGAAGGGTCTATGTGCCAAATATTAGACTTCATGCACAGCATACAAGACATTTCACAGCTTAATCCCTCCTATTCCCTTGTGCATCCAATTTGCAGAATTTGATGGACCCATAAAAACACAGATATTTCTATTTGTGAGGCAACTCTAGGGAATGAAGTCTGTTCTTAAAAGGAGAATAAGCTCTACCTGTTGGGACAGAACATCCATTTTACACCATTATCATCAGCATATCTAAGAGCAGCCACGTGGTCACCTGGCGAAGGCACTATTGACAAAAGTGTCACTCATGGAAAAGAGCTGCCATTCCTGATTCTCTGTAAGAACCTGAACTCTGTTAATCCTTCAGGACACGTTTGCAAATGCACTGTTCACGAATTTATGATCAATGAAGAGCAACATCTTTAAAACATGAGATCTCTACTTGCTTTCCCTGAAATAAAGAAACAATCCATTGATTAGCTAAAGCTACATCTTTCTTGCTCTTCTAGAGAGACATCCAGTGAAATTGCAGCTAGGCCACCTTTAGAACAAATTATTGTTAAAAGTTTGAAAAGGAAAAAAATCACATAAAACTTATTATTTTGCTGTCTGCTGATAAAGATTTTCCCTTCTCCCCTCTAACTGAGGAAACTCTTAATGCTACAAGCAACTTTAATTCCAGGAATGTTAAAAGCAGGATATGAGAGAAGCCCCTCTCTTCTTATGTTAAGTCTAGAGTTACCGTGTGAGAGACAGTAAATTTTCACTGACACAAATCTATTTTAATTAGAATTCCTATTTGCACTTTAGTATTACATTTCTTCTTCATTAGTTGTTGGAAAAATGTTATTAAATATATTCAGATATGATCTTCATTTCTATCCCGCTGTATATTTAATGCTACTGAACTTGTCATTCAATACACCAAATAAAATGAAGCCGAATATACACTCATTTCCTTCTGATTAACAAATGTGCAGGTTTTTCTTTTTGTCTTTTTAACATTTTACCAAATGTTTCACTTTGAGATACTCCAATGCAGTACAACAGTCATTCCTGTCAAATAAATATAATTGCAGAAGCTGGGAATTCTTCATACCACAGCTCCATCTTAAAAGTTGCACAAATCAGCCGGAGACTTCACTCTATTAACTATGGAATTGTGAGTCTAAAAATGCAATAATTTCTATACGTTTTAACTATAACTATTTTGGAGCCATATCTGCTGTATATGCCAAGATACTTAATCAGGTAATTAATAATTTAGACATCCATCTGCTATAATACACAAAGCCCAGGTAGCTGTGTGCATTTCATTTTTGCAATTCAATCCTGCGCCACCTTTCAAAGCAATCTGCTCTATCCACTGTCTTGAATAATGACTCTAAACTGAAAGAAAAATAGGTTTAATTCTGTACCTTGAGATATAGGAATTCCTCTATAAACCAGTAATAGATTATAATAGAAGGAATAGTAGCATCTGTAGGATAAGAACTTAAATACTTGCCTATTTTCTTTTGGTTTACAATGAGTAATAGAGCATTCAATAAGTAGATTTTGCTATCTCTAATCTTACTTTTCATGAAGAGTATTGCATAGACTAGAAAGAAAATTTCAAAAGGCCATGATTTCACTATATGAATTTACATATTTCTGGGGAGGAAGGCAA
>NW_005054405.1:1564889-1579415 GCF_000277835.1 Geospiza fortis | reverse complement strand
AAGGACTAGTATTGTTCTCACAGGAGCTTTAAGACTTTGTAAAGTAACTATAACACGTCAAATGAAATAAGAAAAAATAAAATATACTTTATCAAGAGTGCTCATATTTCTCAAATCAGGAAACCTGGGATACCACAGAAAGAGTAATATTCTCCAAAAAAGTGAAAAAAACCCATAGGTACTAAAATGAATACTGTTCTTACTGAAGGAAAGAATGACCTAAAATCTTAATTTCAGTTAAAAAAAATCCACAGCACCAAGTGCACACCTATACTTATGTATTTTACATTTATGTATTTTTCACAAGTCTGGTAATTTCACTTGAAATTACAATTTCTATTTTTTTCTTCCTTTTTTCTTTCATTCTCAGTATGATATACAACATATTGATATCAAACAAAGAAGACACAAGCCATTGCCCCCATGTTCTGAAGGCTCCACACTTGAGAAATTCTATTTGTTTTTAAACAGTTTTCTCTGTAAATGGGCTTCCCTACAACAGAGCATATTTTAATTCCATACAGGTAACTTAAAAATTGAAAAAATCTACTAATTTGTATGCCTTCCTCATTCCAAAACTACACTTTCCTAAATAGTGGTTTCCTTGTAAAATTACTTAATTTTGTAAATTGTAAAACTAAACAAAAAATGAAAAGTGTCTTTAAAATCACAGACTCTGTATTTCAAGTTGGTCTACAGGGAACAAAAAATTGCTTTTACTTGCTATGCAGAGCAGAATTACCATATTTCAAGTTTGGTGATACTTTAACTGATACCTTGATTAAAAGCCTCAAAAAACTTTCATTCTGGAAGTTCTAGTCAAAGTTTTTTAATTAAAAAAAATACAACACTCAGATGTATCATGAGTTCCTTCATTCTTCCCTTAAGCTATATGAATGAAAGGCATCTGATATGAATTTCAGGTGCAGTGGTCCAGCCAAGAAGTGACCATAAAACCACTGCAGGAATTACCTCTAGCACAACTTCAGTGGTCTCTCAAAGATCCTCTAGCTTTAAATACTTAGAATCAAAAGGTTTCAACACAAAATGGTATTTTCTGCATAAACAGTGGGAACACAGAGAGCTCAGGATAATGCTTACAGAAAAATATGTACTTGTGCTGTTTTGTCCATTCAAAAATGTCAATATAAAAAGGCAATAAGTAAACAATACTCTAAAATGTTGACATGAACTCCATGGGAATCTACTAGCATTCTGTCATTGTTCTTGTGACATTAGCAGGAATGAATTATAATTTTTGGAAAAGAAAAAAGTTGCTTTGATCCTGGGAAGCCTGAAAAACTCCCAGATTTGCTTTCTATGCATTTGAGTGTTTGACACTTAAAAGTAGAGGCCTGAAAGAAACCTCTTACAGCTTAAAAAAAATCTACCAAAAACAGGCAAAAAGAAAAAAATTCTTCTTTACACTCTGAAAACTTTCCTCAGTATTTATTTTATAGGGTGAGAAAGAGAAAATTAGTATAAGAGAAAAAAAAAATTTGATCTCTTGATCAAGATTGGAACAGAAATTCCATGTCATTATTTCAATATAAGAAACCTATCATCCACAAATGTACTTTGTTTTTCTCCTATAGCATTCTTTCACCCTTTAACACCTTTCAACAGACAAGGCTAAAGCTGTTAAAAACACATTTTTCTTTCAGAAAAATGACCCTATTCTCTATCAATACCAGTCAAAAGGCTGAAGCTCTTGCTCACATTAAATAAAACACCACATAGCAGAAAAGACATCAGACCAATTTCAATTGGCACAATCCTGATTTGCCTGACACACAAGATTCCTACGCTTCAGACTACAGAAAATAAAAATGTTGGAATGGCGATAATTTACAAATGCTGTATGTGATCCTCCCTCTTTGGCTCCAGAAATAGTGGTCAGAAAGGAATAGACCAAACCAGCTTGAGAAGTTTATTTTGTCCTAGAGGTTTTTTGGAGGGTTGTAAGTTACAGTCTCTGAATGCTTTTTCTTAGGAGGACTAAACACAAACTGTGACTGTTTCATACTTCAAATGAACCTGAATTGCCTACAGTGAATAAAGGAGAGTTGAAAAACCTACTAGAAGGGACCATTACAAAATTGGAGCTTGAAGCAGAGAAATCACACATTTTCAAGATACAAAAAGATATGTAAAAATATTATATACATAAAATGTTGATATCTTAGCTTCCATGTTCACCTATCATTCAGAAATGTTCCCACTGAAACGTGGGTTTCCTGTCTGTTGTTGACATCACAATCCTCCCTAGCCCTGTCTATATAATTCTGAGATGAGGAACATTTCTTACACTGTCCCACTATTGTGATTTACTGGGCCCACATCACTTTGCTGCATTTAATTTGAGGCCCCATTTACTCCAGGCTTTGTAATTCTTTGTTGGGCCATTTACTTGGCAGAAATACAGTGATTCTGCTTGGCACACTTACCCTTCCATAGTAAAAATTAAATAACCAGGGGCAAGTGGGGACATGCAGTATTAATATTCTTGTTCTAGTTCACAGCAGCACGAACAAAAGTAACTCAAGAATAAAAGTAGTTAAAGCATTCATTTAACATGACCAAAGGTGTTGATGCACTCATCTAAAGTGATCTCAGGCCAGCTGAAACTATTTTCAAATTTAGCATAGTGTTGTCTGGGGAAAAGAAATTAGCATTAAAATACATATGCAGACTTGTTTAATTTGTATAAAGTAAATCGTGATTTTGTTTCAAAAATGTGTTTAAAACTTAGCTTCTTCGTGATTTCAGAAACAAACCCCCAAGAAAAAAAGAAAATAATCTTTGTATTTAACCTTATTTAGCCTGATGATAGAAGGTAGGCAAAGCTCAATTTTCATGCTTACTTAAATTAGTCAGCATTTTAAACACTTGATTTCTATATTGACTCAATTAGAGTCAATGTGCAAACCTTAAAGATACTTTTTATTTCAGAGAGAACTTTATGAGATCATACCAGCCTAGATTACCATTCTGACTAGATTATACCAGCTGTTGAAATGTCCAAAACTCTGCAACAGGAGGAGTGCAAGGCAGAACTATCTTCTAAGTGCTGACATGAATAGAAATTATAGTGCACAGAAATAAATACCTGACATCTGTGTGGTGCTTAACAAAAAGATGTGGGCCACAAGAATGACAGTAAATACTTTTTCTTCACTCATACTAGAGAAATTGCAAAAGGATTTTCAATCACAGCTAGGTATTGTGGGAAGAAGTATATTTATATACTTATGTCAACTAAGCATGGGAAGATAATTTTATTTCAACACTGGTTATTATTTATATTGAATACTAATATTGTATTGCAGCATGTGGAATTGTTTTGATAAATGGTCTCTGTATGCAAATACTTACAAGGGTGTGAGCATTGAAGCTCAATACTTACATGAACATCACCAGGCAAAAGACAGGAGCAGTCCAGAACCTCAGTCCTCATGGTTTTGGCCATTAGTTATGCTTTTTCTAGCACTGTTATATTAGCATAGCATTGCCTGAATATCAGAGCACTGTTCTATCATCAGAACAAATCAATTTCACACAGCAGCACAACTCCAGCGAGGCAGACAGGCAGAGAATTCCCAGTAAGCTGGTGCTGACTACTCACCCAAGAAGGTAGAATGGAAATTTTATTTTCCCAAAGAACCAAACCCTTCCTCCCACATTCTGAACACGCCACCACAGCTCCTGGCCATGCTTTGTAAGAAGTGACTGTCACTGCTCTATGATCAGCCAGTTCCTCCTGCAAAGCCCATTGAGTCAGACCATCCAGAGCAGGAGGGTGAAAGTTTGCTGAGTTTCTTAATTTCAGGCAAATGCATGGACAAAGAACATAACAAGATGACACATAAATGTGTCAGAACTAGGATCTAAAACCTGTGTAAGCACTCAGGAGCAGGGAAAAAAAAAAAGCCAAACACAACTTTTTAGAATCTAAGTCATCTTCCAGCATCTCCATGACACCTCCAGATGCCACCCTTGTGAACAGAAACTGCTGGCTTGCAGATTTCAGGATAGCAAGTTTGGATTTCACATATACATATACATTTAATAGCTTTGTAATAGATCTTGGAATAAGATTTATGAATGAATAACAAATATGTATGCGAGAAAGCAGCAGCAGAACTCTCAGGGTTAAAAGAATTGTGTTTCTGGTAAACAAAGAACACTTTTTCAGGGAAGCCACTCCCAGAACATCATCCCCAGATGCAAAACTGAGAAAAAGCTGTTTCTGTCGAGGCAAGTGCTCTGACAGGACACAACACAGACACCCCAATCTGACAACAGGCAGCACACTTGCAGTCCATCACACCAGCTCATTTTCCTGCCAGTGGAACATGGAGAGACATATGGCACACACAACTTCCCAACAGAAAACAGGCAGGGGTTGCTGCTCATTGTCTGAGAGCTACAGAGCCTGAAGTAAGCAAAAATCTGAAGCAAAGTAACCACCATAACAACTGCTGACTTATGAATATGAGGACAAGGCAGCAGACCAAAACATGGTTTGTCACTGTCAGCAAAGAGAGCCCAAGAGATGCAGTGAGTGCCTCATACCCAGCACAGCCTTGGCTTTGCGCTGAGCACCAGAACTCCAGGCCAGACCACTCCAATGTTTTGATGGAAAAGTTGATGAGAGTGAGTGAATGAGTGAAATCTATAGAGTACAACTGTGACCTGATTAAATAATTTACTTAGACATTTTGCTACTTAAAAAAACCCCAAACCAAACAACAACAACAAAAAATCTGAAAAAACAAAACCCAAACAAACAACCCCAAAAAATCACTTTGCCTCTCTCAAAGGCTTGCACAGTTTTGTTTGGATACTGAACTCCTTCATCAGGTTTGACTAAAAGCTAGCAAAGCCTAGGGTAAATCTACAACAGCAGAACTCCAGTGTCTTAAACAGAAGCCAAATGGTTCTTCTGAATTAGCACCTCTGTATTTCACTGAAATGAAACAGAAATCAAGAAAATTAAAACATGATAAATACCAATTACAACAGAACTTTAGCATGCAAAAATTCATGCTTTTCTCCCCCCAAAAAATATTTTTCTGGTTTGTAGTCAAAGTTTTTCTTCAGACCCTCTCTCAGTTTCTATCTGAAATAGATATTGCTTGTTTGCTTGTTTATAAATAGTGATTTCTAAACATCAGATAAATAGCAGATTTCTGTATATAATGTATTCATTGCATTATATACAGAAATTTGTTATTTATTTATTAATTTGTGTCACGCCTCAAATACCCTGGACAAAAAACTGGCAGGCTGGACCTTATAATTCCCAAGATCATTAGAACATGAACTCTTTCACTTTTGATACATTCAATGTTCTTATGATTGCAAAGGTCTGTTAAAGTACAATTCCAGGACTGGACAAAGTTAGTAGAGGACGTTAAATACATGGATATTATTGATAAAAAGAAACATCCTTTTAGGAAAAGCTAAATTATTGAAGGATTTGGAGGGAAAGTGAGATAAATTAACTGTAATCATTAGTAAAATCTTTGAAGGTCAAGCCATATCACTTAATTTAGAAAACCTAAACCATGAAACTGGCAGCACAAATTAAGTGCTTGCAGACAGCTCTTTGTCCACAAGCAGAACATTTACAGAGCACTGTAGCTGTTCAGGCTAGAGCTGTAAATACCACCAAGGAATTCAAGAGTCAGCAGTCATTTTCATAGTGCTGGGAATGGAGAAGGATTAAAGACAGCCTGGCTGGTTGGGTCACTGAGGTTGACATAAATCTCAAGTACCACGTGCTCCTGGAGCTAAGTGTTAAATCTCAATTTAGCAAACCCTTACATGCTCGTGGACAGTAAAGATTCTGAGCTGTCAGGGTGCAACATTTCAGGGGTTTGCTTACAAGACCAGTTTATTTTTCTCATCAGTATGAATTGCTCCTCCCTACATTATATTTTCAAGTGATGCCTTTTAAATATTAAACCAAAGCTGATTCAAATTCATTAAATTTTTAGTAGGCAGTTTAAAAAAAAAATCTATATTTAATATAAACCAACTTGCATCCATGTTCTATTTATTGCTCCAGGTGATGGAAAAGACTTAAAATGTGGGCATCCAACTGATTCTTGTCAGCATGGCGCAATACTGCACAAAAACATAAAAATCAGGAACCATCTTTTCCCATCTTCCTGAGCCTCCAAACAATGCCCAATTGGTTCACTGTTGAATTCAGCAGTGACTTGCATTCATCTGTACCTAAAAGACTATTATGAAGCAGAGATCAAAGATACACAGCTACTTTGATAAACGAAAGACTGACAGGGGCCTTTCACAGACCACAGAACCGCTCATAGCAGCTGTAAAAAGAAATATTTTTCAATACTTGCACTCCTAATTTCTCCCTACACTTTGCTGGAGTTTTCCTTTTTTCAGATAATACTTAGAGAATCAAGAAAACGTATATTAAAAAGCATTCTCCACTGTTGTCACTTGCCTGAAAACATGTTTATGAATTAAAAAATACACTATAAATTGCCATGTGATAACTCAAAGTACAGAATGTTCTTTAGCAAAGCAGCATTTCAGTGTGTTATCATTCTATGCATACAAATGGCAGAAGAGGCATAATGTCAAGACATGACCTTTTCAAAAGAGAAAGATGGATGCATTGAGAAATACATCCTCCCCACTTCCACATTAATTCATATAGCCTCTCCAGATGAAGTACACATATCTTCCAACTCCAAAACACACAGAATTTAGTGTCTCTCTCCTCACTAAAAACTATAGCTCTTTTCTCTAAACTCTGTGTCAGTGACTCTTCTCTCAAAATTATATCTGTGTTGATGAGAACAAAATCCTCCTGACCATCAGTAACTAGGTCAGTAGTTGACAAACATCTTTACAAAGACAACTCCATTGCAGTGTTGGCAAAACTTAGTATTATTTGTGTTGTTTTGGGTTTTTTTTCCTTGAACATTGAAATGGTTCCTTACATATTAACACATCAGCTTTTCTGCTAGTCTTGGCAACATGAGATTTATTAATCTGCTATCCTTCAATGCTGCTCTCCCAAGTCACTCAGAAGAGGACTCAGAACTCACAGATGTCTAGGAAAAAGTTTTCCAGACATTTCCCAGGAGTCAGATTGCAACGGATACTAAATACGGCCATTAAGAATCACATCTTTCCTGAGAGCATATATTTTTCATATCCAAAATAAATATCTGACAGCAGAACAGTAACAGAAAAAGTGAGAAGACAAATCAGCAAGCTGAAGATTGTGTGGAGAAGAGAAACATGATTAAAAATTAATGTGAAACAAAAAGAAGCAGTATACCCAACAAGGCAGTACAAACCCAGAAATTGTGATTTTTTTTCTTAGGCAGACAGAGGATGTCAGAATTAGAATAGCTGTAGAGAGCTATCAAATTTGCATCAGACTTCAAGCATGAGTTTTCCTAAGTAGAGAGTGGTTTCAGAGCAGAAGGCAGGCAGCAACCATAAAAATAAAAAGGGACAGGAAAACCCCACAAAATACCCCTCAAAGAACTCCAAAATACTAACAATAAGCTAATTAAAAGAAAGAATTTAGAGAAAGTTGGAAAATTACAGCAAATAGTGTTTATCCTGTTTGAAAATATACATCTTCACTGAACTTTAAATATTATTACAATATAAAAATTTTCCTCATGTGAAATAGTTGCATAGAACCTACAGCATGAATGAACAGCCAAAAAGAATGGGGAAAATTTTATAATTTTAAGCTCTTGTACTCTACATTTTTTAACGTTGTTTCAGCATTTTAACATTACTAACATTCTAACATGTTAGAAACAGAGCTTTTTAAAATGTCCCTGCTGATGTCAGAACTTCCCACTGCTTTGGAAAAAACTCCTTTTCTATTCATAAGGCACTTCTATTCTGCGTTCCAAAAATGGTCTTTTCCAGCAAACAAAAATCCACTAATTTGCACAAAGAGCCACTCTGGAGGGATCCACAATAGATTTTTTTCAATGCACACTTACACAGTACAGCTAAATACAGTAGTGACATGCCAGTTAAAGTATTTGGAGAAACAAAGCCCAATGTGAATATTTGCTGGCAGAACAGTCCTGATGTAGTCCCAAATAAAAATTTAGTCGCAGTTACTGCACCCATGATACAGGTTGTCCTCCATGTGCCCTCTCCTTTCAGAACTTCATTTTGTCAGGAGTTAACTTCCCACAGAGCCAAACACAAGCAATGCAAAATTTTAAACTAATATGAGTAATAAACATAGTAACTAACTCCTAGAACAGACAGGAGGCCCTTAGCCTTCCATAAAAAATGAGATAACCATGACTCCAGACTTCTTTTAGATTTGAATTCTTTAATAAACCCGCCCACACATGTTTCAATAAATGTTGAAATGCTGGTATCACCTCTAACTGCACCAGCAGTCATGGAACAACACATGCCATACTCACCACCAAACCCATACATACCTAAAATTAGGCACAGATTTTACTCACAATTTTTGTTTGGGTTAGTTAGGTGGGTAACTTAGTTATCTAGTTACATTTACAGTAAACCACCCTAATACGTTTGACTGATTTTTCCAGCATTCACTTGATGATACTCATTGTTTAAAAAGCATAGAAGATGAAGTCAAAGAACCATTTTAAGGCAATTTTAGAAGGTCTCAAACCCTTAGAACATCACAGATTATTTACAACATATAATAGGATGAGGAACAGAGACGTATTGAAATACCGAAGTAATGTAAATTTGGCTGTCTTTTTCAGTTGGGATTTCGTTTTCTCTTGGCTTTTTCTTTCCTTTATTTTGTAATTCCTTAAACTTAAGTCATTTTATTCAATTTTAATATATTAAAATGAAGACAATCTGGACACCCCAAAACCATCACCACAAAACATATTGTTCTTCCTCTTGCAAAAGGATGGATCCTCTAAACATTCTCCCCTCTCCCTTGTTCAAAGTTGCATCTCAGACGTTTAGGGGAAATAGTATTTAGAACATAATGAAATTCTATACTTGAAAATGCACACGCAGCTTTATGAGACTTGGGACAGACCTGAAAGTTCTAATTCTTTATCTTGACCTTAATCCTCACACTGACTCATATGTTGATCTTCTGTACCCCTGTCCACACATATGGAAAACAGAACTTTAGATAAATCTCTAAGGCATAAGGGGGTTTGTAAGTTTAAATTTCTGTCTTAAGCATTATGCAAAGCTTTTTATTTTTAGACTAGGTCCAGCTCTGCATGCAGAAATAAAATACTTAATCTCCAAAACATTTATTTTGCCACCATCATTACCTTCTGGCACTACCAGAAGGTCAAAGTCAGAGTGAGGTTCTGTAAAAATAGTAAGATAATGTTTGCACTGAGGAGTTTTTGATCTATCCAATATGCCTTTCCTTGGCTAGCAAAGTGACTCTGGCAGTGGTGCACACACTCTAACCTGCAGAATTGGCACCACTCTGGCCTTATTTCCCACCTCAGACAAAGGACTTACTGCAGGTTTTGCTCTTCTGCCAATGTCACAGCAAAGCTTTAAGGCCTTCTTACATTGCTGGATAAACAAAGCTCAACACCTCAGCCTTCCATTTTACTTGACTTTCAGAAATTGTCATCATGGAGCACAGGAAAATATATACTTCCCTGAGAAACCAATGCTGACTGCCTCAGAGAAACATCTATTTATATTTTAAATAGGTTTCTGCATCATTTTCCCTAACATGAGGAAGTAAATGCTTAAACTGCATCTATTTGGGCTTCATTAATATGGCATTTATCAGTTTGTCTGCAACACAGGTATAATCAGGATGATCTTGACCATGTCAACGAAAGCCAGCAGACACAGTCTTTAAAAATATGACCATGTCAACGAAAGCCAGCAGACAGTCTTTAAAATGCTATATTCCTCATCCTAGGAAATGGATATTTTTAATCCTAAAATGTCTTGGAAAACTGCTTTTCAGCAAGTCTGTTATATTAAACGGATTATTAGATCTAAGGGAAACCCCAAACAAATTAATAACCCCCACAGAAGAGATGCTGGACAAAATGATCTTATTTCAGAGAAGATGTGATTAGAAAACTGTCCTGTTGTTGTACATATTGAAAAGTTTCCAGAAGACACTTATGCTATAGTACAACAGAGTTCTTGTTTATAGAGGTAACCAGAGCAAGATGCATCTTAATAATTTATAAATTCTCCAGTTGGTGACAGATCAAAGTCAACTGAGGCAAAAGGTTTTGGGAAAGAAAAAAAAATTAAATCTTTTGCATATGGAAGTGACCACAATATTAGACCATGCAGAAGTCAAGAAAATTCTTTACATTACTGGTTGAAAATTACTATTATTTTTAAGAGATTTAAATAAATAAACAACATTATATTTAAAAGTGTATTAACCACCACACAAACAAAAATGTTGCATACTAGTTACAGATAACGAGAAAGAAGATTGGACTCAAAATACAGAATTCAGATTCTCAAATACACTTTGTTCAGGACTCACTTTCTGGTGGTACTATTGCCAGAGAAAATGATGGCAGAATGATTTTCCTGGGAAGATCCTTCAGTTTCCCAGAACAAAGTCTTCATAAAGAAATAATCCATCCATCTGGCTTTTTCTATCCATCAGGGCAAATCTTACCCCTTCAAACTGAACTACAACAATACATCTCTTACAATCTCATTGCAGCCTCAAAATTTTAATTCTCACACTTTCTTCTAAATGTTCCAACTGGCTTATCAACTGCCTGCTACTTATTGTATCTCTTTCCTCTTAAGTGCAAGTGTGTTAGTGCTTAATCCAACATTCCCTAATTCAGTTTTATCTGAATGCTCTGAATTTAAAGTGAATTTACAGATACTCCACAAGGCAAGGGGGTAAAGGAACAGAATAACCTTCGGCAGCTCTCAAAAGGGTGGCAACACCACTACTGTCACCATTGTCTTTGTTGTGGTACAGCTACAGCTTTGTTACAGGCGGCACAGCTTGGAAGATTAGGTTTATAACCAAAAGATTTGGTAGTTTTGGTAGAACTGTACCTTGTTTTGTCCTTGGACTTTGAAGCACTGAGCCCACTGAACTGACACAAAGATACAGTGAAATCAATTCAACAGAGCACTGATTTACTGCGCAAACACACAGCTGACCAAGCCACCTCAGAGTCACACCTCGAGTACTTCAGGATCAGTTTGAATAACATACACATAGTGCATCCTCAGATGTGAGGAGTTCCTCAAATGCTATCCAGATATATGTTCTGCATGGAAAAAATATTTGGAGTCAAATGTGGACATATGGGAGATAAAGACTAACACAATCTGCTTGAGATTACCAGTTCTGGGTGCCACGGAAAATGTCCTGCACAAGAGAAATTTTATGTCTGTGAACTTTAGAAGTAATGCTAAATGCATGCAGGTTTGTAGGACTGGAGATTTATTTAGTTTTATTTAGCACTGAGCAGGAAAACAGTTTTGACATTGATTCTAGTTGAACACCACATTCTGAGCAACAAGGAGGCAAGCAGAAGTCCAAAACTAACACTAAATGGATTCAGTTTGGGGGAAATTCTCTTAGCACAAGTCTTGTTCCTGGACAGCCATTTCCTTTCACATTATTTATGACTACTAAAATTGGTCAAGATTATCCATAAAATATTAATAATATAAACGCAGACCAGTTTTTCAGCATCTCAATTCAGGAGAACATGGTTCTTTGGATTTTTTTTTTCTGTGCTTGCAATGAAATAATATATGAAATACAAATATTATTTTTATTACAGCAACATTCATTTGATGTTAATTGAATACAGGGTAAAAAAGGTCAGGGCTTCTCAGTTTAAAGTACCTAAAGGAGCATTTGAGTTGTGCCAAGAACCAACAGAATTTTAAAAGTATAATGAACAATTTGAATGACATATTGGGATTTGAATGTTCAATCGATTTTATTCTTAGAAGCAATTAAAAATAAAATTTGTTTAAAACAGAAAGAAGAAAAGCAGCACATCTAAAAACACACACTAAAAGAATTCCCTAGAAGGAGAAATCTAAGGGATGTTTTCTGAAAGCAGGCCTGGAGAATGAGTAAACTCAGATTGAAATCAAAGAGAACTTATGGATAGAACAAGGAGAATATTGGGGGAAAGGAGGAGAAATGGTTTGTTTTAAATCTCATTTCTACAGGGAAAAAGCCAACAAAATCTATGCCAGGTTATTTTGAATTTGTTATTTTTGGGGAAGTTTCTGTTGATGTTTCACTTTGTTTTCTCAATTGTCTCACATTCCTGAGCACCTATATACAAGAAATTCTACTAAAAACCTCTTGTTTGAAACTGTACTTTGTAATCCTGTACACCTCCTACCTCCTCAGCACAAGTAATTCTAATTCACAGAAAACAGTCAAGTAGTCAAGAAAAACAAATCCAAAAGTTTTTCTAAGAACCAAATCAAAACCTTTAGAACAGAAGGATAGTTGAGAAAGTGACAGCTTCTGCATCATCTCAGCTGTCAGACAAATATATTCTACATCTGCTTTTTTGACTAATCCCCTCCCTAGCAAATGAAGTGTAATGCAAGCACAGTAGCCTCCTATATTTAGATATTTGTGGGGTTTAGGTAAACATAGTGCTAAAATTAAGGTTCCTAAAACTTTAATTATAATTCTTTGAGCATGTTATAAACCTTGAAAGCTTACACTCATCAGCGAAGTTGAATGCTTTTTGAGAGTTAACTCCAGAAAGACAAAGCCTACACTAAACAGGAAAATGAAAATTGAGCTTTTTGATGACAGCTGACATAAAGCAGTTAGGAAATGTTTGACAACTACAGTCATTCCATAATTTAGAGGAACCATTATATCAGCAATCTAAACGTGGGATCCAAAAGGGACATTTTCCCATCTGCATGAAGGATTAATCTGTCTGACCTAGCTAAGAATCCCAGAAGCAGCCTGTAACAACCACACTATTGCTCCTGAATATGAGAGTACCACACACTGCAAAGTCTGATGTGAGGAAGCTAATCAGAACTGAATAGAGAAAAGAAGCACAGTGTCCTTTATAGCTTCACATCATTACAAGATGCCAGTGATGGACTTTTCTGTAACCTTAACTGTCAAAAAATTATAGCTGACTCATCCTTCAGTTCATTCATGGACTCTTGCATTTGCAGCAGGCATATTCTTAAAAAAAAAAAAAAACCACTTTCATATACTGAAAAATAAAAATTCATGTCAACTAAGATGACAAATATTTTTTTCTATATTTGCCATTTGTTTGGAAGGAATCAGGAACAGTTTTCCATCCTATGTGTATATGAACTTCAGTGTATTTACACTAACAACAATATGAAAGCAATATTTAGAGCATTGTTATGTTTCTTCCAGCTGAATTTGAAAAGTAAAGAGCATACCCAGCCACTCTTACAAGTACCAAAAGAGTTTTGATCAGTTACAAAAAGCAGCTACAGTAACAGCTCCTGGATGTTGCATACCAACAAAAGGAGGAATAATGTTAATTATATGTGCAAACATCACTGAACACTGGATCAATTATTTACTTTATCAAATCCTTCAGCTTCATTACTGGATAAATATGTCAAATACATTAAATGTATCACAAGTGTAGTGGAGATCACTGCAGACCTCCAGCTATGGGATGAAAGGGAAACAATAGGTGTCAGGTATTACCACTGAGAAAACTGATCTCTGCCATCTCTGGTGCCCTAACCACAAAACTTTAGTCAACAGCTTCAAGTTGACTGTGTAGTGTGGCTCTCACAAACACAAAACAGATAATTTAAAAGAAGACACTGCAATTCTTTAGCCATTTTTGTTGTTGACCACTTTCTTGCAAAATGCATAGAGGCAGGAATTTTCAGTTCAGATCTCCAATGTTGAAATTTCTACTGGGAAACCAAGGATTTTTTTTTAACATGTCTGAGATCACAAAGCACCCTGGACATCCTGCTCCAAACTGAAGGTTAGATTTTGTTTCCAAAGGTGCTGTATGGAATATTTTCTCAGTAAGTTGCATAATACTATTTCCAGCCATGTTCCAAGACAGCATGATAAACCTGCTCTGGTACAGAGAGGGGGTCACCTTGACCTGATTCATCTCCTGTCTCATTATAATGCTAAATAAAAAAGAGCACTTACACCTCACACCTCCTCTCAAGATGAGTGAAGCTATTTACCAAATTGCCTATAGAAATCTATTACTGCATTTTCTCAGAAAGCCTAAGGACTAAGAAGTCCTGAAACAGCAAGTGAAAGGTTGCTTTGCAGTTTGAATTCTGTTTTCTTATGCTCGAGCATTACTCTACAGACTAAAATTCTGATCTTCCCTCTTCAGTCACAGAAGGTAGATCAATTGAAAATGAGTAAAGAACGTGTCATGCCTAGAGGCTAAAGACACTCAAAGCTCTGCATTAAACAAATGAAGCAAGTTCCAAAATCAAAACACTCACACCAAATTCCTCTCCCTCTATACATAAAGCTTTAGTTACCTCCATTGG
>NW_005054405.1:1537389-1559889 GCF_000277835.1 Geospiza fortis | reverse complement strand
ATACGCTAACGCATACACAGACCTTACACTAGAGGTGTAAGGAGTTTAAAGCTGTAAAATAGCCAAAAATTATCTGTTTAGAGGTGTATGGAGTTAGAGCTATAAAAAGGCAAAAATTTTCTGTTTAGTTAATAATAAGTTAGTAAAATCCCAATGAAAACCTGCAGGTTTTATGAAGTATAAGAATGAATGTATGAAAACCTGAGGATATCAAATTTTATCCTTCTTGGGAATAAAAATCTCCAAGACAGATGCGTGCAAATATGATACCATCACAACAAACCCAAAACAGATGCATAAATATATAGAGCAAGGGAATAACAGTGTGAATTTAAGAGACCAGGGAATGACAGAACACACTAAAAACAGGTGTGAGGACATAGTTTTTTTGAGAGGTCCTTGGGTGTATTTGTCTTCTGTTGTAGCCTATACACTAACTTGGATCCTGGATATTCAAAATACTTCTCCCTAGATAACAGAGTAAATTCAGAGACTACTGCAAAATACACCAGATAAGGCACCAAACAATGATTGCATTTTGCTTTTACTTTGCAATAAGAAGAATAGAAATTATTACTCTGTTTACTTGAAGTGCTTTCTCTCAGATTTGATGAAGATATCTTGGTGGGTGTTTGTTTTGGTTTTTTGGGTTTTTTTTGGTTTTTTTTTTTTTTTTGGCATGAGCCAAATCATACTAGAATACAATGTAAGAAGCCCAGAATGACTGTATCAATTATGCTCCCTTTACAGCCCAAAGCAAGATTCAGCTGTATAGCAACACATCCTGGACCCTTACACATTTCAGTAGTGAACACTTTGCCTCATGCTGCATAAAGGATTCACAAACAATGCATTTTCTGGGGGTTCAATGCACTCAAAGCAGCAGCCTGCATCTCATCTAATGAATATTTAGTAAAAGCATAAAACGCTCAAGCACAAATTTATTTGCCATGGGTGCTTGCTGCACTGGCATATTAAAGCAGCATCAATACCTACAATGGAGAGATGATAAAACAGATGCAGCAACCTGGTATTTGTAGTTTTGTCCCAGGTATTTAATGACTGTACCACAAAAAAAATGAAGGACATAAATGAATCAACATGCAAAATATTTATGTACACACATCATGCGCTGCAAACTGCTTCTGAGCATTCAGACATGAAAATGTATGGAACTTTAGTACATGCCAGGCTCTTTTGAAATAAATTATTCCTAAACAAGGACTTGAAAAAGCAAGCAGCTAATCCAAGAAAAAACTTGAGTAATTCTTCAAGCAATACCCCTGCAGAATTCACTGTTAATTTTTGAATCTTCTCTCATTCATTTTAGCTTCAAAATATAGTCCAGGATACTCAATATAATGAAATTAAAAATTTTGAACAAATTAATTTATTTGCATCATTTAATTACACAATTATTTGATTTGCATCAAACTAGCATTCACTTGTTTAAAAACTGAATTTCACTTGAAAACAACAACAAAAAATAAAGCTGAGCTTAGCATTTTACTTTAGAGGAAACATTTTGGTGAAAAAACATGAACACTGTGGATAAAGACCACTAACTGCATGCTTTTTCTACCAAACTAGCTTTTCTGCTCACTTGACAAACCAAAAAATACCCATTATTTGATATTTTCATGCTGCTTCCATGCCATGAATTCAATCATCTTCTATGGCAATATTCTAGTTTGGCCAAACTGCAAATATTACATAATTATTTGCAGCAGGGGTGAGAATACCGATAAAATACCTCCACATTTCTCCAGTCTGCAGAGTAATTAATTCCTCACAAAAAATTCAACTTGCCTCTTATGATCACTTGGATGAAACCTCAGGCATATTTGCCCTCAGTCTAGCATTTTTATTTAGGAAGTGATTGGCCACTGCAACTCCAAATCTGCCTTGCCCTGCCTAGCTCTGAAATGGGAAGACAGGAGGTAAAACACCCACAGGTTTGCCACAGGCCAGTGAAGATTCAGGAAAACCAAGAGGAAATCAAGTTACAAATCTTTTTTTGTGCTTTGTCACTGAAAACCAGGCGTTTTAGCATGCTGAGCAGAAGGCATGTAAGCCAAAATGTTTCAGCACAGCACAGAAAAGCCACTAAACAATATTGGTAATCAACACTGTGTCAACTTCTTAATATCAAAAAAGATGTGCTATTTTACTCTTGATAGGAATGTATGTATTTAGAATGGACATTAAAAAATATCCATAAAACATTCAAATGTTTTAGATAAAAAACCCACTCAATCTGTTGCTACATTTCATACCACAAATTTTGTTGATTCTTTAAGCAAATTAAGAACAGGTTTCATTAAAAAACAGTTGTGTAAACTACTGGTGGTTTGTTTATTTTTTCAAATTATCACTTAATGACACTTAGAGAAACCATTAAAAATGCACAGCAGTCATTCTAGCCGGTATGAAGTGTCACACTTCATTTAATGATTAAAATGTAATTACCTGCATAGAAAAGCACAAGATAATATGAACACCATAAAGGAGTTTAACATGGTTTTATTCTGAGTTTTAAGTAGTGTAAAATGTAGTATATTTTGGCAGTGAAAATCCAGAATTACAGGAGATGCGCAAATATAGAATGGCACAATCTGTTTGTGTCACAGGAAGGATTCAAATAAGAGAAACACTATTAAAGCACCTGTTGCTGCAGGAAGTATTTGCTTCTTTGCCCCACTGAAGTCAACAACAGTTTTAGTATTCAAATATTTGGAAGTTCATTGAATCCTTAGTCTGATAAAAAACGTGGAAGCAATACTTCCATGAGCTTGAGCAGATTTTACAGTTCTACATAAGCACTATGCTGAGCTTTATAGCACATCAACCTATCCCACTGGCAGTATTACATCATAAACTAGGTCTGGCTGCATCCATAATAATTTCATCATGTGCCCATGCCTGATTTAAATCACATACATAGGGCTAGATGCTTTGATCTTATTAGGCAGTAACAATAATGGAACCATAGATAAGAGAAGTAAAATTGCAGCAAGAGTAAATCAAATCTGTTTATTCATAGCTGCAATGTTCCTTTGCATAAGGACAACCCAAAAGTTTATTACCTAAACACCAACAACCCATGTGACAACATCCATGTTGTGACATGAGTTGTTGGGGTTTAGTTAATAAACCTCTGCTTATATATTACCCAACAAAACCTGGTTGAGTGCTGTCAATTTTTCTGTCTGCCAAAATAATTACTGTGAAAGAGAAAATAAGCTGACACCACGGATATTCTACTTCTAAGAACCAAGTTACTTCTCTACAATCTTCAAAACATTAAATGTGTTCTGAATAAATAAATCATGCCAAATCAGAGTCTAGTATGTTCCCAGATGTACTGTTCAGTGCTCCATTTCATAACAATTTAAAATTCAAACATTTATCTGCTACACCATCAACTTAAACTCATAAAGTCTTTCTGAAAAAGTAGTGCAACTTTGGAAAACTACGCTAAAACAGCACGTAGACAAAACCATTAACAAGAATGGCTGATACAATAAAACCAGACAGTCTGAACTCCTAGTTCTGTGGCAAACTTTTCAGTAATAGCAGACTAATGGCTTGCGATTCCATACAAAGGGAATATTCTCCACCTGAGGTGTGCACTGTTGAACCTGGAAGGGTCTAAGGATGCATCATGCACAAGGTTTCTCAGCACACTGCTCTTCTAGGAAGCCAGCCTTTACCCTTCCATTAATACATCACTCACTGGATCTTCAGATGAAAAATTATAAAGACTCTAAAGCAGTTCTCTAAATGTTATACTAAATGTGACCAGTTATTTTCCCCAATCGTATCATAAAGGATGATCATATTGCATCTAGAAATAAAGCACAGGCGCTCAAAGCAGGAACCAAAACAATTCTGTCTAATTTAAAAAATTAAGACTTTAGTATGAAACCAACAAAAATGATGGAATTATGATAAAGCCTAAGAAATTAATTCTGAAAGAATGCAGAGGGTCTGCTCTATCAGTTAGGTTGGGTTAATTTTTACAAGTATTGCTCTTGTTCTACACTAGCAGTTTTCTGTTCCTATCTCTTGTAAATAACTTTTTTTAACAGAAGAATCTTCCATGCTTTCTTTCATCTCTCACAATCTTTTTATTTTCTTTCCCAGAAACTATACTCCTTGCCCTTTAAACAAGCCTCCACAGAAGATTCCAAGAAAACAATTTGGAGAAAAAAAATCAGATTCGTGATTCCAAATCCACAGCTGGGAAATATCTTCATGTTTATTTCCTATTCTTAATGCTTCCTTCCGTCTCCAGTAAGTACAGATTTATGTGTCCCTTCCCTTTGTGAGGGAATAATTTCATTATGAGGTAGTCATGACCAGCCTAACATGAGAACAAAACTGGAGACATTATTTAAGACCATAAGCAATTTATTCTGAAGGACTGAGGAATTACTTCTCAAGGGCTCTTTATTATTGTTTCAAATTATCCTTTTGCAAAAAAAAAAAAAACAAACAAAAAAAAAACCCAAAAAAACCAAAAAAAAAAAGAAAAGAGGGGTGTAGAAATAGCTATCCATTCCACAGATTCAGGGATCTGGTGAACCAATCCAAGCCTTTCTGTGGCAGAAAATGCTTCACTCAAAACCATGAAAAAGAAAAACTTTGGTTAGTTGTTATAACCAAGTGCTTTGGACTGCCATAATCCCTGTTCCTGGAACGTAGTATCAGAACATGTTTATCTCAAAAAAAACCACATTGCACATGTGATCCTGGGCACCAAAGCCTGCACTACTGGTGTCCAACCTAAAACCAGTACCTATTGCACTAAATTGAGGTGCACAGAAAAAGTCTACCTGCTGAGAAAAAATTAACAGCATTTAACAGATACAAAGTCATGTATAATATCATGCAAAGAAACTTGACAAAGTTTTCCAGCCCCTGTTTTGTTTCACACACAATCATTAAATCAGTAGCCAATCACAAGAAGCATGAACCTCTGATCCCTTCCCACCATCTCAGATTAGAATAAAATTATGATAGTTGCTACTCATGATAAATGACTTGCAGGGAACACTAGATAAGTGATAAATTACTCCATTTTGCTAAACAGCCATTTAAATTCATAACTAAAATGGCTGCACCATGCGATTTCCTCACTAATTTTCATGTCCTTTTATTTAATCACACAGAATATGCACTTCAAAAGCACATTTGCAATTGGGGAGGGAGAGGAAAGCAAGCAGGAGTTTTCAGGAACAGTGCCATCCTAGTGTACATTAAATACTAAATTGCTAGAAGGTGAAAAAAAGAGAACCTTTTTCTAATTAGCAGTTGCATCATTAATAAGCAGATTACAGTATCCTGCACTTCATATTGCAGCAATAATGTGTCCAAAAATCACTCAAAACCCCAAAGTCTGAGATTGTGATTTTAAGGGCATTCTTGCTAAGTTAAGAATAAACTGCAAGATGTCAAACACTCACATCACTTCTACATTCACAAGAGAAATTACTTTTACTCAACCTTACTGTTGCCTTAAAACTCACTTATGAATTTTGGTAAGAACTTGGGAAAACAGAGCAGAAATATACCAACAAATAAATACAGGCTCCAGTTTCTGCAGCAAGCTAAAAACTATGCTGGGCAACTTTCCAAAGGCTGTTTTCCAGGCCTCAAGGTTCCTACTGACTTTACAGCTAAACCGCAAAACGTAGATTTCTAGCTTTCAAAGGATCAGAAACGCAGATTTTCAGTATCAGATTGCTAACAGAACTGGTAGAAAAACTGATGTTATGATAGGAAAAAATACTGGTTTTAATTTTACTCCTCATAAGTATATAACTTATGAAAATGCAAGTTTTAGAATTAATATGCTTTGAGCAAAAGACTGAGCAAAAAACAAATACAGAAATTCTTGCAAAAACTGAAAGCAGTTTCTGTCCTAGAAAAAAAATATTTTCTGTAGTGTTTCTTGGATGAAGCAGTAACACCTTACTCCTTGCTGAGCGTTCTCCAAATGAGTTGCATTTGCTTTTCGTTGTCCTAAGTAAAAATGTGGAATAGGAGAACAAAAAAATGTTTTTACTTTGTTGGGGTTATATTTAAACACACATTCCAAATGAAAGAACGAGGAAGAAAATAATCCCCAACTAACACATTTTATGTGTAGAAAGAGTTAATGAGTTAAATGATCTGATAAGGAACAGTTTCAAAGCTAATAAGTAACTTCTGAGACATCAGCTGAATACCTCTCTTATGGCACCACACAGCACTAGAGGATTAGTGCAGCATGTCCTGGGGTTTAGATGCAATATAAAACAACAAGCAATTTTCTAGTCCTAATTAACTCCTGTTAAAAGAAGCCCTTTGTAGCAATAAGCTTTCCAGAGATGCAGGGGGAATGCCACTGCAATGGTATTATGTACATGATGAGCCACTGCCATAAAACCAGTTTTGCACTTGTCTCAGAGGGGTGCTACAGGAATATGTAGCATTTGACACAGCAAAAAGAGATCCAGCACAGTTTTGAAAAAGGTAAAACAAAACATCTTCCAGAGGGGACTGACAAAACCATCACTTGTTTTTTCCAGTCTCTGCCTAAGATTGTATCACGGAAGGAATATCTACATAAAAACATTTGGGAAAAGTCAGTTGGATCTCTATGTTAATCTTCAAAACATGTTTGGAAGAATCTATTTATAACTCTTGGTCTTCCTATAAACATGGGAAATTCAATATGAAAACAGTTATTTTATTACATCTTCCAGCTTGTTGAGGATAGTCTCGTTTAAGAAAGATTTTCCACATATAAAACAGAAAAATCTTTCCAAGCTACTGAGCAAACGAAGAATACATTCTATGAAAGGATCCTACAGCAACAAAAGGGATCTGAGAAGCTGAAGTCTCGGCTGAAGAAATCTGCTGTTCAAAATAACAAGCAGAGAGATGTGCTAATGGCCTGTTGCTACACTAGAAATATTTGATCTAAACAAGCCATCTAATATCTCTTTGCAACCCTGCCTCTTCAAATGAAGTGAAAGGAATTACTATGTCAGCTACAAAGAGTAAAAGAATGCTTTTATTGATTAGTTCTGGATAAAGAAGAAGCTCAAAACTTTTCAAAGACAGGCAGAGAATTAGTCAAAAATTGTCTTTGAGCTTCATTATCTCAAAAATTGTCACATGGAAAATAATTGAGCCAGAACTATATTTTTTAACTTAAGGATGCATAAAAGAAGTAGTATCTGGACAAATATGCCTTCTTGTGATATATTTGATATTTCTTTTGGCAGTCCAGCATTACCTTCAGCCACCATCTGTACATAGGTCAGGTGTTCAAATGAGGTACACGATCAGAAACTTCATTATTCAAAACTGAAGTTAGAGTTAAAAGAAATTCCATACAGTGTTTTGGGAAACAGGTTTTTTTTTCCAAAGGATGATAAAGGTAGAATTTTCATTTAGTGAAGAAAAGAATAGTGCCAATTTAAATTGGTTTGAATAATTGGTGTTGAACTCTAATGTCTGATAAATCTCATTAAAAATTCAGATAACCTTCCTCCAAATTGATTAATGAGCATTACAATGATTAATGATATTTTACTTTTATGAATGTAACTGATGGACAAAGCACTAAGGACAACAAACATGTAATAGATCAGCACAGCACAGACCTTTAGTGGATTGGGTTAGGAACAGAAAACATTCTGCTCTGGAAAGAACAACCAACCATGCGTCCATAGTTAAAAAATAAATGTATATTTAAAAATGGAGGCCCATTGAAAAAAAAAATATTGGTAACTATTTGTATAACAGGGATTTTGGTCAAGGTCATGGCAACAAAAGGAGCTGAACTGTCTGTACTTTACAGTGGAAAACACCCACAGGTATTTACACAGAACTGCCACCACCTGCATATGTATGGGAAGAAACATTCAAGGGCAAGTCCAGAATCAGGAAATTACTATTTAAAAATGCAGATGAAACACTCAAAAGGATTTCCCATCACACAGAAAACCTTGATGGTTATGATAGTGCTGTTACCATCTCCAGAGGCTGTGACATATCTTCCTAGAAATGTTTTGACCTATTACTTTCAGGTTCTTTCCTTTTGTTTCAATGCTGCCCTCAACTCTCTTTCTTCTCTTTATCTTAGGTTTTCTCCTTCAGAGATTTTTCTTATTGCGCTGAGAGGCAAAGGTTGGCTAAGCTGTATGCTGGCCAGTGTTCTCACAAATCAGCAGTCACTGGAAATCCCCAATCACATCTGAAGATCAGAATAAATCTTAATAACAAAAAAACCCTCACACCTCTATTTGTATTTTGTTGCAGCAGTCAGATAAAAGAATAAATAAAAGTAGGCTGCTAAGGATAGGGGAAAAGGCAAACTAAATTAAAACTAATTTAAATTTTATTACGGAAAAGACAGTAAAGATTGATGAAATCTACAGATGTATGACACATGATATTCTACGCCAATGTATTGTAGCTGTTTTTTTGCATTTCTAGCATTATCCTTTGTTCTTAAATTAACACTCTCTTTCCAAGACAATAAAGAAAAAAAACAAAACTGCCATTATTTTTGTAGTAGTTTGACAGGATACAACTGTATTTCATACCCCCTTCCACTCCAAATCAAAACTTAGGCCATAGTATTTCAGAACATGGGAGATGTTGAGAAAAAAGCACTGTCCACATAAGCAAGAGCCTCTTACTGAATATAAGACCAGGGGTTTGTGTAAATATCAACCAGAGGTTTTCAGATGATAATTTCACATGTGGCAATCTCAAAATCTGATTTGTATGACTGCAATGAAAATATGTAAAGTTTTTTGCTAATAATCACAGAAATGCAACTTACATCAAGTTTTAAAGGGCTAGCGACAGCTACATAACAATGAGTTTTAAGAAAAAAGTGTTGCTGAAATAAGTCAATTGCCTCTACAAAGCCACTTGATGAAACAAGCCCACTTATGGACGTTGCAATTGTGTAGTATGGAAAAGCTTTTTGCACAAGAAATCAAGGCAAGACATCAATGAAATATTAAAGCTCTGAAATCCATTCCCCCATGCCTTTTTCCATGATTCTGTAAAGCTTACCCCCATAATATGATAAAGGAGGATACAATTCAAAGAAATTTGATGGATACCTTCATATGTCAAGTCACAGCTGCTAGTTTTTAAACAAGAGAATTCTAGCTATTGCTTCCCAGAATCACAGCATAGGTCAAGCTGGAAGGGACCACAGAGGGACATTTGGTCTGCTCTCCCTGCTCAAGCAGGGTCATCCCACAGCACAAGCGACAAGATTGCGTCCAGATAGCTCTGGAATCTCTCCAGCAAGGGAGATTCCACACCTTCTCTGAGGAATCCTTCTCAGTTCAGATTTACCTGCACAGGGAAGTTCCTCCTCATGTTCAGGTGGAACCTCTTGTGCATCAGTTCCTGCCCATTGCCTCTTGTCCTGTTGAGTAGAGCCTGGTCCATTCTCTGAGACTTTGAGGTTCCCTCTCAGTCCTCTCTCCTCGGGGCTGAACAGCCCCGGCTCCCTCAGCCTTTCCTCATAAGAGAGGTTCTCCAGACCCTTGACCATCTTAGCAGCCCTCCACCTGACCTGCTCCAGGAGCTCCATGTCTCTCATCCTGAGGATGCCAGAACTGAGCACAGCACTCCAGACTGGCCTCTCCAGGGCTGAGCAGAGGGTCAGGATCACCTCCCTGACCTGCTGGCACTGCAGTACCTAATGCAGCCCAGGACACCTTAGGCCTTCTTGGCCACAAGGACACACTGCTGGCTCAGGGACAGCTGGTTGTCCACCAGGAACCCCAGATCCTTCTCCACAGCACTTTTTATTCTCTCTTCAAGAAATACCAGGGCATGGTACTTGGCTCTCTAACACTCATTCTTAAACAGAGTTTAATAATGTTCTGACATATTTCCAGTAAGCTACAACAAAATAAGGCTTTCCAGATCTACTCTTGATACCAATTTTTCTTTTCAATGATACTTTCAAAAATTGATAAGCAAGTTTCTTAGCCTGGCCGTAGCTTTAAAACTATATGTGCACTGATTTCTTTTCAGCTATGAGCATATAAAAAGATATAGATTTATATTTAAAGGACCATTTTAGGCATGTATTTTAAACATATAAAAGATTTCTAACTCTCTTCAATTCTTATTATCAAATCTGTGAAAATCCAAGAAAACTTCTGCAAGTAGTAAAATAATCTGTATTATATATGCTTTACATTTAGTTTTTTTGAAGACTCCATTTTCTTTCTCCATTAATTCAGTATTACCTCCTTATTTTTTCAGAAATCATAAGTCTTTGAAACTACTTGATAAGGAGGCCTCCCTGCTGAGATTACCAATAGTCTTTTTATAGAAGTCTGCAGGAACATTGTAAAAGCAAAAAAAAAAAAAAAAGATTAGCAGAGTATAAAAATAATTGGACTCTAGTGCTGTATTGATATTTTAGAGGAAAGATTTGCTGTCATGACTGGGCCAAGATATCTGCTGGTAAATTCCACTGAAGACAGCACATTTGCACTACTGGTACTTTATCCTGTTCTTTATTCAATAAATATGCCTAACAAGGTGAGATACTTACAGTGTCATAGATAATGTAATATATTTGCATCATTGCATGAATCTAAAATAAAACTTAATTCATTTCTCAGGTAATGGAAGGGGTAGAAAAAAAGATGGAATGAGAAAGACTGACACTGTCAGAGATACTGCCTCATTTTAGAAACATTAGATATTAAGAAGTAATTTCACCCCTCCAGGAACTTGTCTAAAATTACTGCTTAAAATACTTCAATATTTATTATTACTGCATAGGAGCCTAGAATTATTTACAGCCTTCTGCCCTACAGATATGAAATAGAAACAAGTCTGTAATCATCCAAATAACACTTACAGAACAAAACATAACTGAAAAAAATAATTTAATATATCTTACAAAGGATAATCAAAAGAGAAAAGTTGTGACACACTACTGACAAGCATATCACATAAATTTCAGGTTTGGGTACTCATCCTTTTTCAAGAATCTAATCTGCATTCAGGGTCTGAAGTTTCTCTACATTCAAGGCACTAAGATTGTGCTGCTGGTACTCCACTAAGACATTGACTGGAGAGGGCAGGGGAAAAAAGCAATGGAGCCTGTATCCCTCAGCAAATGTTTTGGCAACTGACATCTATTTTCCACAAACTTCCATCTCCTAACCAATGTGGAAAAAAAAGACTGAAGCCTGTATCAACAACAGCAGGAACCACAGGCTGGTCCCTCCTGAGCAGCTTGAGCATTACTGCTGGTCCCACACTAAAGCACACAGGAACCAGGAGCAAGGACTGCAAGCAGACTGACTATTCACACACAAATACTGAGGCATAGAACAAATTCTATGGAAACTTTCAATGGAGCAAACCCCTTCTCCCCTCAGAGAAAAAAAACACCAAAAAAACAGAAAAAAAAAAAACAAAACAAAAAAATCCCTCTACAGTATAAAGTAAGCAAAAGTTTGCTGCAAATCAATTTGAATACAAATGCTCTCACCAGCAGCCTCCATTTTTTCTCTCCCACCTGTGCCTCATAGGTCTCCTGTAATTACCCATCAGCTGTTTGGATGCACAGCCCCAGAGGCTGGGGGGGTTTTGCATTTATTACATTAGGAAAATGCCCTTCTGCAGTAGCCAGAGTGACAGGATCAATGCTTGCACTCTGAGTTACACAGGCTATTAATTCAACTTTCTTCTACAACCCTACTGTTTTCTTTTTATTGCTGAATATAGTTTTGTTTTTTGAAAGTCCCTCCTCATTTTATAGCACCCTGAGAAAATAAGTAAAGCCCTTTATGCACAATGCACAAGACATTTGATTCTGAACACATGCCATTACACTTCTAAAGCTATTTGATTACTACTCTCAATACTTTCATTTAATTAAAATTGAAGAGTTCTTGACAAAACACACTAGCATTCATCACAGAACCACCAGGTCAGTTATTATGTTCACAAAATAATTTAAACCTTTCTGAACTTTCAGGAAAGGGAATTACTGCCTCTGTGAAGAAATCATTCTGTAATTATATCTACTTCTCCCCAAGGCTTCTACACCTTATGGACTTCCCAAGGGTTTGGATTTAAAACTAATAGGAAGCTGTGTTTAAAGTATTTTAGAATCATGTCCATCAGTTCCATTTCTGAGGTAACATCATATCACAGTACTCAGATGAAATGGTACAGATATAAATGGTTTAAAATTAAAGGTATATGAATCATTAAGAATTCTCCTTAATTGTCATCAAATTAGAAATTTGCAGACTAGCAGTCCATTTTTTCTTAATGCACTTCTACCAGAGTTCATTTTCATTGGATTCCTAAACTGAAATTTAGAGGTAAAACACAATTTAACTAGAGGATAATTTGATTATTTTATTATTCAAGGATTATTTGTTTGTACTTTTGTCTGGGGCTATGGAGACAATATGCACACTGAAGCATTTCCATCTCATAAGCAAAAGCAGGCAGCATTCATCAGTCTGTTAGACATGAAATTAGGAGTGTTTGATACATCCAAGGGCAGCTCCTGCAGCTCCTGTTTTTCCCTACTCCCCCAATATTAAGTTAATAACCAACTTGCCATGCTGCCATACAAGAAACACAGACTAATTTAAGCAGCTTCAGGCTCCCCATTTTTATTTTCTATCCTCATCTTCCAAGTTTTTGTGTAAACGCAAAGAAAAGCTGAGCAGCAGCCTGCCCTGGTTCCTCAGAATAATAAAAACACAAACGGAACTTTTCTTCACCCATCCTGTTGTGGGTCTTTTGTCAACTGAATGCCTAGCAAAGGAAATTAGTCATTAAATGACTAAATCCATTTTCCCCTGTATTAGCAAAGAGCTGCTTCAGAATAAAGGGAAACTGCAGCTAAAGATTCTATTAAAACTCAGGAATTTACCATGGATTTCCAAATTGGTTTCAAAACAAGCTACATCTTGACCCATTTCTGGTGGTGCAATAACCAGCATCCAGATATTTCTCCCTAGCTAGTGAGCAGTGTCCAAAGAAGACAACTTTTAATATTCCTTAGCTTCTCTCAAGACTCCTAAAATGACATTAAATCTTCCTCTCAATGCCATCAATTTTCAAGCCTAGAATTATGTTTGGAAAAGCACATTTTCCTTCTCTTAACACTCTACTAATTTTGTAGAGCAACTTTCAGATGATCTACAGCATCCTGTGCTTACTCACTCCAGCCCAGCAGTTGTTTTTTCCTACAGGCACAGCTGACCACAGACAATGATCTATGAACCAAACAAACCCCAAACCCTCAAGTGGGCAGATGCAGGATAATTCTGTGTTTTGGCTGCTATACACCCACAGCTTTCTGCCATTAATTGAGCTGTAACTTGTGTAGTGACTCAATTTTTGCTGTATCTTTTATTGTCAGAACAAAACCAATTATGAACAGCTCCCAAAGTTAAATCTTTTTCACATTTTTCTTAAAACACCCTGCTCATTTCTGGTACACTTAAATTTAATTCAGTCTCTGTAGACCTCCCAATGCCTTGAATGTACACAGATGAAGGGAGAAAGATTAAACATTTTCTTACTGTGACCTACAACAATGTGCTGAAACTTTAATTATTATGTTAATTCAGACATTGGGCCCAGTGGATTTATTATATCCCAGAAGCTAATACAATCTACTCTGAAGTGAGATGTAGGCATTAGCTCTAAGTATTTTGTGTACAAATATTTAGGCTGTGTAATAAAAGGCTACACACTAAAACTAATTTTAAAATCTAATCCTAATTTCGGGCTTTTTCCTCACATATATGTCTAGCTCCTCAGAAAGTGTGGCTCCTTGTAGCAACAACAGCTTGTGTCTCAGCCAAACATTATCATCCCCAAATTCAAGGCTTTTGAAGAAAGACTGGTATTTATTAGATTAAAAAATTATTGTTTTTTTAGACTACCATAATAGGATAACATTGGAGGGAAAAAAACCCAATCAACAACTCTTTTTTTTTTCTACTGCAGGACAGGATGAGGTACATTCCACACTGTATTAGAACAATAATACCCAATCCCAAAATAGTTCATTTGGAATAAAGATGGCTTCTATAAGACAATATAATCACTGAAAATTAAGGTTTGACCTTCTCCCTAACAGACAATACAGATTTTCTGCCCAGCTGTCCCTCACATCAAACACAATTTTGTACCATTCACCAAGGAAAAACACCTACGGGTTTCTTTTTTTAATTATCCCCCATCTCAGCCAATATTTTTTCTTATTTTCCATTAGCAACATGATTGACAAAAATGAAAGTCATATTTTAAACAGCTTTGAAGAGGAAAAGAACGGTGGAGAAACTTGATGGGGTGAACCTGCCAGACATTGGTAAAACCACTGGAAGTTTGCTGACTACACAAACTCTTTTTAAGCAATGGAGCTGGAGGGAGTTCATAAAGTCTTATTTTTCCTTGATTTGCTACATCAGAGTATTTTCTATTATAGTATCACAAAAGCACCTGTGTTGTAATTAGAAGCAATCTGGCTTTCATCAAGAGAATATTAAAAAAATGTTTAATATAATAAAGGCAAGCAGGAATTAATGAAAGCTTTCAGGTTTTATACTACCAAAGCAGGGATTTCATCCTGTGCTGGTTTTTGATTACACATTTTAATTGCTTACCAACATATTGCCTTGATAACCATCACAAAGATAATTCCAAATTTCCAGATACAAATCTTTTTGTTCCAAATAGTAATAAAAAAAAGCTACAAAGGAATCCTCCTATCAATATTATCTCAAATTAATGTAAATAAAGATGCTTGATGTTAAAGACCATGAATAGCTCAAGTATATCTTTGTATTATTTTTAAGCAATTTGCCCACAAGAACAGTTGTTTCCTGCATTACGTTAAACATTTTCCCACAGCAAGATCCAATATATAAGAGATTCCTACACATTTCTACTCTACTCAGGTCTTACACATATCCTTCACATGAAAATAATAGGCTTAATAAAGCACAGCTCTAGTACAAACTTCATTTTGTTTTGGGTTTTTTTCTTTAAATTCTCCAAGATCTGAGCTGGCTCACACTACAAAGATAACATTTGAACTTTAACCAATTATATGAATGCAATCTAATTCCCATTTGTAAATATGTATACATATATAGCATTCCCTGGTTAGGAACTTAAGGTTTCATTAATTTTTCATTAAAATAGTTCCTTCCTCTCCATATCAGTAGTTTTTTAGATTCCTAAATAAAAAAACAAACCACCAAAGTGTTCTAAAAAAGACTTTTTAAAATACAAGCTTATTTGATAAACTATGTCCATTTTTTCTTTTTGCTCAAAAGCAAACACTACTTTTCTTGATCGTGAAAAAAGAATGTTTTTTTCCACAGCTAAAGAAAGTTCAAAGTTACCATGGTAACTGAACAAAAAGTCACTAAGGACTTGCTACTAAAGGCCTTTATAGTACATAAAAGGTACATTCAGTTTGAGGTATTGGAAAATCTTTTATAGTTATTTTAAATACACAGAATGAGCAAACTCAATGGTGATTATTATAAAGAAGTGTTAAAAGTCTTGGTTATTTTACAGTAAGGTGCACCACTGAAAGGCTTGTTAATTAAAGGTCAACAACTCTAAATTGCACAAGAGAACACTGAAAAACCTGTTCTTGCATGAACCTTGTACTAAATTTTTTCTGCTAAGTATTTTGTTGTCGGACAAAAAGATAATTTAAGCAAAGTATTCATTATACCTCAAATGAAGCAATTCATTTCTTACCTGAGTCTGACAACTTAATGCAGCAAAGTTAGCAAAAAAAAAAAAACAACCACAAAACAGCTAAGCCATGAAGTGTGTGAGAAAATACAGCCCTGCTTTCATATTGTTGAGCATACCCCTATATATAGATATATACACACATATGAAATCCCCACATATTTCTAATTTTATCTTGTAAGGCGTGCTAAAGTATTTGTACGTTTCTATATTAAATATAACAGACTTAAAATAATTAATTGGATAACATTATGCTCATAGTTCTCAAAAGTCAGGCTCCAAACTTCCACTGGCCTTCCTAAGGATGGGGATTCCATCCTTCACATGGGGTTGTGTAAGTCAGCATAACTAGTATTTCAATGAACTAAGTTCTTAACCATTCCCCATTGCTGATAAATTGTGTTATTCTACTCTGTTCAGGGCAGTTGTTGATTAATTGAGTACCTTGAAAGGAAGACAGGCTGAAATTTGGTCAGGCATTTAAATTTACTCTGAGATTGACCCAGACCATCAACCAGCAAAGAAGGCATGAACAACTTGATTCTGCCCTTCACTACACATGCTTTTATTCCTGTGTCTTTCTACTAGTTGTATAAATAGTTCTTATTAATTTTCTGAGGTCTCACTACAGGATGCCAAAGTCTGCAAAGTCATTCAGGAAATTTCAATTATAAACAAGTAATTGGCTGAGACAAAATCCCACACTGGTATGCTTGCCACTGATTTCTTTAAAAGAGTAAAATAATCACATGTTTTTACTCTACATCCTATCAATCACTGCACTACACATAGAGCCCTTGTAAATTTACACCTTGTGTTAGGGTGGACCCTAGAGCACTTGACTAATTAATTTAGGGCTGTATTTTAGGAGACATCTAGTATATTGTCACAAGCCTTTTTATTGAAGTTGTACAGGGATGAAAGGATGTTTGGGTCAGCCTACACTTTTTAAAATCCATGGTGTTTTTGATCCTTGTTTCAAGAGGTTTCAGACTTACACAGCAGTAGTGCCCAGTGTTTGCAGAATAGACAATACACCTAAGCATAAACCTCTGAAGTCTGCAGCTACTCACTTTATGGCATGTTTTAAGTGTGTGCACATCAGTGTAGAACTTAATTCAGAATATTGGCATGGATTCATCTTCCTGTTGAGCAGCAAGATGTGAAATACCAACTTGCAAGGGCTCTCCAGTCATATGAAAGTTGCAGCAAAACCTTGCACATACAAAGGTTTATATTTTGAAGATTCAAGGTCAAATATTTATGCTTTCTATTCCCTAGAATAATACTTGTCTTACATTCAGGAACCATGCTAATTTAACTAGCATATAATCATGAAGCCAAATGTTCTGGGCTGCATCAGAAAAGATGTGGCCAGCAGGTTGAGAGAGGTGTTTCTGCCTCTCTATTCTGCCCTGGTGAGCAGGTCACTCCATGTGGAGTGATCCAGCCAGCTCTAGGGCCTCAGCACAAGGATGTGGTCCCTGTTGGAGGGGGTCCAGAAGACATCCAGAAAGATGCTCAGATGGCTGGAGCACCTCTCCTGTGAAAGCAGAACAGGGGCTGCTCAGTCTGGAGAAGACATCAGGGAGACCTCATAGGACCTTACACTACCTAAAGAGGGCTTATTAAAAAAACAAAACCAACCAAAAACCAACAACAAAACACAAACCAAACAAACCCCCCCCCACCCCCCCCCAAAAAAAAACCCCAAGAGGAAGAGTGACTTTTTACACAAGCAGATAGTGCTAAGACAAGGGAGAATATGTTTAAACTAAAGAAAGAGATAAGAATTCTTTGCTTAGTGAGACACCAGCACAGGTTGCCCAGAGAAATTGTGGATGGCTGATCCCTGGAAGTGTTTCTGGCCAACCTGGATGAGGCTTTGAGCAACCTGGTCTAGTGGGTGGCATCCCAACCCATGACAGAGGGGTTGGAACTAGATGATTTTTTGAGGTCCCTTCCAACCCAAACCATTCTATGATTCTAGGTTTTGGCAATTTATCAATCCTGAAAGAGTTAACCTCTGGGGATTTTAGTATTTCTTTTTACACTATACCTAGTTATTATCAGAGCAGATGGGAACATACTGAGGGGGCAATTTGTGTGCCACAGCACATCTTGTGATTCTATTTATTTAATAATCCATACTTGGGACCCATCTGCACTACTTGTAGCTCTATGTTAGAGCCCATGTCCTCAGTTTTACTTCCTTCTTATATGTTGTGAGGAAGGACATGGCACGTCTACTTCTCACCTGGCACGGAGTTAAAACAGGACTGAGTCCAGACCCAGTCACAGACAAATATTTCCAGTTCTCAATGTTTAGACATCAAGTTCAGAGCTTATTTTTAAAATATTAGCCAAATGAAAACAATATTTTGTAATAATTTTCTACTGTCTTCCCCCCAAAAGATCCTGAGATATCCTACATATAGCAAAGGCACTAAACTTAAGAACTGAATTCAAACCCTGTAATTTATTCTCAGCACTTTGCATTTCACTTAGGTTTGAAAATGACAAGCTGTTGGTCCAATTTTTGTCAACATGTTTTTAATTAGTTCTGAATTTATGACAATTAAAGCTCACTGTTGCTTTTAAAATGAAGTTACTGAATTTGCCTTAATTTGTTTTCATTGCTCAGCAATGTGTGCATTTTAATTCAACATGGAAATATTCCATCCTCTCTGCTTTCTGTAGGGAAGACACTACAGTCAACACGATAGTCTTTTTTTTTTCCCCCATGAAAATTATTGACTAGAAAATAAACTGAAAACATCTTTTGGGAATGCTGGCCATGCTCCACATTTGACTGGCTCCATCTGTATCTCAGCTGACTCAAAGAACCCAAAGCATTCCAAATCTTTTTTTGTGAGGGGAAAAAAAATGAGAGGAAAACGAAACATTGCACCATAGCACTGATTTTGTATTTCTTGTGTCTGCAGCTGTAGATTTGCTTTTAGGCAAATAATGCCTATTATTCATTAATCTAGGGCCATATACATAACGAGACATGTGAAAGATGTACTTCACTTAAAAGCTGAGACACTATGCGAAAATTAATTGCCACTAAAACATTTTGGGGACAAGGAAAAAGAGGGTTTAAGTATGACCAGCACTCTAATGAAGAAATAATTTTGGCAAGTTCTTAGAGTCTTAATAGTAAAAGACAAAATTCTATATATTAGAAGAGCGAGTTTTAATCTCATATGCCTCAACCTCATTTCTCCTCCCTTGCTTTCATTTTTCATCAGCAAAGTAATTTTCTCTTCACAGGTCCTCTGTGAATTCATATTGTTCATGCACCATTTCTTTTGTGAATGGCTGTAGACTGATCTATACTTATATGAGTACCTGCAGACTACATACCTTGGTCAGAAATTGCAGCAGAATCTGCCAAAAAAGTGCTTTAAAAAAATCTGAAGCAACAGAAGCTGAAATTATTAACCCAGCAAGTGGAAGTCTAATAACAGAAGTACAGCACAACAACTTGTTTTCTTCTGGTAACATGAATTTACTAAAAATTATGTACCAAGACCATTTATTTTGTAAGAATTCTAATGTCAGTTTGGTTGTTGGGGATTTTATCCCCTTTTTAACTTATATTTTCTCTTCTAAGGTAGCTTTTGTATACTGTAACTGTAAACCAAGAATTAAACAACACTCTTACAAGATCATATAATTAGAAAAAGTAATTTTTTTTATTATAAGCTACTGCTTTTCTAGTTTAAGTATTAAAGTAAAAAAAAACCCTGCTTTAATATCCAATTGAAATTGCTAAATAATAGAGAAAGCTGAATGAATTCCCTAGAGCCCCAACTGTATCTCCATACTTAAAAAACCATTACCATCAGTGAATACCTAAAAGATCATGGGAGAAAAAATTAAAACATTCATAAATTTAACAGTAACATCTGATACTTTTCACAGTGAAAGTTAAAGGTTTTTTTCCTCAAGTAGATTCAATGCCATTGCTCCCTGTCTGTTTTATACTCGTAAAAAAGTTAACTCTATCATTAAGATGATTTCCTGTCAGTGGCTGTGTGCACTCTATTTGCAAGGTTTGGCAATTTTTGTAACAAACAAATAATTTAACTTATAACTGCATACAGATGTGGCCCAGTTCAGGAGTAAAGGTCCTTCAGGCTGCCAAAGACACTAAAAGTTCAACAAACAGCAAGCATTCTTCATCAAAATCACACTCATTTAACATCTGGCTTGTAACTAGAGAAAGTCCCTAAGAAACATTCATAACCTCCTCCACCCCTCCAATCCTTCTAACCAGGAAATAAATCCGTTAAAACCACATCCATCACTCCTTCCTGCTAGGAATCTCATGCCAATCTATATTTCAGCTCTACCAGAGCCTTTGTAATTGACTTTCAGGGATGGTCCTGTTCAGGGCCAGGAGCTGGGCTCCTTGTGGGTTCCTTCCAAGTCAGCACAATCTGTGATTTGGTGACTAGTAATTAAATGCCAACAATAAAAGGTGATAACATCACTTTTCTTTAAATTTCCCCTTTTGTGCTTGTATAGAGAAACATAATAGCTCTTGATCACTTATCAAAGAGGACTGTAAAGTCAACAATGCACTTGCTCCAGCACACATCCATATGGGAAACCTCCTTCCCAAGAGCATTACTGCCTTTTGTTCATGCCTATCCTGTAATTGGTGCAGTCAAGTCACAGTAATGTGCTGGAATTCTGTTGTTCTCTTCAATGCCTCTTATCAGAGCCAGATTCTGTAATGTGTTTGAAATGTGGATTGCTTGTTCAGAGAAGGAGGCCAAGCAGAAGCTGAATAACCCTGACCTTTCTGAGTTTGGAAAATCAAAACAGTACAAAAAAAAAAAGAGCATTCATGACTGGAATGAGATCTTTTCATCCTTTTCAGCTGCACATTCAGTGATCAGAGCATCGTCTAATTAGAAAATAAAAATCAAAGTTGTAAAATAATCATTTTGCTCAAAATATATTGAGAAATATATTGAGAAAGTTGCAGGAGTTCAAATGCAGTCATGCCATGAGTGATACAAGAAATCTTGGTAAACAGTGATGAGGAAATGCCTCCACACTAAATCTGTTTCTATGGTTTTCAGCTACACACAATATTTCTTCCATCGACTCATCTCTGAACCACATGTTTGCTCTCATAGATTTGAGGAATATAATCTATGGACTGTAAATCCAGTTTCCTATTGAAAAGGAATAACACTTAGCATAACACTTGGAACATTTTTGTTGTTGTTGTTGTAAATACCAAACCCACCTTCAAAACTCTCACAGTTGACATCTCCTGCTGTATGAACCATACCTGTGTTTGAGCCTACCATTTTTCACCTGCCCACTAAACAGCTTGAAAGGCTCCATTTACTTCTCCATTCCTGACCTTCCTCTCAAGGAGAGCCTTTGCATAGCCATCATCTTGACATTCTCTTCAGATAAATCTTTACAGTGATGCACACACACAATAAAATCAATACTTTCTAAAAAGACAGCAAACGGGAATGAGTTTTGACATGTCATCCACAACATTTGCCAAAACTTATTTTCCCATCTTTGTTGTCATCAAGAGATGTTTGAAGCATTTCAAGCAACCTGTGTGTAAGACCAGACCTAAAGTTGACAATGGTTATACAGGGCACTGAGATCACAGCTTCATATCCCATTTATTTGCTTTTTTCTATCGTAATAGCAAAAGAGTCTCTACCTCAAAGAGACTAATACTTGTCCTTTTGCATAGCAGAAAAGGGGCTCATTGTATAATGAACTAATTAACTATTAATAGGGCTTCTGGGTACTCCAACAATGCAAACAATAACATCATTGATGACATGAAGCACATGATTTTGTAATACCCCAAGAGAAAGTATAAAACATCTCATTCTCCATGTGGCTAAACCTAGCAAGGTCTTCGCTCCCATTCAGTATCCCTGCACCTCTTCACTTTCCTAATTAAGACATGCTATACTTACATAAGCACACTCCATTCTGCCATTCTCCCACTTCCTTCCAGCCTGTTACCTTTTTTCACAAACCCTGCAGCCTTGCAATAGTGCCTCAAGAACTACTTAAACCTGTAATAAGCAAATTTGTTTGGGGCTTTACCCTCCAAAAGCAGCACTAAGCACAAGGCTTTTATTTATTTATTTAAAATCATCTGTTAATCATCTGTCTGGATTTAATTGGTTTGCAGTCACAACAAAGATCATGTTGCATGCATTTATGACAAGACAGTGACTTTCTGAGGGGCTGTGACACCGGATGATACCAGTTAGAACAGAATTGTCAGGCCTGTTAAGCACCAGTGCCTATCCAGAGCAATGACAATGCAAGCACAAAACTTGAGGGCAGAATTAGTCATCAGTCTGAAAATCAGGCTTCTCAGCTTATATCAAAAGCAGACTTTGGTCTGACACTGTTAATGTTTAATACCACTTTTACTCTGTGTTAAACCAGAGGTAAAAAGTCCTTTAAAAAAAAAAAAAGAAAGAAGACTAACAAGCATGACACACATTATTGTCCTTGTTACTGAGCTGTAACACCACTGTATTGCTGTGGTCTGGCAGGGGCTGTCACTTCCACTTGCCATTGCTCCCAGTGACTGTGGCCTGATGAGACACGGTGCAAGATCACAAGTCACATCCCTTGAACTGAAACACTAATGCAGTGATTTGCTTAATACAGAAACAGCTTCAT
>NW_005054405.1:1527198-1536855 GCF_000277835.1 Geospiza fortis | reverse complement strand
ACCCAAATAAAACAAGACATTAAGGACAAAGAATTCAAAATAAGATCTTGACTTCCATCTTGGATTTCAAAGTTACACCATAAGCAGGAACATGCATTTCCAAAAAGTAAGCCAAATACTGATTTGGTCACAGACACTAAGTCATATATGACTGCACATTTTAAGGAACTTCCAGCAGCACTGCCATGGGAGAGCAACAAGGTAGTAGATGACCAAAAAGTAAGTTGTTAAAAATGCTTTAATGAACAGTTGGGATGTTTTTCAGGCTGTCCTCCTGCCCAAGGCCCTACGTCAGGGTGCCCATCTAATGTCACCAGAATCAGGCCTGACTTTACACTGCAGACTGGGATGTTTTAGGTACATGTTCTTAGCTAAAGGGCATTCAGAAACAAAGAGATTTGACCTTAAGTTCCATTGATTAAAGTGAAAGAAGGGGCAAGTGCAGAGTTGTTAATGCATGCAAACCTACTAGTTAACTTATAGACATCAGGAACATTTTCTTTCTTCCTGAACCTGTATATTCTATAAGGTAAATGAAATTCTATAAGGTAAATGAAGTGCTAGCTGATGAATTGGCATTTTTAGTTGTCTTGTACTTGAAAGCTTCCTAACAAGGGTATTTTTATTCTGTCACCATGAACATTATTACCCTGTGCCTGTTAAACTACTTAGTGCAGCCTGTAAGGAGTGAACCATAGAAGTTACCTTTCCAAAAAAGGAACATGTTGTCAATCTCCAATCACTGTACACTAACAAACTTGCCAGTGCAGTTTGATCTTTACACTTTAACAGAAACATAGACTTGCATTCTCTACCTGACTACTGAATATCTTTGATATTTCACTGATTCTTTTTCCGTTAACTATTCTTCAAATTCTTGTTTGCTTTAAGGTATTAGAATTAGTACTTAACAGCTGCTAATGAATCCTGCAACAACCATGCACAATTCCAAAGTTCTCTGGAGGAAGAACCAAGAATCTTCACCTTTCATTTTGCTTTCAGATTTTAATGCAAAACACAGAAAGAGGCTACAGGTAAAATAAGGTTGATACATGACTTCCAACAGCAGAATATGCTGCCAACTATGCTGAAATTTTGAACGGTCAGCCTGTGAGAATGGACTGACAGCCCTACCAGCATTGTGGTGGACACATTCAGAGTTTGATCATCAAGACAATATTTTTATCAGGAATGGTAAAATATTAGCATATACAAGTGAAAGGCATATTCTATTCACTTACACTGCAACATGATCATACAGCAATATAAGTTCCCTTTATCAATAAAGAAATTCTTTGTGAAATACTTACTAATTCCAAAGAATTATTATACATCCAGAGAAAGTAACTCTATATATACCCAGAGAAACTATTTTAGTACTCTCAATCCCAGCATTCTTATGCCTGAGACTGATAACCTGGAGGTATAATTATTTTGTTATTTGGCAGGACCTACCTATTTTTACTTTCTGTTTAAAAAACATTTGCGGCTAGTCTCTAAAGGTTGCAGATTATCATTACCTCTATTATAATCAACAGCACATTGCTTAGTGGGCAATTCAACATCAAAGAAATATCTCTTATCTCCATCTAGCATGATTAAATTTTGCCAAACAGACTTATAGTTAATTCTTTGGCTTCTGTCTCTTCTCCATGAATTATTTCACTCAGGGTTGCAAACGGTCTTTGATTCATGAACTAAACTCTGGATTAAATTTAATAGCAGCTAACAATGCAAAATTGCATAGCATATATCCCCAGTGATATTACAATCACTAGATTAAAACAAAACATCTCTTTTCCCTTTCTAAGTCTCAGTTCAATAGACAAGAATGGTGACTATTGAACGTTGTCAACCTTTGGGACCTTCATAATCAAGAATGATTCTTAAACACTCTCTTGAGGGAAGTTCAGACACTCAAGCTGACTCCCCTCATTTTGAGGAAAGTTTAAACATATTTGCTCAATTTCTAAACCAAGTGGTTTGGAGATGAAGATCTCAAAGCTCTATAAATTCTAACCACTTAAAAGCTGTCACAGAGCTGAAACATGAGCGGAGGTGGGATGGAAAGACCATTTAAGTGATACAAAATGCAGTTGCTTGCTATTTCTACACAAAATATTTGAGAGGATAAGAAAAAATAATTTATTTTAGACAACATACAGTTAAAGTTAACCACAACTAATATACCAACAATTCTAACTAAGCTTTAAGTAGGACTCAAACTTGCTGTGGTATTAAAATGTTGGAAGAAATTGTTGCAGTGGTGCTGAAGTTCTCATTTCAGAAGAATAGAGATTTGTTCTCCAAAATTATTCCTTTAATTTTTGGTGAACTTTACTGTATAGATGAATTAATTTAAAATTCTCCACAGTAAACAAGAAATTTTATCAATTATTTCAGCTCCACAATTTAATCCTAAAATAGCTAGGATGCTGTACTAGAAAGTGGCAGATAAGAATCCTTACTTTTTATGAAGTCATGCATAAGACCTTATATTTCTCTAGCATCAACACTTAATATTTAGGCGAGATTATTCTAGTATCCTTAGCTAGAATAAAGACAAGAGTCTTTAAAAAGAATGGAAGTCACTTTACCATGAACAAATAATGTAATGGAACAGTTATTTACCATGTCAAAAATTATCCACATCATCAGTGCATACACAATTCTTTGTCCAATCCCCAAAACACTGCAGAACTTTAGGAAACTGAAACTGCAGCTTCAGATTAATTAAAAGTACTGACAAACTTTCATATGGTTTCTAGAAAATGCACCTAACTCTGGTGCTCTGAGGGTGCTTTTCATTATGTTTCAAGATTTTTTTCAGCTACATCAAGAGCAAAACACAGGGAAAGGTTTCCCCAATGGGTGTTTCTCCATGCTCACTACATATTTTATTTACATTTGAACAAAACAGAAATGGAGGTAGTATCATTAGATATTCAACAAGAAAACCAAAGAAAGACAAGGAATAGTTACCTGACAAACAAGTTTAAACAGCCTATAAATTTTGTTGAAAACAGTTTCTAAACTCTGGCCTTGGGAAGGTACAAAAGTTATTGATTTAATCCACTGTCACTAAAAGTGCACTGCTCTGACAAATGTTGCTGAATCTATAAATTGGGTATTCTGCTGACTTTCTAAAAAACATTGTGTCTGCTATCACAATCAACATTAGTCTAGGAAACCAAAGTAGTATTAGCTTAATGTTACCTAATCCTGTTTGTTTTGGTTTTTTTTGCCTAGCAAAATCCCTGTAAGCAACAGCTGCATGGAGACCTGGAACACCTTCCCACTGCAGCATCAAAGAGAAACTGCTTTGAAACACAGTGAAATGCTGATGGTTTCGAACTTGAACTCGCCTGAAAACACTCCAGACCCCACAAAGGTCATGCATGACAGAAGAGAAATATCTTCTGTTGCATTAACTGAAGTTTCACAGCACTACTAAATCACATCATTGGAAAAAGAACCAAAGTCCTAACACAGAGTCTGAAAATGACGTTGCACTACTTATTTTTTCCAAACATGTTTCACTATTGTATTTTGACCAGAAATGGGTCAAAACCCAGCACTTATACACAGGCTGTGCCAGAAAACAGCAAGGCTGGGAAAATCACAAGATTTTATTTCTAAAGTGACTTCTGAAGATGACAGGACAAGATTCATAATAATTCAGTTTAAAAGGTATTGCAAATTTAAATTACCAAAAATAGTTACCGATTAGAATTTAAAAATTTTAAAGTAAAAATATGAAGAATCAATAGAAAGATCCTTCCAGCAATATTTTGTAAGAAGAAAATGCTTGACAGAGTGTTCTGCATGCGATAGGGATATTTACTTTTACCCTCACAGCCAGAACTAATTTGATGTTTATTCAACACCCACATTTGCAAGCAAGAATTCAGTGTTTATGTCCCTGTGATGCTTTATTCCTTTCATGTGGCCAAAGTATATTAGAAAGATTAACCACTGAAAACAAAATTATATCTTCTGCTTTAATACTAAAACCTAAATACTACCAGAACTCAAAAAAATTTCTCAAAAATAGAATGAAATGGACAAGTTGGCTTGCTGCCCTTTATGGTTCCAAGCTACTTCTTAGCACAAAACATGGCACCAGCTTCAGACTTGAACTTAAGGGAAAAACAGGTTTTCCAGGGCATTGTATTGATGTTATGTGCATGTATTAAAAATCTTTAGACCTATTACTGGAAGCAGTGGATTGCTGTACACATTTCTCATTTCGTACTTTTAAAGGGATTTGTCAACTTTGTCTGATTTGAACAAATATGCCACAGATGTTATCAGATTTGTATGTTATTGTATACCTAAAGTTTCCTGAAAAATAAAACCAGCTAAGTACACAGCTTAACATACTGGTTTGCCTACAAAACAAAGTTTTAAACCTGACACCATCAGTAATTTGATCTAAATGGGAGGGCTGAGTAACTCCATGCTTCGACCTGAGATAGTTTGAAAACGTGGTGTAAGAATTACAGTAATTAAGCTGTGAAATTCAAACCTTCCACTTTCACAAAGCCAGCTGACATTCTACAAAATATCCTTCGCTGCCCACATCACGTTTGAGCATTTTCAAGTCATATCTACTAATAGAATGATACAGATAAAACACGTATACTTCCTGAAACCTTGTCAATCCTTTCAATTTTCATAGGAAACAGCATTTTGTTCTGAAAAAGGAGGAAAATCCTACAGAGAAGTGTACTTAGAGGTAAGCTGTGGGCTAAACCCTGCAGAAATAATTGCCTTGTCTTTTTGCTACAAAACCATATAACAGAGACCACAAAGTCTATCTCAGCTGATAATGTCAACTAAAAAATTGGGTTGTGGGCAACCCAATAAATGTCTGTGTAAACAGACATTTATTTCTCACCTGTGGCCAAAGCAGTGCAAATTCAACTAATTTTTAACCAAGAAAAACAAGAAAAATTATTTATAGTCTTAAAAGTTGGTAGAATTACATATGGGGAAATCTAAAGCAAAAACACACCAAACAAACAAACAAACCAAACAACCCTAACCAAAACACAAACAAAAAACACCCCACCAAAAACAAAGTACTAAATACTGCATTTGTCATTGGATTTACACTGGATGCTCCTTCCAAGCATTTATTTCCCAATTAAACCGAGCTTATTAAGGGAAATTGTAATTCATAAACCACAACTTTTTTTTTGTTCCTTGAAACAAAACTTAAAATAGCAAGTATAAGCTATAAATACATATTCATTTCATGTTGAAAGTCAAATCATTATGTTCACTTCAATCAATACTGTAGCCTGAGGGACTCTCCCCATTTGAAACTCTATGAAATCAATACATGCACTCTTGCATACATTCTAGCTGCTCAAGAGAGAAACACAGGAGAGATCTCCTTTGTGACAACAAATTTCAGGCTGTGACAGTTCCCTTTTTGTTTAGGGCAGTAATGGAGCTGTTCCTCATTTTACAATCTTGCATTCTTTGCAGTAATGCCACTGAAATGTGTTTCCGTGATATAGTAGATATAAAACAAGGTGCTAAATTGGAGTATCTAAGACATTAACTTCAGAACCATTTAGAAATATCTGATTAAAAAAGCCACCAAATGTCAGTTGTTCCAGGCCCTTAAAACCCTTATTTTTTTGTGGTAGCTTAGATTCAAAATAAAACTTAACCATATTGAGATTAATTAGACTATGATTGCTTACTGATAGATCTAAGTGCCTGACTACTATGAATATTGACCTTTTGGCTACCCTTTCCTTTATTCTTTTGTTTTCCTACTTTGTGAGCAGTACTGTGCTAGAGTATTTTGTGCCAATATCAGATGATTTTCTTTCTATTTCACATTTGTTCTCATTTTATCTTTTTCAAGGTCAAAGTGTTCTCTAAAAAGCTTCTTTGGAGCCTTTTTTAATGTTACAACTACATCTTTCTTCTTAATTCCCAGGCATGTTTAAAATACTAATCAGACTCCAAAAAGATACACTCTAATTCAATCTAACACACTGAATAAAATTCACCTAACAATACTTTGTTCTGGTTTATTTTATGAAGCCGCCACAGAAAGTTAATTTTGCAACCAACCTCATTACATTTGTAAGTAATAACAGCCAGAGATAAGAAAATAGAGTGAGATTTATCCTTTATGATCTAACCACTCAGGGTTTTACTTAAGCTCTCTCTCATTACCAACAGTTTGTTCCCATGTCACAGTGCCTGCCTCATTCTTTGCAGTAAGTCCACATCCCCACAATGTTCCTGAAAATTTTCTCACACTTACATCAGGATTGAGCTTTTCCACTATGAAATTTTGGTGTACCTGCCATTGTTAATATTTTAGGGCAGCAAGGATATTGCCAGAGCTGGACTGCCAATTCAACAAATGTGAAAACACTATGGAAATAAGGGAGTCAGATCTCTAAAATGCACCACTCCCTTTCCATCAGCTTCAAAACAAGCAAGATTTCCTTTCTGCAAAGTCTACCCTGGCATTTCTCACACTTTCCTTAGATAAAGTTCCAATTTTGGCACACAATTCCAGAATATCATAGTAAGTAATGAACAACCTGCTAATTATCACACTCATCTCTGCCCCACAACTATAGCACTCCAAAAATAAAAATGTTTAAACTGCAAGAGCAGTTTAATCCCTTTATTCAGAAGTTACCTTAAACCTTTATCCACTCTTCACTGGCAGCACACTAAAAAAGTAGCTTTGGGGGACGTGGGCCTGGTGAAGGTCAAATCAGCAATGGGGACATGACACAGTGTGGTACACAAATTTATTCCTCATATGCAAAATTACCAAATCAGAACATGGGGTTTAGAAGTGGGAATACTTGCATTTCAAGCACCAAAATAAGGAAAATTCAATCAAAAATCACCCTGCCTGCACAAATATATTTTCAATCCACATATCTTCAGCTAAATCACAGTCATGAGTGTAAAATCTAGCACTAGTCAGGATTATTTAATTTTGAGACACTTATTTAATGTCTCTTTTCATCACTCTATCTCCAGCATAGCTGATCAAGATACCGTCTCTGATAAAAAAAGTCCACAAGCCATGTTGAATATAAACTGCCAATATGGACTTGCACCCATTTTGAGCAGCTAAAAATTCCTCTGCAAAAGTCAGCACCATAAAAAAAACAACCCAAACCTATTCCCTTTTAAAGAAATCCAGTAATGTGAGAAGATGGGACAGACGGAATCTCACTTAAAAAAGTCTCACTTAAAGTTCCAGGTGGCACGCTAAAGACAAATGCAGAACACTTTGTGGCAGACGGCCTGCCTTTCAATCAGCAAAAGAAAAAACTATTAGATAAAAACCTTTCCAGCAGCAACATGACATTGTTATTATCCTTGCTTTACCTGTGCAAAAAAATCAGTATTAAGTTTCAAAAATAAAGTAGGATTTAATACTTGTTTATACCAGCTGGACAAAGTTACAAGTATTTTGTTTCTCGGAAGAATAGCATTTCTTAAAAAACAGTTTTACAACTGAACCCACATCCTGGAATGATGCTGCAGTTTTACTTTTCTAAGGAAATAAAATATTTCATGTACTTTGTAGGCTTGGCTTATTTTTGCAAAGCTATCTGCAGTTTACTGTGCATATGAAATAAAGTAGGAAAAATACATTGCCATCATTAGGGGAAAAAATACTTGTCATTATTTATTGTTGCAGATTTTGACCTCAGTCTCTCAGTCAGACACAATAAAATGTTCTTTCTAGCTAAATTTTCAGATTCTAGTCTTGAAGATTTTTTCTATTTCATTATTTTTATGAATCTTGATGTTAGAAAATTAGCTATGTGGATTCCTGCAGACCATTTTCCTATAACTTCTAAATATTAAAGATTTTATTATACAACAAGCCATAATTGCAAATCCATGGAAACTCTAGCTCAGAGCTTTACTCGACACATCATCTCTCAGCAAGGCACACACATTGTCTGGTAATATTCTGATTTTCTACAACAGTTCATATCCTCATTCATGTTGTTATCTTGAATGTCTCTGAATAACCACACAAATGGTAGACTTCAGGTTACATAACAAGACATGAAAGTATTTCATCAGGCCTCTAATAAAACCATATCATGCTTGGCATCAGATCCATTATACCTCCATGCACATTTCATGGGAGAACTGGTGAAACACAGCAGTGACAATGTCTGGGTGAATTTCTTAGCCTGCTTCATCTTTTATCCCTTTCATTCTCTGCTCCTCAGCTCCCAAGGAGGCTCCCTGAGAGAGACACACATGGCTAAGTGAAGTCTCAATTCTCCCCACAAACACTTGTCATACAGTAGTAATTTAGAATCCCATTCTCCAAAAGGCTAAGCACATTCTGGCTCAGGTCCAGCCAAGCACTTATTGCCTAAGTACTCCTGCTAACAGCCACATGGCACTGGAGCACAACCAGCAAGCTCAGGACTAGCTTAAGCTTATCCTTCAGCTACTGGTGGGGTGGTTAGGTTTAATGCACAGATCACTGTTGCTAGGAAAATTAATCCACAAACACCAGAGTGTGAAAAACGCCAATCACTTGTTTTTAAAATTCTAAAAGTTTAATAGTAATAAAATGGTTGTAAAAATAGTAATATAATTAGAGTAATTATAATTTGGACAATTAGGATTAGGACAATATGAGACTATAGAAACAAAGAGTTACAGACAGTCCAGGTACCTCTTTCTGGGCAAAATAAGCCCAAAAAGGACACACATTAACAGAGGATTAACCCTTAAAAACAATAACCTGTAGCATATTCATACACCTCATACATGATGCATAAATTCCATTCAAAGACAGGATTCTGTGTGGTCACTGGTCAACTTCTTCCTCTGAATCCTAACAGCACCTTCAAGGCAGGAAGAAGTTCGTTTCTTCTGATAAGAGGGCAATAAATTCACTTTCTCTGAAGGATTTAGGTGTCCTGTGGCTGCTATCTCCCTCCAAGTCCTACATAGTATAGTATCCTACATAGCATAGTTTCTATTTTAACATTTTTTATAACTTAAGTAGTGCATTAAAATAGTTTTAAGAGAATTAATACAACATAACTTTCTAACACAACACACAATACTTATTTTAATATTTGCAAAAAGCCAACAATAAAATACATGTATTTTTCACAAGAGGTTTATGTCCAAGGAGGAGACAGAGGAGTCCTTTTTGCCTTTATTCAAATAAAGGGAGAGGCCTGGATGAATTTTCCTACCACTTTCATCAACTGCTATAAATTAGATGGGATGTTCCCTGTGTTTGTGTTGGGGGAGGTTGTGTGTTGTTTATTTTTTAACCATAAACAACCACCAAAAACCCCCAGGACTTCTCAGTGTTATCCTTCTAAGTAGCTAAATATGTCCCTTACGCACCCCAAAAATCAAAACCGCTGAGCTTCATGTATTTCAAGGTCTGAACAACTTTAGTGTAGGATTTACTTACACAAGGGCGAACAATTCCCATATCTGCTTTTCAAGAAAACTTGGCATACAGGCATGACTCCCCAGTTACCTATTTCCTAGCATTCTGGCAATCACTTACTTTGACATAAGTAATCAAAACAGGGGCTGTGTTGCACTTGCAAGCCACCTTGACAGGCAGACCACTTGAATCCCACATTTCTGCAGGGGCCT
>NW_005054405.1:1518347-1527135 GCF_000277835.1 Geospiza fortis | reverse complement strand
CACAGCTTTCTCCCAAATGTCCTTTTCCCCATTTTGTTGTTAATAATCTGCAAGCTCAGAGACAGTCAACAAACCCCTGCACCTTCATTTAGGAAGTTATTCCAAAAAGGTGTCTATATATATATACACACATACATATATATATATACACATATATAGTCACACATTTTTACTGAGAACACTGGAGATCCTTGCATTGGCACTCCTGCCCTCAGGAGGGACTTTGCTGACTATTCCCAAGTAGAAGACACAGGTGTACAGCAGTGTGAACCAAGCAAAACCATGCGCAAGCTCCTTTAAAACGGAACATTTTTTTCCCAGTATATAATTTTCATTTGTTGACTGCTATGACTCAGTAATGCCTAATCAATAATGTTCTTATTATGCTCTTTGAAACAAAGTATGGGTAGACTTGGGTACGTGAAAGTAAATAATGACATTATTTACTTTCACATACCCAAGTCTACTACCAGCTCTTTGCTGGAATCCTTACCAGGCAACAAAGCATTAATGAATAAAAGCAGATTGAAGAGCTACTGTACTGTATGTTTCAAGATAAACAGAGCACCATTATAAAAGCTACTAAACACACAGATGGGAAAACTTATTTTCAAGGTAGAAATTTTATAAAAATACGTTCTTAGCTTATGTCTGAGCAGCTAATGTCAAAAATCTTTATTTGGCTTGTACTTTCAATCAGTTCCCTCACCAGTTAATGCAAATTTAATCGCAAAATTATTTTTCCTCATTTTCAAATCAATAAAAATACTGAAAGCAAGGCCAAAAAGCTCAAGTCCTGCCATTCTGGGGAAAAAAAAATATGCTAGCAACAACAATGGTGAGTTCTATGTTTGTGCTGTGTAAACAAAGAGCACAATTCAGTTTGTCTCCCAGTAGCTCAGAAAAGCACTATTTAAACAAGATTTCTCCTTTATTTACTCAGTTCGTGACTACTAAGATTATTATAAGCCATTACATGCTGCAATACATATGTTCCTGCTAATATTACCCATGTTACAATATGTAACTTAACAGAGAACAAAATAATGATTTCCAAAGTGTCATAAAACATTGGCTTTTGAAGGTTTTATTGTTTAGTTTCATAATTTTAAAATTTATTTTAGATTTTATTCAATTTTGAAATTATTCCTCTAAGTGCCATCCATTCCTCTGGCTTTTAGGGGAAGTTCTCAGCACCTTCCAGGACTTGAATATTGCTTAATTTTGTTCACATTATCATCTGTGTCCCCCATGCCCCCTGCAAACACTGAGATACTAAATCAAATAACTCTTGAATCTGAAGCAAACAACTGATTTTTGACATTTAAAATACTTGTCTGGAGGAGCCTGACAAATAGAGTTTTTCATTTAATTGTAAATAAGGTGATATTTTACTGCAGTGATCAGAGATAAATCTTTACAGACAATTTAAAGGTCTGTGTGCAATATTGCACATCACATTATGCAGGAGAAAATGGCATTTCTCTCCCCATCTGTCAAAAATACTCACTAGAAGCAGATGCATAGGAAGATTGTTGGAACACTAGTGGGGAAGAAAATTGACTTCTCTGACAGGAGCAACTTAGTGAAACACACTCAGGGGTAGTTTCAGGTCTACCAGCCCAGCAAATGGAGATTTCATTTCAACAAAGAGACTTTTAATTTTCTCCATTTAAAAAAATCTTCATTGGGGAACTCTAAAAAAGATAATTATCCAAATTCCTGAAACACACTCACACTTCCACCCAATTAGGATAAGGAGTTGGCTCATTTCAGAACATGTATTACATGAAGAGTTTAAGATGGGGCTGGCTGACATAGAATACCTTGTCCTCTGTGCTAAATAAGGCTGTAGAAGGCCTATTTATAAATTTTTTGTTTTTACTAACAGTTTGTCATACTACCAAAATCCGACACAGGAGGAGTTTAATAGTAAAAATAAGAAAAAAAAACCAAAATGATAGTCTTAAAAAAAAAGGAAGTCTAAAATGGTAACGAAATAGAAATCTATCCCTCCCATGGAAGCTTCAGTCCCCTACTCATTTCTTCGTAGCAATATATTTCAGCAATATATATACAGATGCACACTCACCTGCATCTATAGCTATACCCACAGTGCCAAAATTTGCATGCACAATCTCCCACAAACACATTATGTCTGTTTCTGACATAATTTTAAGATAATAGATTGGCTTTACAAACATCTTGTTTTCCAGAAGTATATACCTCCATGACTATACAATACATAATAAAATGTTTTAAGAAAAACAGCACTGAAATAAGCAGAAAAGTTCACTCTGAGACAGAAGGTTCACTGAAACTTAGACTCAAAGATCATTTTTAGAAAACAGCTATTTTTTGAGTAAAATATGCCCCTATGGTAATTTTTCAGGAACTGTTCTAGTTCATGATTTCCCTGAAGATAACTATGTATTTGTTTAGGGTTTTTAGTATGAAAAACAGTTTTATGTTGTTTCAAGCAGACTTTATTCAGATAAAGCATTGTAGTTAATACAATACATTGATCATTGTTTACTCTGTCCGTAAATGAGCATTTGAGGCAATGAAACTGAAATTTTATAACCAGAGCAGCATCCCCCTAAATGAAGCATTATGCACCAAGGTGCATAAATGTACAGTGATGGTCACTCCTGTGCATGGACACAAAATACATAAACATTTAGCAGTTTCTAAATAGGTTCAAAATTAGAGTTCCAATGTAGAGTCAGCTGTTGCAAACAGATGCAAGATATATGTACTTGTAAGAAGTGCATTTCAACCTTTAAATCCCCACTTTTTAAATGGCTATCAGCACTGCAATAAAGGCCTAAGGAGGATAAAAACAGATATATTTAATGAAGGGCTTCAAGTACATTGAGGGGAGACGAAGCCTCCCCAAGGGGCTATGCCCAAACCAGGCAATGATCACACATCTTTCAGACAGATATAAATGTGGGCTATTTACAATACAGGCATTAAATCCTCTGATTATTGTAATGAAGGTAATGAAGTCATAATTTCCCATTTTGCTCCTCCCCAATTCACTTTTGTTTATGCTTTTTGGGGCCTGAGGCTATAAGGTGTCCTTGGATCACAGGCCCAGAGGGATTGTTTTGTCTAACCAAAATGAGAAGACAGTTAACTACACTTCATATGGAGTTTAGAGTTATGTACGAATGCAGCATAGGATTTTAAAAACACAAAAGCCAAAATCTCAAGGCATCACAGTAAAACAGAGTTAGCAGTATTTTTGAATATCTGCATATTCAAATACTCCAGATTATTTCAGGCCAACCCAAGTCAAAAACCAAAATGCAGTCTAAGCAGAGGACAGCATCAGAAAACAAAGGTGAAAAACACATCTACAATAATCCAAGGCCTTCCAGAAAACAAACAATAAGAGACAGCTTGATTCCCAAGTATCAAAGCCTTAAATTTCCATGTTAGATTGGATATTATGATTTCATGTACAGATTTCCAAGCAGTGTCTGAAATTTAGCTGCCGTACTCCAGCAGCTTGTCTAGTAATTCTCTACTGGTCTCACTCAAACAAATTCTAGTCTTGTATTACACATATCAGGTTTAATTTTCCTTCTGTATTTCCAGAATCAGATATTTTGTATCTTCACAGTTCATGTGTAATATGTGCCAGCATTTTCTGCAGCATAAATGGGTCTTTATTGACTCCCTATTCCCCATGCTGATGCTTTTTTTTTTTTTTAATCCTTTTATTTTCTACTAAGGTCTGGTGGTTTGACAGTGAATTAAGTCACCACTTAAGAATCACATGGGCTTTGGACAGTATATTAGAGGAAGCTGCAAGCCATTCTTAATTTAATATCCTGGGAAGTGATGTTATTTCTTTGAAAATCCTTGGCTGAAAGGTGTTCTTATCTTTGCTATTGTTTGTTTGTTTAGTTTGAGGCGTGGGTGTGTGTGGAGGGTTATACCTTTTAATCCATTTAGTTCAGCTCTAATTTTACTAAACTCTAGCAAGACTGTAAATGCAACTGCTCAACTGTAAGAGTTTTTTGGGCAATCACTATTTTTCACATGGGTATTAGGGATGCACCAGGAGACTGCTCCTGTTTACAAGACGACTTTAAAAATTCAGCTGAAGGCTGTTTGAACTCCAACTAGTTAAATTCAGAAGAAATTGCACCTTTAGCACTGGGCTGGAGAAGCTGCACAATACCAGGCACCACCAGACTTCTTCAGAAGGTCTCTGTCTCACCTATTTCCAGTAGGAAAATAAGGGAGTTATCTTGTCCTCACAGTCTTACTTTGATAAATACATTAGAAGTGTTGTTTGACAGGATTTTTAATCATGATTCTGAGAAATACAGTTTGAATTACAACAAGCTCATCTAGTCCTGGAATGTTGTGGCATCTTTGCTACATCTAGGTAGGAAAAGACCCAATTATTCATATTTTCCACCTTGCCAAGAAGTTACTCCCTAAACCAAACTCAGTTGGTCTAGGGGAAGAAAAAAAGAATGAAAAATAACTGCATCCAGATAGTGACTGACTTCAGCAATTAATTCATCTCTCCAAGCAACTCCACATACTTATTAATCTGAAAGTCGGGCTGAAACTGCCAAAATGCAGAACTTCCTTAAAGAGGGAAGGCTTCTCACTCTCTAGTTATCTTTATCTACATTTCACATTCATTTCTGACATAACTAAATATTTATCCCCCCAATAAACAGTGACATGGTTTGAGCCTTTTTGGTTATGCCTGTTTTCCCATTGCCTAGAGAAGAATTTTAAACAAAGGAAACTTTGGTTGTTGTCTTCCTTTCTGTTCTCATCACCTTTCAAAACATCACTTTTTGAAGGGTCAAGTCTCTTCCTTAATGATTTAATTAAAAAAAATTTTTCATTGCTTTCTGAGTAAGCAGCATAGGTTTATTTAACTCTCTCCTAACATTTCTACCTGAAAACTAAGACATTTTTTATCAAAATGATGCCATAGACAGTACCTGCAAGTACAGCTCTGATCTATTCCAGGGACATCTTTGGAACAAACCCTAATTGTTTTGCATTTCCAGTGAGGCATCATCATTATTATTCCTAGGACATAGCCACTGGAACTGGCACAGAAAAATGCTGTGCAGGTTATGATATATGGTGTAAATACGACAAGAAATAGTGCTGCTCTCTTTTGTTCTTTAGCCATGAATTTAAGAAAAATCCAACATTGATTTTTGCAGTGAATATATAAATATAGGGGTAAAATAAGATACATACTCGTATTACAGGAATAAAAGCTGCACAAAATGAATAGCAGTACTTCCTATACAAAGTTATCAAAACATTTGAAACATCAGAAGTGTAATTTTCACAGAAATATTTCTTCTTGTTTCTATATTCATACTATCAAACAGCAGCACAATCCCTTTTGCTGCCTGTTTTTAAAATGCCCTTTCCTTCTTCTCTGCAAGAATAAAAAGACTTTAGTCCAGAGCCTATTTTATTCTGCATCAGAAGATTTTTTTTCTGAAATCTAAACCACAGAAATCCAAAAGACATTGAGAATTCTCAATCTACACTGCTTCTCTGTCCTGTTTTCCTTTTCATTAACTCCAGCAAAGACTTCTTGACAGATATCAGCTGCAACATCCAGCCAACCATTGGCCCTCTCCCTCCCAGAAGTCTGTTGAGAATATTTTCTTTTTCCTTATTTCTCACTTTCCCAACAGAGGCACCCTGCTGAAGCACCAAAATAATTACAGTGTTCAAAAGTGCAGAACAAGAGAAGAAAAGCAACAAAAATATCAACTGCACATCAACACACAAGTTATCAGTAGGGTCCCACAAGAGGATGGTATTACAAAAGATTGAAGATAACCTGCTTAGGTTCTCTCTCAGTTTCAGTCTGTCCATCTAAGAAGAGCAAAGCAGTCCTTCTGTCTAAAGAATTTAAACTGTACAACTTACATTGAACAGTGTCAGTAAAAATAAAAAAAACAACATCTCAGATTCCCATCAAAAAGAAAAGAAAACATTTGTGGCAAGAATTCAGATACTTATTCTCAGCCCCAGATATAGGCTCTGTACACTGATATCAGTTCAGAGAGCAAAGCAGCAGCACAAAATGCACCCAAACCCAGCACCACACTTCTTGCAGTAGTGAAATGACTGAAGAAAATACTAATATTCAAATAGATACCACTATCAATAATTAGATACTTCCAGAACAGAGCTTCCTACAACCACATCTTTTTGACATCCCACAGCTTCAAAACTGTGTTGACTGGTGTTCAATTTATGTTGCTTACTGGAAAGTAAATACCATTCTAGCCTCTGTGCCTTCTCAATTCTGATAATTTTATATATGTTTTTTCCTGTTTTCAAATAGATTGAGCTACTTCAAATATGGTTTCAATGGTAGCTCACAGCAATGGTAGTTGACAGCAACTGGAAAGTAAATACCATTCTAGCCTCTGCACCTTCTCAATTCCGATAATTTTATTTTATATGTATTTTTTCCTGTTTTCAAATAGATTGAACTACTTCAAATATGGTTTCAATGGTAGTTCACAGCAATGGTCGTTCACAGCAATGGTTACATTACCCTTATTGCACACTCAAAATCTCCAGAACACTGCACACCAGACCCATCTTTGAAAGAACAGAATATTTCACCTTCATTCTAGACTGATTTTCAATCAAGGTTATCTAATTTATCTGCAATGTTTTAGACATTGAAAAAAATTTTTCTTAATTCTAGTGGACCTTTCAGATTACAGGCAGAAATATCATCAAGTTTTCTAATTGGGAGTAGGATTTGAAAGGGAACAGCAATCAGATTAAAAAACCCCCTGTATTAGAAATTTATTATCATTCATTAGTATCTGCACTCAGAAGACCTTTGCAAAGGTTTTGCTATCCCTGCAGAAAGGTCTGCAAGTGGCCATACTATTCTGAAGCAAACTACAGAAAGTGAGGGAAAAGGGTTGCAGAAGTGTGAAATTCTTGCTCTTTGGCAAGGATTAAGAACTCTCCAGGTGTATCTATTGTCAACTTTATTTCTCATCGTGTTTAATAAAATATGAATTTGAAACCCCTTAAGCTCAGTTCAGGAGCCACATGAAAAATTAAATCTATGTTTAAGATGGAAAGCAAAATACTGGAAAACTGCATTCACTGGCTAACAGTGAAGTCATCAACAGTAGAAACTAAGGAAATAACATCTTTGGAGAAAAATCAGGGCATGAAATGCATCTGACCCCATTTTCCCATTTCCCATCCACTGACACATTAGCAATCATCACCTCAAGAACATTTTGATGTATTTCTACTCTATGTTAAAAAAATATAGGGGGAAAAAAAAGAGAGCTTTGCTTCATTTGTAGTCTTGGTAACTGTTAAGTCAACAATGTATTGGATTTGGGAATATCTTTCAAAGCAACCAATAATTTACAGTCTGAGCCAGGTCAGGTGCAGGCAGTTTTTATTATTTTCAGTGCTCTAAATACACTGAGCAAGAGAGGGAAAATGGTTCCCTAGAGTAACATGAACTAAAAGAATCTATTCCCCAACATGCTGTCAATGCAAATGATAGCTATTGCATATGTAAAAAAAAAAACAACCCTTTATCTTTCATAATATTACCTCTTGATTCAACTGCATCCACTCTGCAGCATTATAAAAAATGTTTTCTGCCAAGTCCTCCTTGTCCCATGAACGATTTCTTTAGGGCATGACTTACAGAAGTAAAAAAAAACAAAACCAAAAAACAAAAAACCAAGGAATGACTGCTCTGAAATCAGTGGAAAAACCACGAGTGAAACTAAGGATGCTCATAGGGGAACACTGATACAAGCACAACTTCTTTAGCCCAATTTGCCAGCATTACAAATATTCTTTAAATACAGTTAAGACCTCACGTTTCCAGGAGAGTACAGAAAATTGATGCACTCATCTCTCAAAGCTCCTAAGTTGTACTTGTAATTACTCTACAACTGTATGCAATTGATACAACAATGGATGTTAGGAAATTGGATACAAGCCATTCTCCCCTGCCAATGAGTATCTGAGAAAAATTACTACATACTTCATGTTCTTAAAAAGATTTCATTAATATTCACCTTTCTGAACCTCTATATGCCTTTGCATGTTTTATAATAAAAAAAATAAGATGGCCACCAAAAAGATTACCTGGACTTCATTTGTAAGCAGTCGTATGTGCTTAAAAATTAAATAAACCAAAGTATACATAAATGTAAACTCAAAACACATTTACTGCAAGGCTATAAAATAATTTACTTCAGTAATGACTTCGAAGAACCACTTATGAAAGAAAACAGACTGATTTCCAGGTGATGGAAGCCTTCAGAACTCATTCCAGGTATTTCAGTGGCAATTCTGAATGCTCAGCTCTTACCTGAGGTGCCTGTGCCAGCATGCCTCATTAGCGGTCAGCTCAAGGGCAATCAGCCATGTCTGCACCTATTTTATTATCCTTATTATCATTACAGTATATTCAGACTTCTCTTTACACTCCCCATAAACCTATAAATTAATAGGTTTTGTCTGCTTGAACTCCTCACGTTTGAAAAGAGACTCTTGCTCCTCCCACAGGAAGATGGGAACTGGTGTTGAATTTTGGTAACACAAAACACTGCTTACATTGCAAACTGCAGCAGATGCTAGAAAACACCATTTTCCAAGTAGTCTTGAATTAGCTATAAAACCTCACAGCCCCCACTGTGCAGTAGTTATCTTCTGAGCTGGGAAAGGCCTGCCACAGGAGATCATGGCCATAAAGACTATCTATTAGATG
>NW_005054405.1:1484742-1518302 GCF_000277835.1 Geospiza fortis | reverse complement strand
CTTACACTTGTTAAAAGTGAATTTTGCATAAGCCCCTTTGCCCTCACAGTTTATGCCATCTCTCCTACTTGTCCTTAAGAAGAGTTCATGTTGAAGTGTCTGATTTCTGGTTTCATTCAGAGAGACTGGGCTGATTCCTCACAGTGCAACTCTCAACAAAATCAAAAAATGTAAGAATCTCATCTTTACCATATAGCCTTTCGTATGACCACTGAATAGCATGCATTATTTAGTCTAGCTCCTAGCCAGTCAATCAGTCAGGGGGTTCTACAATCAGCACTACTGCTGTAACCAACTCAAGGTATTATGCAGAGGATTATCATCTGCTTAGCCTTAAATAACTGTTTTAGCAAACATTTTTGTCAAGCCCACATCTTCTCATCACACGGGGATGAGGAGGAAAAAGTGATGCTTTCTTTATTTAAAATATCCTTCACCACTGAGTTACTTTTGCCTATTTGCAGGCATCTTTGGCAGAAAAGAATAGGACGTGTCTATAAAGAAAAGCAAGCACAGGAAATAAAGCACTTGTGGGAATCAGACTTCATAACAAAGAGAAAAAGCTCATTTTTCTGAGTACTTGATATGAATTTTGGGTTGCCACCTCCTCCCCTTCATGCTTTTTGTACGTCGCTGATGTTCTGGTACATCCTTTGTTGCACACCACTGGAACAAAGAGTGCTGACAGAGAAGACAAGGAAGCTTCCCAAAATGATGTTGCCATGCATAAACCTTAAATCTGATTATTATCCTAAATTTATTTTTACCCTGATTGCATTCGACTGACAGAAGAGCCAACTGCCAGGCAGCTGCTACAAAAAATAATAAATCACTCTGGCTACCATCAGTTGCTAATTATTTCTGTCATCAATTTGATTTTTTCATGGAATTAGAATCAAAGGGGCACGAAGTTCTAACTGAACTCTGCATTGTTTGAGGAGAAAGAAATAACACCTTCCTGAAAACCTCAACCAACAACTCTGAAATCCTCCTCTCAGTATTCTCCTGTAAGTTCTAATGTTTACTATTTGGAAATATCAAGTGAAATCAAGTGAAATCAGGAAGTGTGGAGCCAGAAATACTAAAACCTCTCAGCCTGAGTCTCATGAAAGCACACACTAAGAGATACTAACTTGTAATACTCTGAATTGTTCAGCCAGAATTTATAGAGAACACAGAACACAAGGCAACTGCTCTGGGCTTCTCCCCCTTGCCTTTCCCTTTTTCTTCACATTAATGCTTTATCACAGAAAATCTTCATTATCGTTTTCTTGAAATAAATACCTCCTGATAATGGAAAAACATAAAAAGAATTTCATTGTTTTAAAAACGTGCTTCTATTTTGCATCCAGAATGTTGTATTGACAAAATCATTGCCAACTCATTAAAAATAACTCATCAATACACTCCAATCTCACAGCAGCTATGCATCAGGAATTAAGTCAAGGCCCTTCTCTGGTAATTTACTGCCAAAAATAAAAGTGTGAGGGAACATAAGAATCCATCAACCACACAATTTTCTGTTGTTAGCCAACATGTCATTTAAAAACATGGGAGAGGACAGCCAGTCTTTAATGAAAGAAAACTTCCAGCAGCTACATGATAAACCGAACAGCCAAATGCCTTCATACTCATTCTGGCTGCTAATCTTAAGACAAAGAAATAATATTTCTAGAACTCTGAACTTTGCTTGTTTTTTATCTTTTTAGGTTATGTGAAAGTAACACAGAACATGTTGCCCAACAATTTCAAGTTCCGCTGCTTATTACCTTTATTATAACAAAAGCTTTAGGCAGGTTTCATGTGAGTATTGGTAGTCTACAACAATTTCTATAAGTTATTCTGTAGTGCTTTAATGCAATAATACTTTTTAGTAATGAGGATTTTTTTTTTCCAGAAGGATGTGATGTTGATGTGTTTTCATCCTGCTCACAGCTGGTAAATTCCTGAATTTGGGAATCAAGCAACTGGGCAGCTTTCTATGAACACATTCTTTCCCTCTTCAACAAAAAGACATCAGAAAGGAACAAGTCTGTGCAGACTGCATGACTTAAATTGTCTTTTGCCTGCAATGACAAGAACTGCTCCACAGAAATAGCATTTTATATATAGAAAGTGAAGGAATACAGAGAAACATCTTTAAAAAGACTTACATCAACACCACATTCTGGCATCCAGCCTCTTTGAGAGCTGTAGGAAATAGCCCTCCCAATGCCCTTAGTGAGACTGATTTAGGCAGCAGATGCCCAGCCACACGACACTAATTGTCAAATCACAATTGCAAAGGGTACAGCTTTTCAAGGGATTTTTTCAGTTTTAAACTAAACAAAAAAAAAATTAATGCTTCTGGTTTTAAAAACAGATCTCAATCAGAAGCAGACAGATGGTTTCATACCTTATGTTAAAAATAATTAACAGAAATATTTCAGAGTGTAGCTCCCAAAAATCAAATATCTATGGAAACTCGAATTTATTACTTATTTTTGTTTGCTCAGTGCACATATTCTCAAACCTCCATTGGTTAGTGAATTAAATAGTGAGTACAAAAATAATTTCCTTCAGATACACATAAGCACACGACCAAACTAAATATAAATATTTACATAATGCCTAAATTAAAAGCCTAAATTTTGGCTTGAGGGTTTCATGGACTATCCAGAATACATAACTTTGACAGATTTTTGTGGAACATTAAGCACACTGAATTTTTGTCCCTCTATAATTCCTTGCAAGTAACACTAAACAGCAATCTCAATTAAATTTGGAAATTGATTATTATGCATCTCTTAAGATGGAAGAGAAGCCACATTCACTTTTCCCAGTCCAAGCAGCTGTTTGTAAACTGACAATGCTTTTAAATAATATACAGATATTTAAGATGAGACCCTTTGGTTTCACAACAAAAACAAGTTTCCTGAAGAGGAAGGGACCAAGAACTTGGTGTTCTGCACCCCAAGCCCCACTCTGTGTGTCTCACAGCAGCCAGGGTGACCCAGTGATGCCCGAGCAGACACTGCACCACTCCTTTTCTCTCTCTCACCACCAACTTTCAGACAGATGCATCATTCCACCTCCAGAGCAGGTCAGCTCCTCAAACTTAGCCTATTTTGCATCCTTCTTGCTTTTATTACCACAACCCATCTTACTAGTGGAGAGATGTATCCTAAGCCCCAGATTCCACAGGAGGAAGAAATGAATCATCTCTGTGACGAGTCTGACTGCAGCCTGACAAAGCTTGTGAGGGTGGGAGTAAATTAATCATGCAGAGATCCATTCTGTCATGGCTGGAAGCTCTGGAATACCTGAGGTGGCTCAATTGTGACTCGTTAGAGCATCCCCCTGCTACACTCTGTCCTGACATGCAAGCGTGCCAAGAGACAGCAAAAAGGCTTCACATAAAGCAAGCAACCATGAAAGGATGCAAAGGCACAAAGCTGCTCAAATCAACAGGAAAACTTAGAATTGACCCGAGAGAAATAAATCTTCCAGCAGCACAAATTGATCTGCTGTGTAAGGCAGATCAATTTTGTAATTTTGCGCCCTTCCGCCAGTTGCTGGTCTCCAAGCCAACTGCAATTTTTGCAGATGTGAGTACAAACCTAGCACACTGAAGAAAATTCTTCCCCTTTCTCCACCCATTTACATGCTTTTCTTGTGAAAACTTCAAACAAAGAAGCACTCTGCAAGCACCAAGAAGGGAAGAAAGGAGAGAGACATGCTCAGTCTTAGAGATTAACAAGCTGTTTAAAAAGATTTTGCCCCTAAAAACACCCTTAAATCAAAAGCCATACAGTTTCAAAAAAATAATGAGCAACACAGATCACTGTCCATCACAGTACAGATCATTTCAATTCTGCTTCCTCAAACTATTTGGTTTCACCCTTACCTCTGTGATTAAGCCCTTTCCAACTTGAAAAACAGGTAACCTGTGATCCCTCATTTAGATAAAAAGGTTTTCTAGTGTCCATTTTCTTAGAGGATAACTTTCTAGCTTAATACTCATAGGTAAATTTCCATGAGGTCATCACAAATAAGTGATTTTAACACAAGAAAACATAAGTATTTAAAAGCAGCTTGCAGTTTTCATGAGACTGTATAAAGACAGCAACTACCAAGCCTTATTGAAAAGGTGATTTTGCATGTAAAATCAAACCAAGTATCAAATGCTCAGCACAATACCCACTGGCAGCTTGGGAAATACAGGAACAATGTCAGCACTGGAATGATGTCTAGAAGGGCTAAGAGGAAATGGGAGGGAAGCAGAGACAAACTGCAGCAGTAGTGGGCAACAAGACACCAATCTTGCTGCCTAAATCCTTTCTAGATATCATACAATGGTTTGGGTTGGAAGGAATCTTTAAAGATACAGCCCAACCTCCCTGCCACAGGCAGGGTCATCTCTTTCACTGGATCAAGTTGCCCAAAGCCCTCTCCAGCCTGATCTTGCACACCTCAAATAATGCAGCATCCACAACACCTCTGGACAACCTGTGCCAAGATTTCACCACACTTAGAAAAAATTCTTCCTCATGACCAAAATAGATCTGCTTGTTTTAAACCATTATACCTTATCCTATCTCAATAAGCCTTGGCAATAAAATCTTTCAATCTTTCTCATTAGTCGCCTTTATGTACATTGAAAGGCCACAAATAAGGTCTCACCAGAGCCTTCTCTTCCCTAGGCAAAACAATTCCAACTTTCTTCCCAGGAGAGGAGTCCCAGTCCTCTGGCCATTTGTGTGGCCCTCCTCTGCACCTACTCGCACCCAACATTGCAAACATAACTTGCTAGTCAACTTTAAGTTGTTTTTATTTTTAAGAACAACAAAAATATTTGTACCCATTGACTACTTGTGAGTCAAAGGCTTCATCGCATTTGAAGAAAATTCCATTATAAATTCATTTGGCATAGACTTAAAGATACAGTATTTAAGTTTATTGGTTTTGATCAAAACTATTTCTTGCTCTCTTGAGAAACACAGCAAAGCTTCCTCTTTACAACCTCGAGCTACCTCAATTATAAGGGCCAACATACTCCATGAACAAAAGCTCTAAGTCACCCATGACAGAATACATAAAATAAATGAGCTGTGAACAAGTGCCCTCTGTGAGTATGAATACCAAGTATTTAAAATATTTAATTGGAAAAAATATATCTTACCCCATAAGCAGAGAGAATGAAGCAAAGACTAATATTCAAAAGGACAAAGATTTAAATTTGCACCAAATTACACCCAAAAAACCAATTTCAAATAGCTCAAGTAAATCATCAGTGCACTCAAATCACTGAAATAATTGTGTAACAAATACAATGTTGATACAGCAAGATTCCTTGGTAAAGAGAATAGACAAGTTTCTTGGGATTAGGTCTACCAAATCAGAATCTCTCTCAAAACCTGTAAGAAAATCACATGCAACATCTTTCCTACATATTCTGGCACTTAGGGATGATACAGTGATTTCTGAAAAGCATTAAAGTTTCAGTATTTTATTACTGAAGTCATTACAAAGATTAGTATCATATCCAGGAACACAAGTCTCAAAATTTCTTTATAGACTGCCTTTTCATTATAGCTGCCCAGACCTAATTTAGAATCCACTACTACTTCTGCTGTGGGTCTCATGTTTCTTTCCCAAGGCTTTCTATTACTTCAGGGCCTTGTTTCACCATATTCAAGGACCAGATGCTACAATTCTCAGGAGGCTTTCACTTCCTTTCCCTTTCCTCATCAAAAAAAAATTGACAGAGGATTTTAACATCTTCCCTTGAAGACACGCACAAAAATCTAGCATCTCCTCCTAGCACAGTGTCATGGTATAACCTGGCAGGCAATTAAACACCTCACTCACTCTCTACCTCATCACATTGACATGAATGGGGGGTGGATGAATAAAATCTGAGGTTTCAGATAAAGACAGTTTAATGGGACTAAAAAAATGAAGCAAAAATTATAATGACAATAATTAGAATATACAAAAAGTGATGCACAATGCAATTGCACACCACCTACAGGCTGATGCCCAGCCTGTTCCCCAGCAGAAGACCCCGCCAAGCTCTCCCCCCTATTTTATAGACTCAACATGACATCACATGCTATGGAATATCCCTTTAGCCAACTCAGATCACCTGTCCATGCTGTGTTCCTCCCTCAGCTCACTGGTGTTATAGTGTGAGAAGCCAAAAGTCCTTGACTGAAGATAAGGACTGCTTCACAAAAACTAATCAATCATGTGGTATCAATCTCATGCTCATCTTAAATCTAAAACGTGGCATTAAACCAGCTGCTAGGAAAAAAAATTAGCTCTAGCCAGCTAAAACCAAGACACATGGCTACCTTTTACAGCTCTTCAGAAGTGATTATTCATCTTTGTGCAGACTGCAAAATCAGGAAGGCAGTGCTTTGTCTGTTGAATAGCAATAATTAAAAGTTTACAGCTAACATAAAATTCAAACTTGCAAGTCTGAGTAGAGTTATAACAAAACTGTCTCAAAGCACACGTTTATTAATGCTTTACATCTAAAAGTTGCAGATGGTTTTATGGCCAATCAAGGCCTGAACTACCTGTGGATGAGGGAGAAGTGTTATTTCCCTCAGTCACATAGTCTTCTTTACAGAACCTGGAAGAGCAATTCTCCGCAAAGCAAACTAAGCTAAAAAACCCCCAGCTGAGTCCCCCAAATTTATTTAACTTTGGGTGGAATCTCTCAAGAGTAACACCAAAAGTGACACACCATGTGCATTGCTCAGCCACAGCAGAAATTGAACTTTACTATGGACACCACAGTTTTTGATATGTATCTCTCCCTGTTTCAGTAACAGGGTACTGGGGCTCAGAACTTTGAAGCCTGAACATTGCTCAAACACCAACTGGCAGTGCAGAGGTCCAACGAGGACTCACAGCTCATCAGCTATTCTTGTTTCCCAGCACACTGAAATGAAGCCATTTGGCTTAATTTTACTACAATTATGCACGAATATGCAAACTTGTAATATATATATATGTAACTTCAGCCTTTGAAGCTATTGGTTCTCTAACAGTGCTACTCAGAAAAATGAAGGGATAACACCCAACAAGTACTAAACCACTACATTTGCTTAAAACACAGGTTTTATAAGCAAGAACAAATGCATACTTGTAATACAAGTGATTTTTTGTTTAGATTCACACCTCAGATAAACGGGTATTCACTGTGTAAAGGTTGACACCTACATATAAAAACAAAAGCAACATCTTGTAAGAGGGACCCACTTTCCAAGGACAGGCAGATAAAGCCAATATGTGAACTTAGTTATTTCATAAGTTCCTAAACCGGAGAGAATAAGGCAATTCTATTGTAATGACTTTCTGGTGTCAGCAGGTCCCTTCACACCACCTTTTCTTGTCCTGAACACCCAGCATCAGCTTTTGTAAATGAAATAGTCATGTCTGTATTTGCCAGCAAAACAAAAACCATTGTGTCCAGGTCTAGGCTTCTCAGTGCAAGAGGGACACAAAGCTACTGCAGAGATTCAAACAACTGAGGAACATCTCTCACAGAAAGAAAGGCTGAGACAGCTGTGACTTAAGTCTAGAAAAAGCTTGCAGAGGATCTTAATGTATATAAATGGTATATATATTTATATATAAATGTATATAAACATGAAGAAAACTTGTAAGGAACATGGAGCCAGGTTCCTTTCAGTTTTTGACAGGACCAGAGGCAATGGACATAAATTGAAACACAGGAGGTGCTCTCCAAATATCAAGAAACATTTACTGTGAGGGTGACTAAGCAGCCCAGATAGGTTGTAAAGTCTCTATCCTTGGAGATACTCAAAAAACCATCTGGACACAGACCTGAGCAACCAGCTTTAGGTGACTCTGCCTGACCAAAGGGGCTGGACACTATAAACACCCAGAGGTCCCATCTAAACTCAGCCATTCCCAAAAAAATGAGAGCCTGCACAGACAATCTTTCAATATCAGCTTTCTGAAAGCTACAAAAAGCACAGCAAGATAATGGTCTTTGTACAGTGTTCTGTCCCATCCCTTCTGCCAGCTCAGTTCAGGCTCACTCAATAGGCTACATACCAAGAAGCAGTACTGGATCATCTTCACTGTACGTTAAACTCACAAAGTCAAACCCATGAGAATAAAAAAAAAGGAAAGCTTGTATAGCATCAGAAAAATATTTGACATTTCAGCCTACATACAGTAAGCTCCACTATTTTTATAAAAGATCAGAATTCTCTTAATAGGCTTCCTCTCCATGCTAGGAGAAGCAATCCTGGTTAAGGATGCAGAGAATGATGCTGCAATTACACTGAAGTGCCTCAGTTTCAGTGACATCTCAGTACTTCCAGTAGGAAAGGAAGATTAGATAGCAAGGCATAGATCTTAAGCTATTGGCTCTTCAAAACAGGCTCTCTGGAATATTTTGTTCTTCTGCAGATCAAAATATATACTTTTCTAACCACTTAGCTCTTTTACATTTATAGTTCCTGACACTCAGTAGGATCACCAAGTTCATGAAGCATTGTGTAGGGCATGCATCTAATACAGAGATTAGAGAAAATGGACTCAAAAGAGCATTTGACCAAGGTTAAACAAGTGATGAGAATCCTTTTGTCATGCAGTACCCAAAATTCCTCTCTCATACTCTGAGATTGATGGCAGATAAATTGAAAACATGTAAATACAATACAGTTTCTGTACAGTGTGTAACTACAGCCTCATTTTCAGAGGTCAAAGCTGAGGGATCACTGAGGTTCTTTCTGTATCAAGGATTCTATTTATTTCAGTTGCACGGCTAAGTAATGTCTCAGATCACTTAGAAAAAGCTAGTTTTAGGCTTTAGAATTTTTCCTCAGGTTCACTTATGCTGAATTTGCCACTTAGTTTCCCACTTAACAGCAGTGATATTTCACATAAATTATTTGCAATGTATCCTCAGTCCCTCCAGCTCAGCCATTTTTTTTTCCCTGCAAGTCTGAGGCTGCTTTTCTCTATAAACTCATACTTTGAAATACAAACAGCTGCTATAGATTTTTTTCTCCCCATAAGGAACAACCCCTTGGTCTCTTCTGGAGCTTGATTTCCCATCCTGATTCTGCTACACACATTGCCAATGGTATCAGTGCTCTCCCTGTAGCAGCTGCCTTGTCATGTGCAAGCCTGCTTTGGGAGAACAGAGGCAGGAACAAATATTGCATCAAAAGCAGCCATCAAAATTCAGGCTAAAATAGTAGCATTTGCCAAAGATATTATTTCTATTACTCTAATATAGAACATTTCTATGATTTTTAATACTACTATGAGTCTATCATTCTCTAAATTAAAATATTTTACTTCAATAAGACAGTACAGGTATAAAACATGCATTTCACAGTAATTATTATTTCACTGCTATTTTTTCACAGTACAGCTACAAAGAATGGACACACTTATAACTTTAAAGTGACCAAGTAATTAATTCCCTCTCCTTCTCACTTCATTCTAGTTACTCTTTCATAAAAGGTAAGAGGGAAAACCCCACTCTCACCTCCCTAGAGAGTATCTGGTTACTTTGGAGTGGTTACAACAGTTCAGTTTGGGTCTTATTACAAAACACAAAGAAAACCCAAACAAATAGAAAATTAAGACAGAGAAAGAGAAAGAAGAAAATAATTTAATGCGAGAACTCAGGAGTTTAAATACCCATGGCAAGGTTTGGGTGCAATTCATCCCTGTACCAAGGATTAAGTCATTTAGGATTGCTAGAAGGAAGGATGGTCCAAAATCAAAGTCTATGGGATATTCTAGTTTTGAATGCACTCCATCACTGCTGCCAAAACTTTTCCATTCTGCACAAGTAGCCACTTCCTTGAGGAGGATCCTAAACAGAAACCCACCAAGAACATCTGCCTTGCTCTTTGTGTCATTGCTAAGCATTTTATAGGAACAGCAAGGGGTCTGGCAGGCTCCACAGAGACACTCTGAAGACAGCAAAACCTCTGCTGTCAACCTCAATCTGGTACCATTCTTATGAATGGGCCATTTAAGAGTTCACATCACACTGTTGGAAGGACTCTTGTTACCCCAGCTCTTGTGTAAAGGTCATTCTTGTGTCTCTGTCAGCAAAGAGCTTGACTTTAAAATACATTTTCTGTTTCTACATTTCATGCAGTAGGATAAGCTGCAAGTTCCCATGTTGTTAAGAAAATACTTCAGTACTTGCATGATTCTGCAACAAATAACTTAATGCTAGAATTTAAGCAGATAAAAATGTTATTCTCATCCATCATTCATTTCATCCCACTATGGACAGAAATAACATGTGTAAAAATCATCTGAATATAGGATTTGGGCTGGTTTATTTCTCACAGTACAGTGTCAGGTATACCTAGAGTTACTCTTAGTGATGTTCTACAGGTGAGGATTATTACCAGGTGGCATAAACAATTTCATGTGGCTTTTTGAGAGTTAGGGATCACAAGATGTTTTTCTTAAACCCATGGCTTATTCACAGCACACTTTAGTGTCATCATTTCTCAGCTTTTATGCTTATATTTAAAAACTCAGGAGTTGTTTCTACTTGTATGAAAGCCATAACTAAAGTTCAATACAGTTGATCATCTCTCAAAAAATATTTTTTTTGTATTTTCTAGGGGTTTATGTATAAGATTATTTTCTTTTAAAAAGAATCAGCGTAAATCATAGGTAGTTAAAAGAACTAACAACTATCAAACCTACAACAAAAGCAAAAAAAAATAGCCTAATTATTGTTCTGAAAAAAACCAAAAAAACCCCAAAAACAAAATACTAACCCTTTAGAATCTTTACTTAGCCTATTAAAACAGATTAAACAGAAATTATCAATTATCATGGGCTATAAAGACTTTATCAGCTACTTCATTTTGCCTAGGCCCTTCCACTGCCAGATCTGGCATTTAGCTGTGTCAGTAACAGGAGCAGGACACCTGCTACAGACCAGGAATTCTTTTGGACAGAAACCACCTCTTACTCATAGAATGCACAGCATGCAGAGCAAACCTTCCTCATTGTCCACTGCCAGATTAACCTAAAATAAAATGATGTCATCACTCTCAAACTATGTCCAATAACACTTGCTGCACAGGTAAAAAAAAAAAATATCTATCTGTTGGTGAAGTCTCACCTTCCCAACTTGCAGAGCCCTAAAGCCCAGGGTTCAACACATTTCAGTGGAAGTCACACCCTGACTGAGCCCTTCCATTCAAGGTTTAGAACGTGCCCACCCTGAAAAACTGCATCTGGACACCAAACACAGTACCCCTGCCAAACACTAAGCAGAAATGCATAGGACCCAAATGGAAAACATCCAGTACTAATGACTCAATTCATGGAGCTGATTTCAGGAGATGATTCATAACTAACCTATAAATTTCACTAATTGGAAACCCCTCTCACTAGAGGGGAAAAAGAAAAATTGAGACACTTCCTGCATGCTGGTCAAAAACCCCAAATAAGGCAACTATTAATTGAGTTTTTGGCAGACACCCTTCAATTACATCTCCACAACCCAAAGATCAGCAACACATACATAAATATATCTACATGCACAAACAAAACAGAACAAAGATTTAATGTTTGTAGGGGGAAAAAGTTATTGTTTTATTTCCTTAAAAAGCCCCAGAAAATAATTTAAATTCTAAAGATAGCTTGAGAGGCCATAGCAGTAAGGGTATTTAGCAAATCTCAGTAATTACATATTTGGTATACTGCAATAGGAGATAATTCCTGAAAGAAAACAAACAAACAAACCAGCCAGTTAGAATTTCCTGGGGTATTACCACATCTAAACACTAAATTCAGACCAAGTTGTTCCTAGTTTTGTGAAAAAAGGAGGGCAGGACAGAATATGACACAGAAAGCTTGGTTTGTATTGTTGCTAAGGTCCTAGTCCAGTGTCATTAATTAGTTACAAAGCAGCCAGTTCAAATGAGGATAATTTAGACTTGACTCTACCTCTCTCCTTGACTCTTGCCAGACCCCACCCCTCCACACTCTCGCCTGCAGACCAGGATAATTGACCCAGCTTGTGGCCGTGCCCCCTTATTCAAAGGGCATTTGCCTTATAGAAGCTCTGCCCTCTAAGTTACTCTTCAGAGCATTTTTTTCATGCTCTGCAATCATGAGAGCAAGAATCTTTCATTAAAAAAAAAAAACACCTGCAAAAAACAGGCTAATAACTCATGAGCCCATGAGTCTGGGTCATAGCCAGAGACCTGTAATGTGGGTTAACATCTGACCAAACTGTGAAAGTAATTGCAGCTCCGCCTGTAAATCTTCTCCACTCCTTCCCTGGGTGACCTGGAACATGCACCTCTAGTGACAGACCTCTCCTCTGAGTGTACTGGGGGATTTTCTTTCATTCATACCCTTTAGGAAAAACAAAAATAAAATCCATAAAATCCAAAAGTTTTTATATAATCTTTTTTCAGGAATCTGTGTCCTATTAAAACACTGAATCCTGACCAAAAAAAAAAAAGAGCCCCTAAAGCATGCCAGCATTTTAAAACCCCCTACCACCATAAGGAGTTAGATCTGATTATTTCTTTGAGGAACCAAGAACTAGTGGCATCACCACAATCCTCCTTTCCTCCTTTGGCTACTGGCAGGAATTGTCACCTATGACTGCACATGCAGGGAACAGCAAACCTTGATGAACAGAACCTGAATAAGGACATTAAACATTTCATTTTCTAATTGCCATATTTGTAAATTAATAGCATTTAGCATTACTGAGGTAATTGTGGTTTTTTCTGGAGAAGTTTAGAAATACTTCAGCTTGGTTTGGGCTCCTCCCACAACTCACATGAGACAAAAATAGACCCCAGACCTGTAATGTGAATTGAAGGACACCCACAATTGGGGAACCATAACTTTACAGTATCCTGCAAAAAACTACTGATAAAGTGCACGGAATAAACACAAATACATGTGACAGCTACAATGAAGTGGATCTGCCAGCTCTAGAAATCCCATCTTGTACGAGTTACAAGTGCTCACTTGCCTTCAAGCTCCACTGTATTTTGATGTTTCTAAAAAAGGTGAAAAACAGGATAAGGCTCTTGGTAAAGGTCAGATGTCACATGTAAAACAAAAAACAAAATAGAAACCTTCCTATCCTACCCATATTGGAAGGCCTTTGAAAGTATCCCATGTATACTTCCCAGCAGGTCTTTTTTTGTCCCTTAAAGACCTGAATATCAAGATACAGATCACTGTGCTGAAAGCCACTCTTTCCAAAATGAGAGTGCTTTACAATAAATCACAACTGTTTTACCATATGCCACATCCTTCTGCCAAGTATCACCAGCCTGTTCTACTTTTAAGCAAATTTCATTATAAAATAGCTCAGAGCAATGCTCATTAAAAAGTATACTGAAAAATGTCAAGTTGTTTTTATATTAAAAATGGGACTTTGTTTCCCATGAAGATTTCATACTGGTGTTTATTGAAAAATCTGATATTTCTCAGAAAAAATCTGAGACATCTCACCTCAAACTCACCACTCACTCCTGACACTGGGATGACAACCCTGTCATCTGCTCCTTTGTTCACTAATGCTGATTGTTGCTTTGAGAACTCCAATTCCCAGCACTCTGGTGAGACCTCCAATCTAAGTCCACTCATTAATCACCTTCCCTGTTGGTGCTATCAATCATGGTTTCAGGATACAGTCATTTCTTTTGGATAACTTTGAATAGGGGTGTTGACCCTTTTAAATTAGAGGTTCACAACAGCTCCAAGAGTCTAAGAAACCGTGAAGCCCCTTCAGCTTTTTCTCAAGCACATAAAACTCAGCAGAAAGTCTTTCATATAACAGCTGACAAGACTGGTCTTTAACTCCTAAACTATCCAGAAACTAGTCCAAATGTTGACCTGATATCAACTCTGATCTCACTGGACTCATGGGGCTGGGAGAGTATGCAAATCCACCCAAAATTTGGCTTTAGAATCTCTGTGATTTGTGCTGCCCAGAAATAGATGAGCTTGTGGTGTTTTCACATTTTAGCTTGATGAATCATTGCTAAACCTATCACAGGCTAAAAAAAAAACAACAACACAATCATTACCAAAAATCATTATTGCTTCCATTTTTTTCATTCCATTCAATTATATCTCCCATTTACTCACATAGAATATTTCTCATGGCCAACAGTCAATCAAAAAATGTCCCTCCTTCCTGGCACTATTACAATTTTAGTGGACATTTAAACTACTCATACAAAGTAAAATTCTCAAATTTCAAGTTAAAAAAAATAATTTTCAGTCATGGCTTACAGCATATGAATCACAGTACAGAAGTCGCATGTCACAGTTCTCTGCTAAAAACCCCATATTTTTTAGCAGATGGCAAACTATGATTTAAGGGTTCTACATGCTTTGGTCTACATGTTATAACATAAATCCAGCTGCTGACTACTGGCTACTGCCTGCCACTGTTCATCGAGAAAAACACACACAAAAAAATTAAACAACACAGTACAACCTCTGTAAAGCCAGGGAGTTCCAGGGTCATGTTATGTAACTGATGTCCAAAATCCAATTTTTATGAACAGATGAGATTTCTTGCATTTCTTCTCCACTGTGGATTTCCCACACATGTTCTCTGATGCCTTTCTCCAACAGTAGGGAATTTGTAAAAGTCTTTCTGTTCTAGAGCTATAATTTGTCTTTCCTAGGCTTTTTTAATCTTGCTGCCCCCTTCTTGTGCAGTTTTAGTTTGGTTACTCGAAGTTGGACCAAAATTAAAATAAGAGAAGGGCTTTAGGGACAATGACCATATCTTTTCAACCTGCCACTCAGTGTTTCTGTCCATCTACATCCTTTTTTCCAACCCATCAGTCCCAGGAAAACGCCTACAAAGAACAACATTAAAAACAGCTCTTTTGCCCTCTGCTGCTGAAAGAGCGAAGCAAATAATTTCTGTATCATTAGATTGAAGTTTCAAGTCTGAGTTGTATTAAAACACTCCAGAAATGCAAACAAGGTTTTTTAGTCCATGACAGCATTTTTTAACACTTCCTTCTCATCCCACTAATAAATACCTCAGTCCTACTCTGACTTTGCATTTAGAATTAGTTATAAGAATGGGTCTTCTTTATAATTAGTTATAAGAATGGGTCTTCTTTATAATACATAGAAAGTGGAAGGATAACTACTAAGAACCTACTTCACTGTGCTCTTTTAAGTTCCATCACACCTTTCCAGAAATTAATGGACCAGAGTCTCCAATATTTCAAAGAAACACCAAGTGCTAAGGATTTTAGATCTGGATGGAGAGCCTTTTCATTCCTGCCCATCTCCATGAAGAGGTTACTCTCTCATAACCAGCTTGACACTCAAGATTCTCCCAATAGCTGAGGAGATTTTACATCCCTAATATTGTCAGTTAAAATTGTGCCTTTTGTCAAACTCTCCAGTATTCCCTACAAGGGGCAATGCATTGTGAGCTGTTTCTAAACAGGCTTAGGCACAATGTGGCTCAATGCAGAAGTTTTAATCAAAACTTTATGGATTTGGGAATTCATTCATTACTCTTATGGTGCACAGAAAGCTTTAACACAGCAAAATAGTAACAGCTGAACAAAAGCTGGGAACCCTGTCTGCCTTCTTCTCCCATCTCTATTATAGATCACTACTAAACCAATCTGCAAGTTCCTAGATGGCATTACAGGTCAGTGGCTCAGATTTGAAACACATTGGTGCGGCAAAATTTGTATGCAACCCTGCAACACACATTAACACCTGCAACAATTACTGCATGTCACTTCAAAAGGCTAGCCAAAGAAACTGATTTTAGGGGATGAGAGTACTGTTTCTACTGTACAAGTGCAGGAACAGAAACAAAGGGCAGGTTGATGACTTGCCCCAAGGCACAATAAATCTGTGTCAGAATGCAGACAGAACAGCAATAGGTAAATATTAGTCTTGCACTATTAAAAAAAACCCAAAACCAACAAAACAACAACTCATATCAAGTTCATAATGCCTTCTTAGTAACCAGATGACTACAGCTAAAATAATACCCACTTTAGCTTTCACCCAGCACAAAGAAATAGACCCAGGTGGTGCTGGAGGTCAGAGTGCAGCACTGCAAACATGCAAAGGTACAGACTTTTTAACTCCAAGTCCAAGGGAAATTTCCAAGTCCTTCCTATTGAATGGCATAAGTTTAGTTACTATTTAGTTTTCCACACCTGTTCTGCACTAGTGTCCCACAGAGTGTCAATAATTAATGTCAGGCACAAAATGCAGCCAGAGTTTTGACAGGGATCCCCTCCCAGGCTAAAGCCCCTTTCCCCACAGCCTGCCCTGCTCCTAGTGGTAACTTCTCCTGGTTTTAATTGAGCTGAGAGCAGCATCAGGCAGATTTACAAGAACACAGGTTTCTCCAGCAATAAATTATTTTGAGTGAAACATGTAGACACCAGGTGACTCTGAGCATTTATCAAAGTGAAGGATTAAGAGGACCAGGGCTAGAGCCAGATGGGATGGACAGGCACTGCGGGAGCCTGCTTTGTAACATTCTTCCTACTGTCTAATGAAAAGGTAAATCCTACTTAGCTTTCTGATGCCAGACCTTGAGTCACTGTTAATCAAATCTGATTTTCCAAGGGAAACTTTACAGCTGCTTTACATGAGCAAATTCTACAATTAGAGACTGTATAAACATATCATCAAACAGCTCTTTAAGAAGAATGCAAAAAACCAGACTTTTGTCAATGTTTCAGTCAGATGCTAATTAAGGAAGCATTCTAATGCCTGTCTTTAAGGATTACTCTTGAAAGAATATGGATTAATTCTAGAAGAAACAGAAGATGCTGCCCTGGCTCTCTAAGTGCTGCAGTAGTAAGTGATGAACACTGCATTGAGAGCTGATGTGAGCTGCCTTCTGATTGCATTCACCACCATATCTGACCAAAACCAGTGCACTGCAGCTGGGTCACACCCTGCTGATGCCTCAGAGTGGCTGCCTAGAACAGATGCTAGACAGAGTTAGAGAATAGAGTGGGTATTCATCAAAGACCTTCAAGAGTTACACCTTGGGCAGTGTGAAAGCCTCACAGAGGCCACACCCAGGATGGACGGTGGTCACAAGTTTTTCAGACAGATATGGTTGATTTCAGGGGTTAATTCTCCAATTACAGCTTCAGGTAATGAAGTCATATTCCCCCAGCTCACTTCCCGCCAATTCCCTTTGTTTACACTTTTTGGGGCCTGAGGTGTGTCCTTGGATCTTAGGCCCAGGGGGATTTTTTTTGTCTGACCAAAATGTGAAGACAACAGTTAGCACTTGATATGAAGTTCAGAGCTATGAACTCATGCAGTATAGGATTTGAAAAATATAAAAGCTACCACCTTAAAGCATCACTACCAACAGCAATAAGGACACTGAAGTCAAGGACCACCTGTGATTTCTGCCTCTTGTGTGAAGAACTACAGGCAAATTGTTCTCTGCCTTCCCAGCAAATTTGAAAGCTAATGAATCATTAACATTCCCCACAGGTAAATTTTGCAATTTCCAATAATGTCAACTTAAAAAATACACACTCATAATCTGAATGTAAGTGTAGAGCGAGGCATTGATTCTCTGGTATTTATTTTTCTACTGTGATTTGGAAAAGCCCATTATTTACTCTAGCAAAAAGAAAAATAAAGTTGGCTTGCAGCATTGACACCTTGAGCCACTTTCAGCAAATTGAATGCCTGATTAAGCAAAATTTAGCAAGTCTGGAAGAAACACAGCATTATCTATCAAAAATATTTTTTTCAAAATAAATGAATCCACAAAAACTTAAACTAAGCACAGTGCTAAATGATTCATTTGCTACTTTTATCAGATATTCTCAAAATAGCCTTTATCTGATTTACATCAGATAAAAAAAGCCCAACAGTTGCCAATCCTTTAGCAGCAGCATTTGGAACTACCTAATGGCAGAAAAAAACCCACTTTATGATAATATTGAACAGCCTGGGGTGCACAGAGGGTGAACCTATTTCCAGATCACATTTAGAGGTGATACCCACACAATAATCCCTTAGTTTGGACTAGAGAAAATTATGTATGCAGTACACAAGCACAAGACTACCCTCTTACAAAGAGTTACAAAAGTATTTTTGAAGAATGAATAACAGACAATTTTACCTTAAATTTACTAATATAAGCTTTGAAAACACAATGCAAAGGGAAAGAAGATAAATTAAATAACTAAAGAAAAAACATTTTCAGAGAAGAAATTGCAAATTTAAGCAACAGGCTGGGGTTAAACTCTCAAGTTCTCTGCTTATCACACTGATCTATGTTACAGGTTGGCCTGATTTAGTTGAACTTGCTTCAAGCAGAGGTTTGGGCTGGATGACCTCACAGCACCACTGCTGTTTTAAAGGAGGGACAGAACTCTTGATTCTGCAGTCCAAAAATCCTTCTCCATGACAAATCTTCCCAATGTTGTAAAACAACACTGTAAGGTTGTCATGTGGCAGAGGAAACTTGCCTTTTGTGTTGGAAACAGGAGATTACAGAGGATATAGAAGTCTCCATCTATTTCCACAGCTTCAGGGATTTTTTTCCTGTTCTCTTGTACCCCTGTACGTAGACAGAAATATCTCCCGACGGTAGGGTGGAAAGCTCATGGATTTAATTCTGTTTCTGTTCAGGTCAGGACTTTTCCAAGAATCAGATCCTCACCAAAACTTTCTACAAAAAGGATTCCACAGGGAATATCAAATGTTTATTAAAAAAAAATTTTGCCTGGAATGCTGCATCCAGTTCTGGAGCCCTCAACCCACAAAGGACACAAACCTACTGGAGTGAGTCCAAAGCAGGTCTGGAGCACATCTCCTGTGAGGAAAGGCTGGGAGAATTGGGGTTGTTCAACCTGGAGAAAAGAACTCGGGGAGACCTCATTGCAGCCTTCCAGTGCCTAAAGGGGGCCTACAAAAAAGCTGGAGAAGGATTTTTTTTACAACAGCATGTATTGATAGGACAAGTGGGAATAGCTTTAAATTGAAAGGGAGTAGGTTTAAATTACATATCAGGAAGAAATTCTTCACTACTAGAGGGTAAGGCTCTGGTTCTGTTTGTCCAGAGACATGGATGCTCCATTCCTAAAGGTGTTCAGGACCAGATTGGGCAACCCAGATGAATGGAAGGGGTTCCTTCCTGCGGCAGGGGTGGTTGGACCTGGGTGATCTTTAAAGTCTCTTCCAACCCAAACCATTCTGTAAGTAGATGAATTACTTATTCATTCCTGGCTTTTTTCCACTCCTGTTTTTACTTAAGCTGTGGCTCCCAGACAAATTTCTTCCTGGCAATAAATTGCCATATAGCTTGCATTTATTTACAGGTTAACTTTATTGGATAATCTACTTGGAGAGGAATTGAGTGTACTATCTGCATGTAAAGTCTCCAATCAGTCAAGTTAGCATACAGAAAAAAGAAATATGCAAAGTGTAGTAATTTGACTATGGCAAAAATAGTATGCTCATCATGAGGGTAACATGAATCTCTCAAAAATCTTTAAGATCTATAATCATCTTAAAAATTATTTAATACCCCATTCTCTGTTGCTGGAGAATTTAAATACATATTTATTCTTGCAGAAAGAATTAAAAAAAACCCAACCAAACCTTAGCACTGAAGCAAAGTAAGCCTTACAACAAGATGCACAATAAGTAAGTTAATGCAAAATGCCATTTATGAATACACCAAAAATTGCAAGCAGTGCTATGTGGGGGCTAAGGACAAGGTGGATAATAAATGCAAACTTCCTCAATTCCCTTTCATTTTGTCAAACACAGTCTGAACATCAGGTTGTGGGGTTTTAGGTACTCTTATGCACTAAGAAAGAAAGCAGGTATGAAAGCCTGGGAAAAGCTGCTGTTCAATCACATCAGTTGTGTTTTGTGTTCACCCTGAAAATCTTAATGCCTTTAGATTGCCTTATCAGCTATAAGAAAACAAGCAGCAGGCAAAAGATATTGGGTTGTAAATACAATTATGTAATTATGTCTCAGATTACCCTCGAGAAAAATGCCTATTCTGAAAGACATTGAAATCAGCAAATTGTAAAACCCTTCATTCCAAGAGTTTCAAAATCACCAGCTACAGGCCACTACCTCAAAGAACAGTGTACTTGCATTCAGAAAATTAATATAATTCTTAATTATATTATACCTTAATATTTTTAAATGTGCAGATTCATTCATCAGTTCTACTGATAAGAGACTTGTTCTTGGCCTGGAGCACACAACCCATTTAGAGTAATGCTGGCAAGGGCTGGTCTCTAATGTCCCACTCCATCCTGCACAGAATTCTCTTCAGCTGGCTTACGTGGAATAAAACATCATAAGGAAGATGACTGAAATTACTTTGGAGACACATTTCTGTAAAAAGCCCATCCAATTTCCTCAACAGCATTACAGCACCATATTTTATCTATCCTGTGTGAGAAGGCTGACAAATACTGTGCACCCTCCACAAGCTTATATATCAGAGTTCTTTATTCCCCAAGCCTGATAAGAATTCCTAGATGGAGAAAAAAGGGGGGAAGCAGCAGGAGATCAAGGGGAAGTGAAGCAATCACAGCAGCCAAGTTTACATGGTAGGGAGCATTGGAAGGAATATTTCCAAGAGCTCCTTGTGAGCTTGAGTGACAGTGTCAGGGAGCTGAACTCCACAGCAGTCCAGCAGTTTCTCCATCATGGCACGCTTTAATCAATCATTTTTCTGAGAGAAAACACAAGCAGGCTTGAACTCCTTCCACAATTTGCACATCCACATAAAAATACTCTAGAGATGTATTTTTCTTCCTTTTGCTCTATTACTGCAAAAGATTATTTCTAGCTCCTTCATACTGGCTCTGGGAATTTTAAATGAAACATAGAAACATAACAGGGCTCTGGGAACACTGGAATCAAGTATTAGAAAAATGAAGAATGTGAAGGCAATATTGTTAATTTCCTGTTCTTTATCATAATTTTGTTCTCTATTTCTCACCTTTCCAGTTCAGGTAAGTGTATATTAAGGCACCTACTGGAAATTATGGTCTACCTCAGAGCTGAGAGAAGTAGCATAAATAGCAGTTATACTTGAAGAGTTACCATATTTTGGGATATCCTCCAACCACAATATTGGAGGAATAATACAAAGACAGACTGATTTCTAAACAGTCAGTTAAAAAAAAAACTAAGCCAAATTCTCTTCCCACTCCTGTAACTTCCAGTTATAAATGTTCCTGGCACACCTGCATGCATGAAGAAAGAACTCACCCTCCAGCATTTCTGTTTGTTTACAAAACATTTTTACTGCTAAATCAAAGACAAAATTTAGCATCCAACTAAAAAAACACCCCTACAGCTTAATAATCATGTGGAATGCGACAGATGTATTTGTCTTTTTAATAGTACATAAAAAGCTTAGAATTGTTATCCAAATTATCTTCAAAAGCACAAACAATTGATGATAAAACATTTTGCAAGTTCGTTTCATTTTTTTCCAGTTTTTGTCAATAAAAAACCCTGTCAAAAAGACTAATGTCTTTCAGACTGCTCATGTAACCTCCGAAAAAGATGTAAAATAAATAATACTTTAATACTTTCACTGCCACTTAAAAAAACCCCACTGAATACTCAACTAACCTTAGACCATAATTTCTGATTTTCCATTTGATCTGATACATCTCCATATATATTACTTACACCAAATTTCCCCGAATACGCACTGAGCAGAATTTTCCATATAGAACTCATAACAAAAAGAATCCACCAGTATATTTTCTAAGAGTGAAATACTGTTAAATAGCTCCAAATACTTATTTTTCAAACACCTATCAAGCCATGATATTCATGCACTACATGGCTCTACCCCATAAAAATATGTATCTCCAGAAACCAACTGCTTTCCTCCACTAAATCCTCATTGCAATTTATAAAAACATCAGTTGGGAGCAAGAGGAAATCACCTGTTTTTAAGAACATAAACTGGAGAGCATAACACATGTAAGTGAGGAGCAGCAAGCTGGCCTTACTGCTGAAAACATGGACAATTGTGTTGAAATGGAAATTGCAGCAGCATGAGCTGCATGCCACATTACAACATAATTTAAAACTGTAGAAATGTGTCAAAAAATGAGTTTCACAGTCTCTCAGTTCAGCACAGTGTCCACCTGGCACTGGTCAAGCACGGGGCTTCACACACCTTCACATTTTTGCACCACTATCACACAGAATGGCTGGCTTACATTCATTTAAAGCAGTTTTGTCTTAAGGTACCCAAAGATTAGCAATTATTTGCAGTAGTGAATTATGAAACAAAATTCCATCAAAACATGACACCATCACATGCTGGAAGAACAACTGAGAATCAATGTCATTGAAGATGCATGTGGAAGCAGGATGAGCACAGGCAAACCAAACCTCAGATTAGGAAGAAAATTCAAAAGGCTGAATGCATTAGGTAAGTAATGCATGTAGCTGGTCTTCAGTTAAATCCCCTTCAAAACCTTATTTGTGTTTAACCTGCAGCAGTGCCAAAAAGAAAGGCAAGGTTAAAATTCAAGAATGAACAAAGATTGCCCAACAGGTCATTGTCGTTGTGCAACTGAACATCACCTTGTATCCTAGGATACACCAAGATATTCCAAACACCTTTATGTCTCTTCCTCAAGTTACAATTCAGCATCACTACCCATATCATCATTGCTCATCTGTTCAAGAGTTTAGGGCCACAAGGTTTTTGTCATACTTAGCAGTGCTTCTCCTTAGACACTTTTCTTACGCCTTTCCTGTCCTCTCAATTTTATTGTGCATGAATACAGAAAAACAGTCTTCTCCACACATAAATCAGGAACAACCCAGGAAGGTAAAGTACAGGAAACATAAGATGAGGTAGTTTTTCACCTCCTCCTTCTACTATCAGCCTGTATTTAGACATACCATTAAAGGTGCATTCAGTCTCTACTACTGCCTAGCCTCCCTGAGCTCTGTTCATCTAACCACTTATAAAGAAAAATAGAGATGGAATAAATAGGAACAAAATTAAGCAGACTGGAAAAGACTGAATTGGGCAGAGAATATATACTGAGGAGACAAAGGAAAAAAAATCACTGGAAACTGAAGCTAAGAAAGAGAGGCAAGAATAAAGGAGGGTCTGGAAGTCAGAACACAAACATCTTATGCACATATTCACTGGGCATCTCTTAAAAGAAGACTGTTGCTATGTTACTTGGTGCTATGGCACTCTTCAAGATAAGATACAGTTGAACATATTAGTTCCACAGATTTGAATATGTGACATTACACTTAAAAGCATTTGCATTTCTATTAATTTTTAAACAAGTTATTACCAGCACATTCATTGTCCAAGCATTCTAAAAGGGAAACTCAGAAGACATGGCAGATGCTTTACACAAAAAGCAGCTACAGAGTGGGTTTTCCTCCACCTCTTCTTTCACAAACAGGTAATGAAATTTTACTAAAAAAAGAACAAAAACGTTTTTTCTTCCTACTATCAATATTACTTTAGCCTTCAGCTCAAGTTTCTTGTTACCAATCAAAGCCACATACACTGAAGAGTCTCCTGATTAGTCTGGATGTTTTTCACAGAGCAGAACAGAGATGTCTTAAGGTAACAAAGGTCTTGATAAAAGTGATAAGTACAGATTCAAATATTGCATTCCAGCTAGTTTACATAAACTGAGGATCAGGTTGATATTTCATCAGGGACTGTGTGCTGAACATTTTCAAGACAACCACAAAAATGACTGCATTTTATCTGTGTGAGTGTATATATATGTATATATAATGGGCTTCAAACTAGAAATTAAGAAATACTTGCAACTTCCCTTACAAGGTATTCTGAGTATGCATTTTAAATCTACTTTTATATAGATTAACCCTTAGAGAAATCTAAACACACGTTAAACATGTCTACTGCTCTTTCTCAAGATCCCAAGGGCCGAAGTTCAGACAAGAAGACCAAAGAAAATTAAAGTTCCTTTCCTCACTTAAACATGCCTTTCCAAAACAGTGAGCACAAGACATTTTGGGTGGTTTCCTTTCTCAGAGGGAAAGAATACCTAGATAACCAAAACTGACATCATGACCATGAACCAAAAAATAAAAAATTGTCCTTGTTCATCAACAAGAGTGCTTCAAACATAAGAGCAGTTCTCCCCTGTCTCCTTTTACACTGTGGTGCATCATTCATTTGCTAACCCTGCAATTAGTTTTTTGGGCCTTCTGGCAACATAATGTAAGCAGTGCCAAAAACAAAACAAAACGAAAAAAAAAAACACATCAAAAGAGACAACAAAAAACCCATCCAAACAACAACAGCAAAAAAATAAAATCCAAAGACCCTGAAGTTTAATCAAAGAATGAAGGCAATGGAAAACACACCCACAAAAAGTAAATGCCAGGATTGAAGATGGTTGTCAAAACTTCTGAGAAACAACAGGTCATCATTTCCAAATGACGAACCAGTAGTACAGTAACAGAATCTTCAAATGATTGTTCACTAAAATTTTTTACATTTCTAAATTACTTTAAATTTTCATTAATAAAAGTCAGACTACTTAACCATCCTGTATGACATTACAATATTCTTTATATGAATAAATTCCTACCATTTTCAATAAAGTTCTTGTACAAAGCCCACTGTAGCCCTGAAATAAGGCAGCATTTTCAGAGGAGCATGCTTTACATAGTAACTGAGGCTTAAATTAAGTATTCAGAATAGTACATCATAGTCTCCCAGCATTAACTAGCTTTGCACAGAATAAAGCAAACAGCTCTACTGATTTCAGAAACATAGGGCCTCTTGATGGCAACTGGACTTTTCTCCCTTCGCTCCAGTTTCACTGTTAAATCAATTCTGAATTTTAACTATGTATCCCAATACCTAAATATCCGACCAGGAAAGCCAAGGGTACTTTAACCTGCACAGTGGTTCTTATAAACACTAGACATTTTCTATTTCAAAAGCATATTTTCTATAGTGCTTTCCTACAATAGTGGAAGAATTTTTAGCACACTTAAGGGAGCTACAACAGAATATACATTCTAATAGCTTCTCCTCCACATAAAACTCTTAAAAATCAGGATCTAAATAGACTTCAAAAATAAGCTTTTGGTATATTCCCTTGCACTAAATTTACTGAATAACTCCCACCTTTTAAAACCAGAATATTCTCTCTCTCCTCCGCTAACTTGGAAAGACTTCTTTTTGTAACCTTCCTTTTAAGTCACTACTCCATAAAGTTCAAGACTTGCAAATTTGAGAGCTCAGACTGAGGAACTCACCTAATTGCACATCCTCACAGGTGGGAAAGGCTCCAAGTTGCACAAAAGAGTTTTATGACACTAAAGAACTCTCTTCCTAATTTCTCAATTACTTTTTTTCTTCATATCATCGAGCTTTACTCTTCCCTCACCTTCCAGAAACTTTCTTCTGGAGAAAAGGCAGAAAGAGCCACCCTTTAAACCAGCTGATTCCTCCAAAAACTTGAATATTAATAGTGTTTGCAGTACTTTGCATTGAGTCTCTCCCACCTCATGCTTATATTTATTTCCATTTTAAAACGTGCAGAATGCTAGTGATCCATGAGCTTAGTCTTTATTATTACTGTACAACCTAGAGACTAACATCATAAACCATTTTCTTCCTAATTTTCTGAAGTAGATACAATCTACCATGTTTTTATTTCATGTCTTTTTTATGTGATACACAGTAGTTTAAGGCTTTGATTTATTATTGTAGATCTTAAGTTTCCATGAAGACAAACCAAAAAGAAATGCACAATTCATAAAGTCTTTAAACTTTGCTGCTGAGGCTTACATGGTTCCAGAATGTTGAGGAGGTATCAAGAAGTGGTCTGAAACTCTCATGGATTTGAAAGACAATTAAACACCATGACATCCATGGTTCAAACCACCCTTCTCAGTGGGGAAGATGATCAGACCCAGAAATCTTATTCTGAAAAGCTTCACTACACATTTATCCTTTTATTTTTTTTCCCTGGATACTGATGCTGGACAAACCAGTGGAAACAAAACACGAGGGCTGGAGACATTTCATCTCTGGCCTAACAAAGACATCTTAAATTTAGAGATCACAGCCTGGAATATGGTACTAAAAATATATAAATCTCTGCTGGAAAAAAACCACACACACTGTTGCATGGTTGCAGACATTTGTTGGCAAATAGACTGATGCAAAGAGATACTTCCACATTCCTTTTTTCCGTTACTATTTTAGCTGGTCATGCAACCAGCAAATGTCCTGCAAAAAGAACCCAACTTCATGTTGTTACTTGAATTCACTTATCTCCTCTGGGTGGCCTTTATTTTGAATTTGTATGCACCACAATACTGGCCCAGTTTAAACTCCCTGAGTAATACTGCACAAGAGTTTCTGGCAAGATTAATGGGAAGTGGATTTTTGGAAAACCCTTTAAGCACTTTCTTTGTAAATGGCCAGAGGATGCTTAATAGAATAAGAAGCATTTCTCCCAAGTCAGCTTTTCTGTGTAGTTTTCACTACTTGAACTTGAATAGAGGCCCAAGATCCTTACATTCCAGAGGTTACATGAGGATTTTGCCTTAGAGTTCACCTTCTGCAAAGGTGAAAAGACTTCAAAAATAATCAATCTCAGAATGGTTTGGGTTGGAAGGCACCTGAAACAACATCCAGTTCTAACTTGCCTGCCATGGACAGGGACACCTTCCACTAGACCAGGTTGCTCAGAACCTCAGCCCACCTAGTGTGAACCCTTCCCCAGGGATGGAGCATCCACAGCTTCTCTGGGCAACCTCTATCAATGCTTCACAGCAAAGAATTTCATCCTAATATCCAATCTAAACCTACTTTCTCAGTTTGAAGCCAATCCCCTTTGTCCTGTCAGGCTATTGTAAACAGTCTCTCCATTAAGAAGCCATACCAAAAATATTTAATTCTTAAGGTGCACTTCCAGGAGTTCCCTTTCTTTAAAAAAAGATTACAACACAAAAAGCAACTACCTCACTTGTAACTTCTCTAAGCAAAAGTATTTTACAGAGTTACTTTGCCTTTACATATTGAACTGTGAAGCTGCCAGTTTGCAAGTATTTTAGGAAAATCCATACAGTTAAAGTATCCCCATTGAAATGCTAGGTTTTCAATATTTCAGCAAGGACATACTCACTCTGACATCACCCCTACTTCCTGAATGATCAGGAAAATAAGAAGCAGCATCTCATCTTAGCCCCTTCACCTTTATTTTCTTTCCACTCAGCCCACAAATGGTTTTTCACTTCCATTTAGTGTCTCTTTTAATAGAGAAAAAGCAAAAAAAAAGTTTAAGTCACAAATATAATTTCCTTCTCCTATTAACTGTCCCAGAAATACTGTTGACAGTTTTGGGATCAATATTTCTGAGACAGGCAGCACACTTCTGCTGGCAATCCCCTCACTGGGATCAAGAATGGATTGTGAGCACCACAAGTTTCACTACAGAGTCACAAATCTCAACAAAAACTGCAAGCTGTGTCCTTACAGTTATAACAAAAAGAAAGCATAAACCTCACATTCAATAGTGCCTGGAAATCAATTTTAGAACATCCCTCCTATTCAGATATATGAAAAACACTTTTACAGGCAAGAAAGAATGGATTGATTTTTAGGCAAAAAGCATAGAAATCTGAAGAGGAGCTATGTACTGGAGTGAATGATGCAAGAGTTGAGAGTCTGATCTCCTGTGGTTTACTGTGATGCAAAACTGATCTGGGATTCCCACACAGACTTCTCTCTTCCAGCACCACAGGACTGGAACTCTGACACCATCTCTTGACACCACCAAGTGATCAATTAGATATATCTCATGGCATAGCTAATTATCTACAGAGCACATTTAACTCATGGAACAGTAAAAAAAAAAAATCTTTGTTTTTAACTTCCACAGCCTTCCTACATTTAGAAATGTAAGGTTGTCAGACTCACTGCCTTCCAAGGAAAATTAGCTAACTTTATGTTACATTCAAGAATGCATTTTATGAACTAATGATGGCTTTTAACAGAAGAAAATAAGCAGGCTCCATATCTTGACAGTAAACTTTCATTTGATCATTTTAGCAGAAAATTCCACTCACTGCACCATGTTACATGATATAATTGTCTTACATGAAATAGCAATGCCAGCTTCTGCTCTGTGGTCCAGGAAGATGAGAATTGGAATTCAGATGTATAATGAGTTTGTCCTACTAAAGAACTTTACAGCCTCCTAAGTTTTATGTCAATATTGTTGTAAATGTGCAAGGGAGATCAGTATTTACTTTACTCTCTGACTGCTCACACAACAGGGATTTGTAACTCAGAAGAAAAGCCCATTGGTGAAAACATTAAGGTGAGCTATGGCTTCCAGAGAAAAATAGATGTCAAATACATTCATGATGTAAACTCCAATTTGGATCATTCTGGAAGACCACAGGGTTCAATAAATTACAAGCTGCACAAGTAATTCATCTTGGCTTGGAGCACCAGTCCCATTACCTCCTGCTAAAGAAAGATTCCTTAAGGCTAACAACATGCCCTTTCTTACCTCCTTCCCTGGTAGCAGAATGTTTACTTACAGGTAGATCATTTTTCACTGGCTTCCAATTTCAGAAATGCACTCAAGGAGCAAAAAAACCAAAGACTGGATTTTGTCTTAAATGCTTAGTCACCCAGCAATCAAATAAGGCAATGGCAAACCATCTCCAAAAGAGCCATAGTCAAGAGCAAAATGTTTAAATAGCCAGTCCAGTCATCCTGGCAAGCTTGTATGCATGTTTAAGAATGATGAGTTATCTAGCTGGTTGCTTTGACTAATAAATAATAAAATTAACTCCATTTGCACAAAACTAAATTTGAACTTGTAGTTCAAATCTACTCTCACTACTTTCAAGCAAATACCAGATTTTCTGTGGTTAAGAAATACAGATCAGGTCTTGGAAGACTTTCAAGGACTTCAACCCCAAGCAAGGTTATTAACTCCCATAAAGCCACAGTTCCATAAGCTGCCTAAGCAGATTCAGGAGTGTTTGGGAGCAGGTGGATCTGCCTTCACCACACACCCACAACATCTCCTTTCCTCTTACAGACATTCCCATCCTGCTACATGGCAACACAGGCTAATAAAAGGGCTGACCAGGCCAAGATTAAACAATGATTGAGAATATATTTTTGTATTTTGGCCTGGTTCCAAAGCTCACCTACTTAAGGGAAGCAGCATGGATCTGCAGCCACTGCGCAGGGGGAAGATGAAAGCATTTCTTCTGAGTAAGAAGCCCTCAGCTGACACTTGTGCTGTTGTTAACTCAGAGACAGCCCAGTGATAGCAGCAACTTGGTCAAAGTGGCATAGGGTTGTGATTATACGACAGGACAATGCTACAGGTAAATTACTGAAACCCTTAAACTCCGCATTCAGTGAGCTGCTCTGCCACAGACACTTCTGAGGGTCAGGTAAGTGATTTTTATCCCTTTATGCAGCAGTGTCTAGTTCCTGAGATGATGGCCATCACAGCAAAACTGGCTGACAGACTTTCTGTGTCTCCTTATTTTACCAGGACAGCTGACTGAGACACTTCACTAAGCTATGCAAATGGTCAACATTAAAGGGGTGACTCATTTTTCCTAAGCTAATTGCTCACAAGGGTGAACAAAGTAGACAGCATTTAGCTTCTTGAGCAGTGTAAAGAGAACCACACCTGCTGATTCTTAAGGGACAATATGCTGGTTCATGAGCACTTGTATTAGAATATAATTTACAATAAAAATTACATGCTCACAGATTGCTTTCAACAGCAGCTCTAGAATTTAAATAAAGATCCCAGGTTACATGCCATTTCTCATAGATTTTTTTTTTTTTTTTGCAAATCATTGTAACCAAATCAAAGTCAAGCAGTTACAAAATGGTTATTTGGCTAATTAAAGGAACCAATGCATTTGCTTCCCCACCCCCTCCTCCAAGTCTGTCAGTCCATTTTACATGAGTCTAATCTTCTAGTCATCCCTCACATTCTACAAACCTTGCTACCCCAAGTGGTAGCAATTTGAATTCAAACCCAACAACCTTTCCCTTTTTATCACTGCCTTCTCTTGTATTACATGTGTTTGCTGCTTTTGTTTTCTTCAAGCTAAAACAAGCCCAGCATTAAGAACAACACTGCTTCATTGCATGCGTGTATAATTATGAAAGGTTTTAAACAGTAGCATCTATTTCTAGAGAATGCAGAAATCTGACCAAGCTAAGAAGCATCCTGCACCTCTTCTACAGGATTTGAACTCACTTTAACCCACTTTTCCACCACAACATTTTCAAGCTTTATCACCACAGATTTACTGCAGTATTAGGGAAAGTGCAGAATTCCACCACATGCTGGCCATGATGCAGTCACCCATTAAAAAGACTTAGCAAACATGTTCAGAACTGCTTTCCACAGGAAGTTTCTCCTTCTCCCAGTTTTCCTCCTGCATACTCTGAGGAAATTGATCTATTCAACACCTAGAAATCAAAGTAGCTGCCAAACCTCCCCTGCTCCAAGATCCCCTCTGTGCAAGTGTGCCTGAAGTTGGAATAGCATCCAGCTCCCTCTGGGTGCTGCTCTGACACTCCCCAACTAACCCCTGGGTGGAGACAGGAAAGGAGGCAGAACAGGAAAAAGCTAAAACCGTCTGTTTTCTGCAATGGTTATAATTAAAATTTAATATTTTGCCTACAACTGAGGCAGGGGTAATAAAATATTTGCTTTATTCCCTGAAAACACAATAGTTCTGTATGAAGGCACTGATCATTCACACGTGACCTCTTTCTCGAATCCCCAAACTTAGAGAACAAACATCCATCCTCGATCAGATCTAGAAGCAACAGTGAAAAATAATGGCTGAAACTGGAATACTTGAGCATGTTTAATTGCTTTTTTCTTCCTTCTCCTCAGCTAAAAAACATTTAATTAAACCCTAATAGAAAGAAGAGTAGAACTCTTAAGCAGGTTTCAGCAGCTGGTTATGCAGCCTCACTCTAGCTGGCAACAGGTAATAGCTGTGAGTGTTACCTGAGGAAACAAACCATTTAACTGGAGAAGGTAAAAGGACAAGTTCGTTCTTAAAACATCATCACAAACTCTTGTTCTGGTCTCTAAATAGAGCTCCTTTCATCTGTGCCTTATCACACTCACCTGGAAATGAGTAAAAATTTGTATTTAAGCACTACAACATGTAGGCACATGTACACATTCACCCTCCGGCAGCACTTTTTTTGTGTATCCTACCTTTGTTCTTCATTTCCTTTGCAAACTCCAAAGAGTTATCACCAAAATCTTTATATGGGCTTCGAAACAGAGTAGCTAAAATAACTGAATAAAACCACCTCTTCCATATTAAAATGCAGTTTTAAGCATTTCAGAATCTTCAGATCTTCCACCTTTATTAGGCAGGTCAGCATTATGCTTATTAAAGCTTCAGGATGTCTTTGAATTTCTTGCCTTTTTTCCAAAATGACCAGAATATTTTTTCATTGATATGCATTAATTTTCAACATACATTTCATATGTATTGAGCCAAATTTTTCAAGTTGATTAAACATAAACTAGAGACATCATTTCTGCTGACTTTTGAAGACTCAGACAACCCACGGTGTTTCCAAGGCAAGCATTCAGAATCCAAGAGCACAGGAAGCTGCAGGATCAGAAGATTGGGTACTGTGGCTTCTTCCATCCCTTCTTTTTAAATTCAGATTATTGGAAAGATCTAAAGGAAGCCATGACACAATAAGAGATACTGCAATGCTTTGAGAGCTTGAGGTTTGCTGAGGAAGGGCAGAGGGGGGACAGATATGGTATATCTGGCTTGGAGCTTGATGTTTTGGTTTCTTTTTTGTCATTAGCATCCCCCCCTTTTTTTTTTTAACCTTTTTGAGTCCTCTGTCCCTATTGCAGATGCTGGCAAGGATCCCCACTTTGTATTACAGGTAAACACAGGCACAGAGGAAAGGCTCCTGTCCTTTTCTGGGGACTCCAAAGCAACACTGTTTTTGAAGAATCATGATGCAATAGCCTAAAGTGTCCATGTGAATAAATAATGTATTGCTATGCACATAGAGGAAGACAAGTATTCCATTCAGGATGTAGCCTCTTACAACCTCAGTTAATGGCTTTCGGGATCATCATTAGAAGTGCACAAGAACAGCATTTTGGAAAGATGAAAGCCATTCAGGAATGAGTCAAATCTCTCACACCATTTCTTAACAAATTACAATCTTACTGCAAAGAACTATAATGCACCTCCAATTTCAATGACAGGCATAAGGCCTAATGGAAAAAAAAAGAGAAAAAATAAAAAGGCTCTGATAATGGCATCTACTCAGTTTCCCTCAGCACAAGAATGGAGCAGAGAAAAAACTATCTAAGACTTTGAAGGGTCTTAGGCTCTTGTAAACCACACTCATGGACATGAATCAGAACTAAGGTCATATTTGACTACAGAATACTATAGTATAAACACTTATTCTTGAATAAATCTTCCAGATAATTGATATGTTCCTTAAAATTTGATGGAGCTTCTTTTCCACCTACATCACTTCATTACTCCTTGAAGTCTAGAAATAGACATTTTGCTTTTACAATTGATTGGATTATTACAAATTATTCACTAGAGAATTTCAATACCACATTATCAGACAACAGGGGACTAGAAAAGACATCCTGGGTCACCAATTTCACCCCCTCCTTTTAGAAGTAGTCCAATTATTTTCCTTAATACACGAAGGGCAAAATTTTACACCCAAGAGTTCATTATGACACTCCAATGGTTTTAGCAGTTCATAAGGACAGAAAAAAAGAACACCAGTGCAAAACCTTGCACTCCACCCTCCTAGTTTGTCCCTGCCTTTCATTACCTTGTCTATGCATATTGATTACAGGAGGGCTTTAAAGTGAGCACACTACTAGATGTTCTCATCTCAGCAGCCACTTGCAAAATACAAAGCAAAGGTACATGTTCAGCCCTCAAAACCCTGTCTGCTTTTATGAGTCAAAAGAAAATTTACTTCTCAGAGTTAAAAAGATGTCTTCAAAGACAAGATATTTGAAAGCTCTTTTCTCATAAATACCCTGGCTTCCATAGAAGTTAATATTTCAGAGGCAGAATGCAATTAGTCATCAACAGCATGTTTTCAGTTGTCTTTAAAATAGATTCTTTTAAAAAAGCCACTGCCCCACAACAAGGGTAGAGGCCATTCTGGATTGCCCAGTGCTTTCCTCTGTAACCAGATATATACCCTATCCAGTTAAACCCATGTCACCATGAAGGACTGGAGAGACCATTCTCCTCTTGCTTCAAACAAAAATAATACCTGAAAGTATGTAAGGTTAAGTTTTCCCAAGCCTCAAGTTCATAGAAATATACTTTTACTGATGAGGTGTTTGGCATCAGCCAACTGGCCTCATGTTGATAATACAGATCTATTCTTTTAAAGTCTAATTGACAAAAGATGTTCAGAAAAACACCACAAAACCCTGCTTCAAAACTGTAAG
>NW_005054405.1:1439835-1484732 GCF_000277835.1 Geospiza fortis | reverse complement strand
AGCAGGAATTCTTTTCTATTTATTAACATAAACTCCACAGAGTTTTTTTACACATTTGGAGCTGCTATGCAAGCGTTTTGAAGAGTTTAAATGCAGAGGTACCAGGCAACATTTTCATGATTAAAAGCTTTGTGTAGTTTGAATGCAATATTATGCTTGCAGAGTTCCTACAAATTCCTTTTAAGAAGTTAGTAAGTAAAGCCCATACCATAAGTAATACATACATTGTTGATCTGGTTGAATCAGCAGAATGGTTTGAAAAAAAGCCAATGAAATACATTCTCCTCTCAAAATCATGTTTTATACCTGAAGTTTATTTTCTTTAATTTTGCAAATAACCTATTGAATACCAGAAGCAATCTAAGAGCTCTGTATTAATGAACAAAGCAGACAGTATAACTGCTTAGATATAAGCTGATAGCATAGCAACACAATATCATATATTCTGAACAGTTATTACAAAGTTAGCAGCAAACCTACACATTATACTTGCAAAACTTTTGTGCACATGGTGTTTTAAGACCCTGTTTTTAACGTACTTCATCTCTATCTATGAAAATACAAAGCCATTACACTGTTTTACATATGATAAAGGTGTACATGAACACAGGTGCACTCACTCTGCGTACAGGAATGATCCTTACCGGAGAAAAAGCTGCCAAAATGAGCAAGGCACAAACGAGCTTCAAGTGAGGAAGGATTTCTACCCCTGGGTCAATGACCATTCATTGACACAGAGACAGAAATCCTTTGGGAACAAAGACAGCGGTGAGGCAAAACCACATCCAGCAAGGGGAAATACAGGCAAATCACCATCCTGGTCATTGCCAGGCACCAAAGTGCTGTGTCATACAACAGTGATGAATAATTAAGGGTAGTAACTTTAAGCTTGAAGGGCTGATTTCATGTCACTCACATGACAAACCAGCTATACAAGCATTTGGAAGGGGCAATCAGCTCCATACCAGCAATAAGCAGCCAATATCTGTATCAGGAATTTGTATCCTTTTATTGCCAAAGGATGGTTACTGGCATTCACTGAGCACCCTGCTAATGAATTCTGGAGAGCAAGCTAAATATGCAGAGCACAGTATTCTCTGCTCCCTTTCTGATCAGGCTCAGCACAGACTTGCTCTCTAAGAGGGACTCAGAAGCCTGGATGTGGAAGCAGCAGAGCAGTGCAAAGCCAGAGGTTGAAGATGAACCTACTCTATGTTGTCTACTCCAATTAGGATGAAGATGTTTTACATTTACTTCCATTCAATTACTTGTTATTCATTCAAGTGATTCTCAAGAATACTGAGATTTAAATAGCATGCATTCAACTGCACAAATGAAGGTGGGAGATTTTGGTTGATTAAGATAGCTCGGCCATTGCTTTCAAGAGACAAATCAGAAAGCAAGATTCCTCAAAACAAAAAAAAAAGCCTGAATACTTTAGAGCCTGCTTATCCCTAGCACAAGGGAAAAAAAAGCCAAAAAACCTGACAGGGCACTTAGTGACTGGTGGAAAATTAATTTGGGTCAGTCTACAGTACAGTTGCCATGGCAACTGCATGCCAAATGTAGTAGGCATGCTCTTCATCAATGTTAATATAACATCAGCTATTCTCCACGAATTTCTAATCAATGTAAAACAAAGCACATTTCATAACTAGAAACATGTTAAAATAAAACTCGTATCACCATACAGCTCCTCCCTGTCAAGGAAGAAATGTCACCACCTCTTTCTTGTGCATACAGTAATCTGTCACATCATTTTAATTTCTTGACAAAATTTCCACACCTAAATGTCACAGAAAAATAAGCACATCTGACTAGAAGTAGTAGGGGAAGGGTCAACCTGAAGGAATTTTTTTTTCCTGGATGCATGAATTTAATACCTGTGTTTTTTTTACAGTAAAGCTCTGGGCTAAAATCTAAATTCAGCAATACCAGTTTAAACTCAAACAAGTCTACTGGCTTTACACAAGTAAGACAACTTTATCTGACCTCTTTTTCAAGTAATTTACAATCTGACCTCAAAAAGACACACTTTTGACCAGATGTGGTAGGAAGCTAATGCCTGGAGCAAAGAGCAGCTTTTACATATACACACCAAACCTCTTAGCTTCCTTTTTTATTCTGATTATTATTTATCTTTAAGGTGAACCTTTGCTGCTTTAGAGCCTGTTTTAACTCTTAAAACTTAAACATGGTTGAGCATTTTAAGACTAGACCTTTCTGTCAGCTACAATTGCATCACAGAACCAAAAATGCCTGAGCTATAAAAAGAAAATAGAAAACGTAGTTTTTCTCCTGGACAGTATAAGACTGATTTAGTTTTAGATCTTACTCCAAAGATAGCAGAAAGTAGTATATTTATCTACATAAATCTACAAATAAAGAAATCCTTGATGCTACACAAATCACCACTCGGAAACCAGAGGATATCCCACTCCCCACAAAAAAATAAATGCATTTCCTCATTCCCACTAACCACATCATACAAATATTCAGACAAACATAAGACTATTTCACTAGCATTTCACTTTTCACAGTATGTCTACACACCACAGCAGGCTGGTTAAAACAGGCTTTTGCAGAAGATCACCATCTTTGAAGCCTCTTATTACACAAACAGAGACACCAGAACACCATAATGGTGGGCTTGCATGAAAGATTGCAGTGATGATGATGCCTGTTCAGCATTTATGCTACTTCAAAATATCATTGCACTGCAGCCAGCTGTGTCACTTGGTGGTTCACACAGCCTGAATGTGATTTTGGGGTCTGGTAGCTTCCTTCAAGACAACTTTATAGAGTACACAGTTGATTGAATCAAAAAGAGATGAGTTTAAAACAGATCTGCACCTTCTCTTGACTGCCTCAAACAAAAACCCCAATTTTGAACTGTAAAGTCACCAAATAGCAGGAGTTGATGTAGGTACTTAAAACCCATATCCAAAGTTTTGTATTTGACAGAGCTGCCCCAAACTACAAAGCTGAAATAGGACAAAACTCTTACTCTTTGGTGTTAGATCAGGCACCAACATGCCCCCATATTACAGAACAGGTTCAAGGGTTTTAATCTGGATTAAAAAGTGAGAGTCTCAGTAGCCATTCCAAGTATGCTATGAAGACACAGATAAATAAAGTGCTCAGTTCTTTACTTATTTTACAGGAGCTTGAACACCAACACCTCAAAAGGTGTTCATTTCTCAGGTAAAACAATTGATGAAAACCTATACTTCCTCCTATTTCTTGAGGGCCAGAGAGCAATTACAAGGTTTCTTTTCATTTCGTCCTTTAGAACAAAGATAGCAAAACAACTTTTTCAAGTAATTTCATTCTGTAGTAAAGAGAATATTGTCAACAGACTTGTAGAACTTGTCCTAATATTAAAGTTACCAGCGTATTTCAGTGCTAGGTTTTCAAAACTTGGTGGGCAGAATTGTGCTTGGTTTTGTGCTTTGTTTTTTTATTCTTATTAAACATGAAGAGGTGAGAATATTTTGCACCTTGGTTGCATATCTGCCACCATCTAACAGTAGATACACACAGAAGATAGTAAATTTAAAAAACGTTGTATATTAAATATCAAACATACTTAATATATTAAATATGTTTGCATTTTAAAATGGTTTAATTTTCATTTATTTTCCCCCCTTAAAAATACTCATTGTGTCAGTACCCACTTGATAAAGAAAGAACAGACTGAGGAGCACTCAGAGCTTGAGAGAGTCAGGATGTTATTCTAAATCCCAATTTCAAACCTAGATTGCCACCCTCTTAAGAGGAAGTAGCCTAAGTGAAACAAATACCCAGTTGAAGACAAAAACCTAAGGCAGAAAAATAAAGAGTAAAAACAAATTACATAAGCAATTTCTAGTGAAACAGATGCCAAGTGGTCATGGCTGGTATACTGCACTTAGGTTTTGAATTATTTGAATGACCATTCCGATGAAAAAAGATGATATTTTCCACAATGAGATTATTTTCCAAGTAGATAGCTTTCAAGGCTGTTTAATTATTTCTTAACCACAATAGTTTGGCTTTTTAGGTTAAGCAAATAACGCTTTGAGCACAGAGGAGTTGAGAACAAACAGTTTCAATTCGATGAATTCTTTATCAGCATGAGAATTTTCTAAATGTACAAAATGATGCTATTCCCTGAACCTGTCATTGTGGACCCTTACAAGAAAAAACACCAGAAGAGTTTAAAGTTTCAGTTCTGGATTCTGTAACAAATCATTATCCAGTCCTTGTTTTATGGCTAGGAGATACATACCCAAGTACTTTAAGTTATTGCCACATATGGAGCTACAAACAAACAGCTAACAAATCCAGATTCATAGTTTAGCTGGCAAGAATAATGATCTGAAAAACAAAAAGGCCCTTTTCTTTCCACAGAACAGTTTTTAGTATTCAGATTTAAAATTCAATTTAGCTAACCCATCTGACTGGAAATCATTCCCAGGTAGTATTGCTGTCCTATCCCCTAAATAACCAAAATCCTATGCTCTTCATTGGAGGTGCTTTCCAAATCCTCTTTGTTGAAGCTGCTACGTTTCCCCACTGAAGCACTGAGGAGCTGAAATTAAATTCAAGTCCTCCATGGCAACAGCATAATTTGAAACTATGTCTATGTCTGTCATATTGTATGTGAGCCTTCTTACAATTAAGCAATTTATATAAGAGACCCTGGAAGGATGTTGCGCTCTAAGTTAACAGGCACCTTCAGACAAGGAAGGAAAAAAAAAAAAGAGTCTTGAAATCCTATCAAGTTTTAGTCTTGGCACTAGTGAATACTTCAGCATCTGAGGTGAGTCAGATTAGGACCAGAAGCACAACATAAGGCAGTGAGGGAACATGAGCATTAGAAATTCAAGCTTTCAGAGACTTCTGCCATATGCAGGGTTTGAGGCAGTTGAGAAGAATCTGATGGCCTAAATTTCAGTTGCAGGCAAAGATATTAAAACCCCTACCAAATATCTTACATGTTTCAATGAAATGAAGACTTTCTCTGTGCTGCAGAGACCCACAGAGAGTGAATGTCAGTATTTCAGAGATGTGAAAATAAGCATAGCATACCTTATATAGTGCTCACTAATTTGGTCAGAGGGGATATTCAGGCTGCCTTGAAAAATAACTGCCACAATCAAGAGGTTACAACTGGAAGCAGCATGTATTTGTGAACAAATCCCTTTTAGTAGCTCAGGAACTTGTTTTGAACTTTTCTTTTGAAAAATTTGGAAGGAAGAAAAAATCCAAACCTGACTGACATCTGGCCCAAGTGTTAAGCACTACATTCAATATCTCAGGACAAGTTTAGCATATGCAATGTATTCCATCACTAAGTTACAGATTCTTTCTGATTAAAGTGAATAAATCAAACAGAAAAGTTCTGCTACAAATCAAGTGCAAGACTTGTAGCTGAACTGGCATTTAAGCAGTGGAAAAGGTGACATGCAAAGCCTTAGAAACATCAAGATGCTTCACGTTCCATCCAGTTTGCTTAATACCATACTTTAAACTCTACATGACATAAGAAAACTTTGCTGTGCTCAGCACAGTATCTTTTCCATGTTATCTTACATTTTGGGGAAACAGAAGATGGTTAATTATTTAAGCACACAGAACAATTAAGTGCTTAAATTGGGAACTGAGTGATCTGGTAGGGCCTTATTTACCCAATGCCAGGGCAGCTGTCAGTAGCTCATCCTACCCCTTGGTTTCCAGCTGGAACTTCCATAGCCAATGCCACCTCTACAGTCACTGGCTGAAAACAACATTTTATGTCCCTCCCCAGCAGCAGTCCCCAAAACATCAAGATCCTGCACTGCATCATTTACTTATTCAGACAACGAGCTTGAAAACTGAAAGAATGAATGTGTTCATTGTATTTACATAATTAGTGACCTTATTAACTCGGCCCTTCAGACATTAAACCCTTATCTTTACTCTTCTTTCCCAATTCATTGCATAAACTACTTAGTATAATTATAGTTTAGCACAGTTGTAAAATCCTGACTCCGCTGTAGTTCAAGGCCTGCTGGCACACAGATTATGGGTTTCCATTTCTGAGCAAAAAAACCTGATGATGAAAAGCTAACCTGGACTGACACCTGCCAAGAGAGATACCTGACTTTGAATCACAGTTCAGATAAACAACCATTCCTTTTTAAACAAAACCTTAACACCACATGAATTGGGGTAGCACATTTTCTCCCCCATCATTTTAATTATAACACCACTATACTAATGGTATATATAAATACATATCACAGGTGCTAAATTCCATATTAAAGCCACCATAAAAGATACCACTACATATAAAAGACATCAATAATAATAAAATACAAAAAAATACTGTTAAGCTCCTATTAAACAACCAATTCCAGTTACTGGCATATCAATAATTTGGATCTATTATTATTATGCCTATTCAAGAGATACAGAAAACAGAATGCTCTAGGTACTTTGTGATAGCAAAGTATCCAGCAAACCCAACACAAACCTGCCACAGTTTCACATTGCTATAATCTCTTGAATTTTACAGCTACAAGCAACTGAGGAAATAAAGAGAGCACATTTGTTCAACACTTCACAAGGGATTATATATAAATATATGTACACAGGAAGTATTTAAAACACAAAGGACACTACCCTGGTTTGCAATACCAGCCACAGCTAAAAAACTTGGAAACAATTTAGAGGGTCATGCAAAGACATTTGGGCCAAAAAGCTTCAAATCAAATAAATGTAACAATAAATTTAAAGTGGGTTTATCAAGGACATAAAACAAACTGAATATAATAGTCATTAACAGGAGAATTCTGATCAATACAAGTGATATCAAGAATAACAAGCAAAATTCTTTCAGTTGTGTTCTTCATATTAAAGCATGTTATTATCAAAGATCTTTAAAACAATTAAGACTAAAATCTTACTGTTTTTTCCATTATGTACACAACTATGTAAGACAGATCAGCTGCACAGACTAACTGCCTTAAGAGCTCATTAATAAGCAGGAAATAAAAGAAAAGGAGAAAGGATTTATTTAAATGCCATATTACTGAAAGGACTACTGATAAATTTTCAAAGCAGACAATTTCAGTCTCACATGATAATAAACCAGGCCATTTCAAGCAGTTAAAACGACACACATTTGTAACACACCTTCTCTGCACAGCTACTGTGTGTAGTGGTCTCAGTTAGTAGAGTTAAAGAAAGCATTCATGGACTTGAAAAGCAGGAGCAAAAGTGATTAACTTTAGAAAGAACAACAGCAGTCCCAGAAAACACCCTGAAAACAATAACTCTCCATGCCCACACCTGAATCCTATTTTCCTAATAAAACATAAGTCTGCTCACATTAGAAGGTTTACTGGGTGGTGCCAGTGACACCAAAAGCCATCATGCATTGTAAGAAATGGCAGGTCCAGCTACCTTAAAGTTTGTGTTTCAGATCTGGGGGACGCTTTTCAGGTTCCAACACAGGTCCCCAGGAACCACAAAGCACATTCCTCTGAATTAAACTGATAACTCTGGTCCAAGGTTGCCTCTAACATGTCACAGGAGCAAACATCCAGTCCACTGGGTGACTCTGAGTTTTGTCAAAGATTTTAAGAGGTTAAATCACCAAACCTGTATGCTCCACATGCAAGGTCATCAGCTCTGGCTGCCCTGCTCTCCACCTATTTATCCACACTGCCTGGGAATGGTGGCATGGCCCAATAAACGAGGGGTTGGACCTAACCAGCTTCTGCAGAGTGATGGAGACCAATTTATGCCTGCATATATTTACAAATCTGCATTAGGGAAATGGCCAAGTCATGCATTTTCATCCTTACCAGCAAAAATTGTTTCATTTCTGCTTCACTCACTAAGAACACAAAAGCTGGATTGGTATTATTTGCTCACTGGATTACAAAAATAATCAGGGGATATTATTGTTATGTTTGGTACCATAAATCCTAAACATACAAATTATCAGAACTTTCAGATGATCTTTACGTTTACAATGTGCTACAAATAATGCAACTTTACAGTAATAGCACCAAATTGAATAGTGCCAAAACCAGCAGGTATAGAACTCCAGCTACAAAAATGCACAAGCCTTAAGAGGAAAAAGAGGAAATTATTTGAAAGAAAATTTGAAATAGTACTTCAGCAATTGTTGATTTTTCATATTTAAATAAATTACTTTTTCTGGAAATAGCTTTGTGCTGATATACAACAAGCTCCTGTTTAATCTGCAAGATAAATATGCTAGTTTAATACACGTATAAAGCATAAATAAGAAAGTGTACTGTAAATACATATTTATAAGCACACAGGAGGCAGTTTATGCCACTGCAAACTGCATTTATCTGCTGACTCAAATGCTTTGCTTGCTGAGTAGAACATAACTGTGTTGCACAGGTTGCACTATCAGTGTAACATTGCAACTTGAGCTAAGAAAGCTTTTCCAATCAAAGAGCCTGCAAATACCACTGGCACTTGTTGCTGAGAGCAGAGCAGATCAGTCACATGTGACTAAGTCTGAATAAGATGGGAGATGAAGCAAAACAAAAATCTGCTTATAGCATATTAACAGAATGTGATTCCTCAGGTGTTTACAAAAGGTAACAATCTGCACAGAAGTGAAAACCTTTTATCCAGAAATCCAGCTCATGATGACACAGGATTAAGAGCTGCTCCATTTGCTTCAACATATCACCAATGTGCAAGAAAGTGCTGCTGAAGAATGCCTTGATTTGCCTGACCAGACAGTTGGGGTTTTAAATTTGTATATTCGTTCCCTCAGAAATTTTGGTTTAATTTCATTCAGAAAACAAATCTATTAAATATAAGCCAATAGCAAACACACTCCATTCACAAAACTAGAGCATAATTCTATATTCTCTAGACAAAAAATAAAATACCATCTCCCATTTATTTTTCAGTTGAAACTGTGGGACCAAGAGCTGTTTTTGCCCATATCTGGTAAAATAACTTCCAAACCACCAACCTCAGATTTACCTAACTTTCTTCCACATGCTGACTCAAACTTTCATACAAAATACAGACCTGCAATTAAAATCCTCTTATTCACAGGCTATTAAAATTTAACACAAAATATTCAGAGTCTATTATCAATTCTGGAACCACTAGGACTACAGAAATCTCACTAAGTTTGAGAACCTTTGAGAAATCCCTGAGACAAGGATTTCCGACATAATTCAATAGAGCTATAATGCAACAATTCAATATCGTTTTGTTTTTAAATGTCTCCTTCAGGTTTGGCTGCTCATAAAATGTCCCAGAGTTGTCACATCCTTCAGTTTTCACTCCTTTTGGTTTCAAATACTTTTGGAGGTAAATAAGCTTTGGAGCTTCCCCCCCAGTTTTGCATTCCTTTCTTTTCTTCTTGATATAATATCCTGAGAAGTATTATCAGCAGACACTCCCAAATCTCACTGAAAAAAAGGCTTATTAACTAGCATCTACTGCTGGTCTGATATTGGAGGCAACAGAGGTTTCCAAAATAACCTAAAAACTGTATCCATGTCAGCTGGATGATGCAAATGGAACATGCTGTCACTTGTTTATCCATGTGCTACATCCCTCCTCTCTGCCCAACACTTAGATTCTAAATGCTTTCAAGGTATAAATAACAAAATGTTCCAGTTTCACACTTGCTACCAGAGCAAACCAAGTTTCTTCTTTGCAGTTCCTGCCGCCACAACATGCTTTCTATCTCACCACACCAAGAAAATGCCACTGCACAAATCCCTGCTGCTCATATCTATTTCCCCCAACCCATACCAGGAAAGAGAGGAGGAAGATAACATGGAAAATCAAACCAATAAAACTTTTTCAAGAGAAAGAATTTGATAGATTGGGGCTGCCCAGTTGAAACAGTGCTGACCACAGCAGGACATTACATAAAACTATAAAGTCACACTCAAAATAAGAAAGTGATCAAACAACCTCACACTGTTCACAATTTCCCCCAATGCAAACGCACAGGGCCCTCAAATGAAACAGAAGGAAGACAAAACAAGAGATAATTCTTAGCACAGTCCACAGTTAAGGTGTGAGTGAGCCAGCTTGTTCCAAAAAGGTATTAGAAAATTAAATGGAATAAAAACTCAGCAACCAAAATCAGATACCACTTGTCACTAAGGAATCTATGAGCCACAAACACTTCAAATACCCTAGAGCAGTCTTGCTTCATGCTTATCTACACTGATGCTCTTTCTGGAGTTGTTCAGGAATAGGTGCCAGGCAGAAGAGACTCAGAAACCACCACAGGATTACATCAGTTATTATTTAAGTCTTTTTTTCCCAACCCACCACAGGATCATGTCAGGATCACCAATTGTTGTCACCATATTGCAAAAGCTCTATACTTTCTCAGTGATTGTTCATAGGCAGCTTCTCACAGCACTGACTCCTCTTCACAGCACAGACAAACTCTAACTGTCCTCACAGCACAACTAGCAAACTCTAACTCTCTTCTCAACTAGCTAACTTACTCTTTTGTAGCACAAAAAGCTAACTCACTCTTTTGTCTTCTTATTGGCCACAGCTGTGCCCTATTAAGATCAGGCCTGTTCTTAATCTTTGGTGATTAGTTCAGCTGCAACTCTTCAGGTGTGAGTGTGAGCAGTGGCTCTTATGTCAATTATTCCTCTTGAATTAACCCAAAGCCACACCCAGCACTATTTATAAAACACCTGATACCTTCCTTAAAAACCACTGGTGTCCTCACACCAGGGAAAATTATGTGGCTCTAAGTTTAAACCCTATAAAAGAGTATTTTGCACATCCCCAGCTGAAATATATCTACTCCTGAGCCGGCTACAGCTGATATGAAATTGCCTCTCAAGCACTTGGATGAACCAGAGGAAAAGAAGAGAATACAGAATAATTTCCTTGGTGTTTTTTCTTAGCCATCCCTAAAGTTTCATAATCAGGTAATACTGCAAGTTCCCACACACTGTGCTATATCTAGAAGAGAGGAATGGGAAATAAAAAAAAATCTACTCCAATTGTTGACAATACACATAAACTATAATATGCAGCCAATGATTTAATGATTTTTTGTGGGAACAAGAGGAGGCAGGTAGAGAAACTGACAAATGAAACTGGTTACTACAGAAAACTTACCCTAAACTTTTACGTTACAACACATGAAAACTGTATTTAACCTCTGGGATTAGAAGGCAATTTTAAGGTAGTTTTTATGTTGGGGGGTTTTTTGTTTGGTTGGGTTTGGCTTTTAGGGTTTTTTTTCCCTGTATCTGTCTGCTTTGGTTATTTTTTAGGTTTGTTTTTTTTTTTGGTGTGGTTTTTTTTGTTTGCTTTTTTTAATTTTCTTTTTGTTTTTTTCCAAAATAACAAATCTCCAAAAGAGTTTCCACTACTAAAGGTCCAAAGCTTCCAACAGACATACTTTAGCTTGCCTCAAAAAAGAAAATGCAGATAGTTCAAATAATCATCTAATTCACAAGCTAACAACAGAATAACAAATTCTCTAGGAAGGAGGAGAAGTAATGTTCCAGTTTTCAAATTTTAATGCCTGAATACCTTAACCCTCTCACAGATTAAGTTGCAATGATCTTGAGTAAAGCAGCATTTCGGCATTTTTTAAACCAAAACCAGATTCATTTACATGCTGAATCAGGCCTTTATAAATTCAAACCTGTCCAAGATTCCCCAAAATGAGCACATATGAAAAACCAGACCTGCTACACTTCAAGCTCCTGGCACACTTTTTATTGCAGATGAAACAGACTCCAAGTTTTGTTCTCCAGGAGAATAGACATTTAAACACCTCAATGCAGAGCTTCACTATCTGAGATGATTTTGGTTTTGTAGAACTGGCATAAAGAACAAAAACTTAAACTTCCTTTCTGTCAAAACACATTAATATTAAGACAGTGCTCCAAAAGACTTGGAAAATTGACACTTTGTAAAAACAGCTATCAGGTTTCACACAAGGGTAGATTAAAAGAATAACAGTAGGACTGAGCCAAACAAATCTATCTTGTTTCAGAGCCACTAAATAGAAATTAAAGACCACATTTCACTCTCCCATTCACATTCCACAAAGGCAGGTATATCCAAACCCAGAAATCACCACCTCTCTTTAAATCCATTCTCATCTACTTAAAATTATTCGCCATGATTAAATTGCATCAACTTCAGCAACCACAGCAAACAAAGCTCATGCCAAATCAAAGGCAGTTAATTGTACACAGCATTTTCTTTAACCTGTATCTTTTCAGGGTTTGCATTTGCACTCACCCCTAGGGCAAAGCCACATCACTGCCTCATGGAGGTGATTTTCCATCCTCTGTGCATTGGAGCCCCCTCACACTTGAGGGAATCAAGGAAGAGCAGCAGCCACCTACACAAACTTTGCCAAAACTCAGTTTTATCAGCAAGTGAGGACTTTAAGTTACCAAACCAAAGCCAGGGTGTGAATGAAATGTCCCCACCCCACACCTCAAAGATTGCAGCCCACCTCTGGAGGGTAAGGGTGCAGTCATAGATAAAGCCAAGGTCCTGCACACACTTTGCTTTCCGTGTGTTTTGTTTGCTGCTTCCTGACACTGCCAGGCTCAAAACTGTAACTAGCTGATGTGCACATAAATTAATTCAATATTTTTTTCAAGATTACTTTTGGGCAAGCAGGTAATTAAAAAGAGCTAGAATTCAGAATGGTTTGTTATTGCATAAGTGTTAACAGTTCAGAGATTTGATCAGGCAGCCATTGAAGGCATGCTGTTTATCAGATAAAAAAAAAAGACAGCATCGCAGGCTTGTGAACCAAAAAGAAATCATAAGTAACACGCACTTTTGTGGGAGTTGCAGCCACATTTGTTAAGGAGAAAGATACAAATGGTAAAAAAGGGATAAATGCTATCAAGACCAGGTACGTATGCAGTTTTTAATCAGAGGTATTCCTGTCTCATTTAAAAAAGAAAAAAAGGAAAAACTTATATATAATACCCAGACAGTAACACATTTTACATGAGCATAACAAAGCAGTAACAGTAGAGCCCTGAAAACAATTCGAGACCTGAATTCAGAAAACACTATTTAAAAGATAGAGATATTCTGACAAAAAACAGAATAATATTCTGTCACAGCATATGCCACAGTCAAGAAGGCCACAAAGCAGTATCACCATGCAATTTCAGAAGATTTTAAGCATTTCCCCATACAGAGAAGCACCATACCTCACCAGAAGGCTTCAGGTGTCTGCCCATACACAGCAACATCATTCCACATCAAAAGGCTGCAAGCATCTACTTGCCTGTTCTTTGGCCCAAACTTTTATCCCCTCCTGTTGATGTGTTGCACCTGTGTGCCCTCTGTTCCCTTTGGGGATTGGTCAGTGCCCCGGGCACTCCTTGTCTCGTTGCTGTCAATGCTGCTCACCTGCTTTTCACAGCTGTAGCCCATTAGGGATGGGGCTCAGCCACAGCCCCACTCCCAATTACCACAAACTGTGCTAAACCTACAATAGTCCATGTTAATGTGCTAAGACATTGTCCACACTATTGCATTAAAAATTCTTGTCTCAAAACTAAAAACCAATATGAATTTAAACAACAGAAAATAATAAAAAGAGGTATAACATTTGTAAGTTATTTTAATATTTAAATTAGAGATGAGAAATTTATTGTAAAGTTCTTTGTACGGAAAATTAACTGAGGTTTGATGCTCTATGTTGAAAAAAGACTTCAGTAAGGTAGGTTAGGTTAGTTAGGTTCTTAGTAATTTCCATCAGAGAGAAATTCAGCAGATGACTGTAATGCTGCACTTTTGATGTCATTTCCCTGTATGACTAGAACAAGACACAATGCTAATAGAGCCAGTGGACCAGATAGGACAAGATTTACCTATTTTCCTACTGCATGAAAGTTACAGTACCATCTCTACCTAATCACTTCACAATATAATACAATAATTAAGATTTTTTTCACTGGAACTACCCCCTTTGTCTCCCTTAATTCAGCCCCGTGTTGTATATAAATAATATTGTCTTCTTTCATACATGAAAAAATAAGGCACGGGGGAAAAGATTCCTCTAAATCCAAACATAGCAAAGAAGTGCAACACAAATATTTTGAAGAAGCTGGAGTCCAGATCTGGATTGTCCAAACATAGCTTTGTATATTATTGCAGATTAACACCCCAGAATACTAATACTGTCAGTGTTCTGACACTGTAAGGGTAAGACAAACACACACGCACCCTCCCCATCACAGCAACTTTTGCATATGGAAAACAAATTAAAGTATGACAATATTTTCTCGAGAGGCAAGGCTTTGTAATCGTGGCTGCCATGCACAATGCAGAGTGTAACATCTTGCAGAATGTAAGGGTGTTTGTTGCACAGCAATTTCAGCTCTGCTGCCAGCTCGATTATCACCATACCGTGCTGGCAAGTGCAGCTCTTTCTCTATGAGAATATCTCAGAGCAGATTTCATTGTTGCTAGGGAGCTGCACAGCTCAAGGGCCCTGAAGGAAGAACAAATGCTGCAAATTGGTGGTACCCAATCAACAGTCAATCTGTTTAAGGTCCATTACTTCTCATTACCTTTTAACCATTATTTACTTTCTATTAGTTCAGACAGGATGATTCTAAAAAGGATGGCTGAGAAGGGCCAACTCCATAGACACTTTTTCAAGCCAATCCTCATTATTTTTTGTATAATTACACCATCCATCAAAAGATAAATACAATCTCCAGTCCAAACTGGCACTGTGTCTAACTTTGCACCAGCTACTTGTGGACATATTTGGAATGTGATGATGGGAAGGACATGAACTTTTTCATACACAGCTCTCAGTATTATTTCACTGTTCAGGACACTCAAGCTATAAAGCCAAGAACTGCAAAACTGAGTCTTTTACAGGATAATCCTAATGAAAATTCAGGACAGGATTTTTAGTGTAATGTTTTGATAATGCATTAAATTATTGAGAGAAGGACTTTTCTACATTTGTGCCACCTGAAAGAGATGAGCAGAGTGTTTCTTAAAGGATGAAGACATGATTCTGATTTCCAGTGCAGAGCTCTGCTGTATTAAAGAGAACTTGTATAAGGTTACAAAAAGTTGCCTGAACTTCATGCCCAAATTCACAACTCCTGGGTGTCTTTGCCACCTGTGTAATTCATACATGCACATTTTTGGTTTGGTTGGAATGACTATATCATTGTAGCAGCCTACCACGTGTGCTGAAAGGTGGATTTCAGAGTCAGCCAAGTTTATCCTTTCACACAGAGTGAAGAATAGGACTGAGGAAGGAAGGGGGATCAATCATGTTCCTATTACAGACTCCTGAGTAGACTGGCTGGAAGATACAATTCCAAACACCGATCCCTCACATTCAACCTACCACACTGTGGTCAATATCAGCCATCATTAATCAGTGAAGTTTCAGGGAAGAGAGAGATTTCTTCCCAAAAACACCTCTTAATCTTTGCATGGAAGGAAAAAACAAAACAATCCAGGATTAAAACCTAGGCTGCTCATGTGTCTTATTTACAGGCAACTTCATTTGTTTGTGCAGCAGATCCTTTTTAAATGGTTGATGAAACTCATTTGTCCTGACATCAACAGGATCTGGGATAAGAGGTGTCTCAGCTATTGGTAGATCAAACTGTTAGTTCTGTATTCTGCAAAACCCCTCCAACTTCATTCTGAACTTCTCAAACCCCTAATACCTTTCAATTTGAAGTTTAGTCTCTACTTATATTTTCTATGAGAATTTTTAGACATTTGGAATTCATCCTCAACAAACAAGCTGCATTTTTTGTCCGTCTGATTCAAATGTAATTTATGTAATAGTTAGCTATTAATGCCTCATTATCTGCTTTTGTTCTTACCTTCTTATAATGTAAGACTTCCATTGCTGAAATGTTATGAATATTTTAGTGCCTAATTGTATGTGCATTTTCATTTATTGGTATCACTTTCTGAAGGTGTTACTGGAATTGTGTTCTTCATGCCGTGATATTCTCGGCGCAAGTAACTTTGCGCGGAACCTCTTCGCAGTGCATTAAAATCTTTAACAAAGATGAAGTCATTTTCAGACGCATGACTTCAAAGTATTTCTTTTTAACCTTTGTCCCTCTCTTCACAAATCATCTCCTGCAAAAATTCCCGCTTCAAAATTTTCACCTGTCTTTCACCGGTGTAAAAGTGCATTAAGTTCAATTCACTTCCCTTTCAGTAAGCCTGGTTAGTGCCCCAAGGAATTTGAAGTTTTACTTCAAGGCACATGCACATAAACACAGAAGATAACTCCAGACCAATTAAGTGTTGCCCTGTGTGTTTATACACCTTGTATGATTTGAGCAGCAAATGCCAAACACAAATTCAGAATGCCATTAACCCATTTGCTGCTCCAGTAGTGTAATCTTAATAAAAGTTTGCTCTTGTTTGAATTCACAGCTGCTGGTTGATAATCTAAGTGACATAGAAGAGCCAAGGGAGTGTGAATTGATCTGACTACAGTGCAACTACACAGATTTTGCATAGTACTCAGCAAATTATTTTCAACATGAAAAATATTTTAAACATAAGCACATTTAGGAATTGCTCTGCAGAAAGCCATCTCTTTTATTTATGACAAAGAGTCTGCAGATTCCAGCTCTTTCATTCCCTCTGTCAATGCAACACATGAGGTATCTGCTGTCACTGTGAGTGCTCACCAATTAATCTTCAGCTGCAGCCCTCTTCTAGAACATGTCACTGCTGTGATTTTGTTTCCCTCAGATGGCTTTCCTGTTATTATGCTCTCACATTTGGATTTGTATCTTAATTACATGTTAATATTTCTCTACAAGGAAGGGGGTGAATCAATCTCATGAATTAATAGTGAACAGAGTGATAATCCAGGAAGGATAATGCATTGATAGAAGTGCTCCCGTGGGATGTATTCTACAAGATTGAAAACAACAGCTCACAAAGAAGTGCACTGATTAGAAGTGATTGAAGGGGAATGAAAGTTGAGGATGGGCAGAACAGGCCAAAGACAGTAAAGTTTACTTAAAGTGCAAGAAGAAAAATATTAACTTATATTATTAATACAGTTATACTAATTCACATGAGATTTTGAAAAAGTTAAAGTGAAGTCATTAAAACATATTTAAATTATTTAACAATAATTATGGATGCATCTTTTTCCAGAGTCCTTTTCATTTACCTTGCCATATACCAGAAGTGATGGAAAGAACCACTCCCAATGATTTGCAATTACATAAGAAAGCTGTTCCAAAATTTGCTGTATGCTACTAAAGAACTTCCTTTCTGCTTTCCAGCCAGTAGTAACCATAATCAGGGCTAAACTGAACTGCCAAGTGGCCAGAAAAAAAATAGTAGGGGGAACAAAAAATAAAAGAGAATAAGCATGACACAGGCCAAAATCTATATACTCATGGTAGAATTTTCCTCTAATTGGAAACATGTAGACAAACTTCCATGTAAAATAGACTTGGACAAATGAGTCAAACTGGAAAAAGAAACTTTGACTAAACACTGTTCTATTTTCATAGATTTTTTTTATTATTGTTGAGAGAACCATGAAGGTTTTTATTTCAACTTTTTTTTTTTCAGATCAAAACTTCTCAGCATTGTTTTGCCTTTTCTTTCCATAAAAGGCCAAGATTGTCCTAGAAGCTTCGGTAAATGAAGGAGGAACTGGCAGATGGTTTGTGAATACAAGCAGTTTTGAAAAACAAGCTTCATTGAAAATTTACTTTCAAGAAACTGCTCCCAACTCCAATTAATCTCCTGTGAGAAATAAGGAGATAATGCTTTCGTGCTTTTTATTCCAAATATAGCTTATAAAAGAGACAGATAGAAAAAAAAAATTACTTGGAACCAAGCACTCTAAATAAAAAGTGTATCTCTTAGGTAAAAAGTGAAAATGTATTTGTAAAGAAATCTGAAAACATTCCACAATCATTAGGGGGGGAAATAAAAAAAAATGAAATGGGAACAAAATGTGTCATGGAAGACAGTGAATACTGTCATTAGGGCTGTGAGTCTGTTATTATACATGCTTAGAATTAGCTCTGAATATCTACAGATGAGGCAACAGTCGGAATTTCAGCTTGTGCTGGGATCCAAATTTGGTTTAGGTATCTGATATTTCCACACTGTTTAATCAAAAACTGTTACATGAGGGTAGACTTAGTTTTGTTTCCTATGATCATTCCATTCAGATTTAAAGAGAATTTATCTGACTTTAATCTCCTCTTCCATTTATATAGTAATCATTTTCTGTATCTAAACCATCTAATAACATCCAAAGCACAGACACTGTGATTTTCCTAAAGAGATTTTCAGATTTTAGCTAGAAATACAGCAATCAAAGCTAGAATTTTCTTCTCTGGTACTGGTATCATGTTTCTAGTTACTTATTCCTGATACAGAAATATTTTTTTTCTGAGCTTGCTATTGATATACTTTCTTCTCAGTATTTGCATTTTTTAAAACAATAATGAATTAGAGCAGCAAAAGCAAAAAAGATTACTTTTATCTGTTAATTGTACTTGTTGTAGCTTGAGTTTATGCAGGGGCATCAAAAGACCATCTGAAAACTTTCAGTTCAAATCTCTCCCAGTTGCACCTTACTTTGCCCATTTCCATTATTTAAAATCTGCATCATTAAACCTCTAGCACATAAAAGAAACATACAATTTTAAAGATGTTTAGAATCAGATATCATGTCTGTGCATCTCATTTAATTTCACACTTTGAAATAGTTCCACAGTCCTTTCCAGAATGAAAGTATCACATTTTTTTCACTGGAGAGATATATAATAAGACCATTAAAGAGTTTTTAAATAATTAAAACCTTCATATATCTTAATATCCTCCTCATTTTTTTTCTTTTAAATCAAATAATGATGATTCAGCTTTTAATATATTATTCCTTCATGAAATTATAGAAGATTGACAACAAAGTCCCTTAACATAAAAATGAGGGATCCAAGGAAGTGGTCTGAACATGGACTAAAAGGTTCCTCATGTGTGCAATATGTTTTCTGAAAGGCTCACAAATGAGAAATCTTTAAATAGGCTATTTATATTTCTGGGTATTGATGTTTTTGTTTCTATTCTCAGTACAACATACTAAGCTCAGAATATTGCCCAGTAAACAAGGAGCTGATGAAAAAACAGAATTCAATTATATTCTTCTAGTATCAGCGGGGAAGAAGAAATACATGTTGAAAGTATCTAAAGTTAGTACTAGAGGGAAGATAAAAGCACAAAGAACTATGAAAAATGATCAACCTTAAATCAACAGAACATTTTTAAATAGGTGTTGGGCTCTGAAGACCTCATGATCATTCACTACTTCTTTCAAAACCCCAGCCAAAGGTCTGGACTCTCATTTAAATGAGATATGTCTGCAGGAAACTTAAGAAGTCATCAGAGACTTCTCATCATCATCATAATCATCTGCAGCTCAGTTATTGAGTTGCATAAAGAACTACATCCCATTTCCAAAGTTTTCAGACCTTTTTTTTTATTTTATTATTCAGTTATTTTTCATTTCTTTTGGTGACCAGCTTCATTATGTCCCTTAGGAGTTACTTGGACTCAGAATCTAAAGTTCCTATCCCAATTATAAATAGGAAGTTTCAATTAAGCATATTCTAGAATTATTTTAATGACGCCAGCAAAGAGGTTTTTTGTGTCTTGTTTTCCCCTCATTCTCAATTCATTTATATGCTGTCTAATACTTTTGCTTGGAGTACTTACACTTTATGTGTACTGAAGATTTCTTACACTTTCTAAAAGTGTTTCCATCTACCACAAGGCTCCACTTAATGCTGTGGTCAGTAATGGTATACATTTCACATGATTATTAATTGATGGAAAGATTACGTAAGCTTGGATTTTCCAAGATTTTTGCAAGAGATTCTGCAGTGTAGCTTTAATAGTTTTATCCACTCTCTAAATTCACAGATATTTGGGTGGAATAAAGAAAAACACAAAAGGGCCAATCCACATGACTTTTTCTTTCTCTCCCCCTTTTCTCCCACTGGAGCCATGCATCCACCAGAGGGCAATGCTGCCGCTGAGAAGCTTCTGATTCCTAAAATTCACAACTTCACTTCATCAAAGCACTTAGAGAAATTACATGAGTAACAAGAGACACAGAAATCCTGACCCAGCAGTACATTAGACTGATTTTTGAATGGGGAAAAGGGAACTGATGGAGAGGATCTTGCCCAGAATGAAGGAATAAAGCTGTGAGACAGAGTGGAAATTGGACAGAAGAAAGTACATCCTACCCTAAAATTTTTTACCTTTGTTGATAATAGAGATTAATATATTTGAGAGGAGAGCTCCAATTCAAATTCTGGCAGCTTACCATGGCTCCATATATCAGTGGGATGTGAAACTTCCCCATCTCACTCAGCTTTGGTTGCTTTACTCTACTTCCTATCAACAATGTCCAAAAATGTCATTGCTGCCTGCCAGAGCAGCTACAAATTAGTTGATAGTCTTAATATGGATTTTATTTAGAGTCAGAGTGATAAAAATTTGCAGCCTCAAGCTGGCAGTCCTCTTGGCAGCTGTGAATGCACCTGATAAATACAGGAAGCAACTCACCTCCATAAACACAGAAATTGTTCAAGCTTGCAGGAATCATGGCAAAAGATGAAGCGTTAGAGCTACAGCAGCTACAGCAGCACTAGAAACCTTCCATTAAAAACCCAGGAAACCTAAAAGAGAATCAGTGGCTCTCATTTAACTTCTCCACACTTCCAGGACAGCAGCTTTGAAAGGCCAGAGTTAAATCCCAACCTGACAGGCTGACATTGCTTTGTCAGTAGAACAGTATTGACTGCAGTGGTTTGCAATCAGGTGTGAAAGTGCTAATGGCAGTTTTCATCACAGCTCAGCTCCTCAGACTTTAAAAACCTTACAGTTCTCTCCTCTTATTAAAAAAAAAAAAAAGAGAAGAAACATTCACAGATTTAAATTTTTTTTTCTTTCACAGAGAAGTGGCTGGTTAGCAATGAGGAATCCAAAACAGCTTTATGCCATTTTTTGGTTTACTCACTAATTAGGGTACCTTAGATCCACAAGAATTTTACCTTTCAGCTAACTACAAACTTCCCATATCCAAAGATGTCTCTTTTTATCCTTCCATTTGTCTAGCAGGGCAGGATCCCACTGAAATTTTAGAAGTTTTATGGGTTTAGTTTAAATTTTTTTATGTGTATCATTGGAAAATTGCTACCTAGCAATAGAACATGCCTGTTCCTGTAAAACTAATCAGAAAATCTCTAAATTAGTCTCTTGACAAATACATATTCTGAGGTACAACAGAATGGCCCTGGAAGCCAGCCAGCTGAAGGAGAGACCATCGCTTGCTTGTAATGTTTGTATTCAAGATTTTTTAAGCAGACGGATGTGTGTGTTATGAATAACGAATTGTAGCATTCCCAATTATTGCATCCCTGGCACTGCACAGTGATTAGTCCTGGAACAAACCCTTATCCTTTTCAGATTAGTCTGTCTTCTTGGTGACAGAGAGCCTTGGGGATCATTGCATTGCCCTGGTCTTGGAGGGTAGGCCAGGTCACACATTTCAAGGATTCAGCGTGGTTATTCTGCTACTTGTTATAGCAGACTTAACATCTCATTTTTGGGATGCCAAATTACATCCTAGTTAACAGCAAAACAAAACAAAAAACACCCACTCACACCTTCTTTACAGATGCTTGTTTTCCAGTGTCCTAAAAACCCATTTAACTCCACTGAATATGCAGACTGATGGAAACCTCTCTGGTTGCAAGTAAACTCCATGAATAAGGAAAAAAAATCTGTAATGAACTGAACATGAGGGGACTGATACTTTAACAGTATGGAAAAAGACAAAACTGGTCAACAAACCGGGCACATGAAATGCAACTGAAATGAGCCTCTTGGCCTGGAAATTTTTCACTGGTCATTCTAACTGTTCTCTGCTAGAGAAAAAAACTGTTTTCATCAGCACTTTAGTTGCTTTGCTACAGCTAAGCATTTGCAGATAAATAAATCACAAGTTTCCATGAAGTATTTAGGATTTCAAGTCACTTGGTATGAATCACACTTAGTTCTGTAAAATTAAAAAAATTATTTGGTTACTCCACTCTACATTGCAAAACACTAAAACACAGCACCAAGTCTTAGCTCTAGTTCATTAGACCTCTTCAGAGCAGCACCAATTATAGAAATTCAGGGGTTTGATGGTTGGATGCAAGGCTGTGCAATTAATGAAAATAATTTATAAAGTCTGTGTAGTGACAGAAAGATCAGTTTAATTTACTGTTCTGGTTCCACTCCTTACCTCTTCTCTTTGATTTACTGTATTTCTCAGGTGAACTTTTCCATATTTAGAGATCTGGCCAGCCAAATCATTCACCATTCATTCATTCATCCATTCATTAATTCATTCTGTCCTTCTGACTGTCTATTTCAACATATTGTGTGAAATTGTATACATTAATTGAGGTTGCCTGGAAATGTGTTTTCCTGCTATCACCTAGTGTAGAAGCAGATTAAAAGTCACCACTGTATGCCTTGTTTGTCCAAACCTTTTAGGACAACCCTGTGCTGGTCATATTTAAAGACTCCAAGGCTATGGAGTGGAGAAAAAAATACAGGATCCAATTTGATTCTTATAAAAGTTAGAAACACACACAGAACATCAACTGAAAAATCAACATTGGGGTTAAAATTTACAGTTCTATGTAGAGGTACTCATTTCTTGCCTTATTCCCTGTTGGCTTGACAAGGACCTGCAGTATGTTCCTGAAAAGTGGGGTTAAGGTAGATCAGATGAGGCATCTACAAACAATCAGGAAATGGTTTTGTATTGTAGCTCAATGCAGTTATTAAACACAGAATGTGGCCAGCAATAAGTCATTTGTGGTTTAAAATACCTAAGTATATTTCTGTGGTTAATAAATTTACACTTGGAGCTAAAGGGGTTGAAGCTGATATTTGTTTTACATATTATACCTCTGTAGCAGTGCCCAACAGGTGTGCTTTTATGGAATAAAACATTGCAACCACTCATCCCATCACACTGATTTTGTTACTTCCTGTACCTGCACTAAAGCTGCACCTGCTCTATAAAACTACTGATGCTCATCTGACATACAGCCAGCATAAAGATTTATGAAGTGCAGAACAATTCTGCTATTCTAAAAGCAAACCATTTAAAAAACCAGCAAATGGACAGACACACATGAATTTATTGGTTTGAAATGTGAATTTATCAACACAATGGATGATCAATATCCTCCTCTTTTCCCTAGATTAAAAAAAAAAAAAAGGCTACCTATATAGCATTATTCTGTATGGAGGAAACTTATGAACTAAATAGCTGTCATCAGATACTTGTCACGTAATAAAAACTATGAATATTTTGATACTAAAATCAAAACTGCAATTATACTTTTAACTATGACTCATTGCTGATTTAGATTGTTGTGATTAAGGATGTTTCTCTGTGCATACAAATTGTACATTGAGTTTCCAGACTGTGTGAGAATTAGGAGAGCCCAGCTAGACGTTGCTGCTAAGTGCTTGGTCTTTGGGATTGATGTTCCTGGAAAACACAATGGCTACTTCCTGAAATATTTCCTTATTCCTGAAAGAAATCTGGGGGTTTGGAGGTCCTTATAAAAAGAGATGTATAAGCAATGTCTGTATATTCTCATTTACTCTTTTTAATTTTTTTTAAATTTTTTTTTTAAGAAAAACTTGGTAATCACAGTGTATTCTTTCCCTGGGCAAAGAACTCTATGTGGGTGGTTGAATGAGTGAAAAACAGTTTTTGTAGAGGAAATAAATTGAGAATAAGTGCTTTTACAACAATACTCCAACTAGTACTATCCATCACACTCATAGGAAACACCATTGGAATAAACATTGCAAAGCAATGCAAATATAGTAACTTACATAAATCAATACCAGCAGACTGCTATTGTGAGGCTGAATGCAAACAGCTCCTTTTATTAAAAAAAGTCACTGCTCCCCCATTGACCACTACCTATATTTAACAAAGATGGACCGAGTTACAAAGATTTTCAATACATTTATTTACATTTAACATATAGGCACATTGAAAGGAATTAAATTTTTAGAAACTTTCCTGTCTGAGAATTCAGGAGCCACTCTGGCTGCCAGATTCCCACCACCAGAGATTTTCACTGCTGGGACCAAAGCCCCTTCCCCATGGGCAGCTCCAGAGAACCCCCAGGTGCTCCTCAGCATCCAGGAGGATCTATTTGAGCACCTTAAAAGCCTCCTAGAACCTCTCAGAAGTCACCAAACTGCCTTGTCCCAGGCACAGCTCCAGTTCTTGCACACGTGGCAATTGTGTCACATTGGCCTCCCTTAGAACCAAGGGGAACTGGGTTTAAAGCCCAAAAAGCAGTGACCAGGAGTAAAGCAACTCAAGGAAACACCTTCACTCCTCACCAAAGTACTCTGACACCAGCAATACCCAGATATCTCAGCTGGAGAGAGCATTTTTTGTTCAGACTCTCTCTGAGAATAAATGAAGTGGTTTTTATCCTCACCTGTAACAAAGAGGGCTCAATTATTTTCTTCTTTGAGTTACTTTCTGCCAGAGCTTTAGTTCTCAAGTGCTCATCCATACAAACATGCATCCTAATCTGCATTTGTCACTGTTATTTTTAATACGTAAGCCAATTATAGTCAGCTTTAAATAGAGAAGCCTAATGAGAAAATGTATCCCATAATTAAAAGGAAAAAGAATCAAGAACTTCCTGCCAACATTAACTGCTGATTTTACAGCAAGGTTGCCTACCCTTTTCTTCCATCTCTATATTTGAATTTTTATGGATTTTCTTTCCCTCCTAATTAAAAACAAACAAACAAACAAACAAAAAAAGTTTAAGATATTTACTAAGGATTTCTTGAGATAAAGTGAGATAAAGGTTTTCACGTAGAAATTTTGCAACATTTTTTTATTGCTAATTTAAGTCTCTACGTACTTCTTACAAAAACCTCAGCCTTGTAAAAAAGGAAAAGATGTTTCTACGCTGGCAAGAGCTCAATTACACATTCTAAAAACTGTACAGAATTAAAGTATAGCAGACCATCTAAAATTGCTGGCTGTCCATTTGTTAAGATTAAACATACATTTAAACCAGAAAATAGCTTCTTCTTTGGCTATCTAAGAAGATCTATTTCACACCCTTCTCTCACACCCAGACACAAAACTGTAATTAACTTGAGACTTCTATTTTGTGTTAATATAGCCTTGTCAGCAAGCTAGAATGTTTAGTATGCACTGCTCCTCTGTAGGCATATTAATGAAGGATTGCCTGCCACTGCAAAACATGTTAAATTCCAGCATTTCCATATGGTAAGATATCATGTCAAAGAAGTTTCAGTACAGTGATTTTTAAGCTCAATGCCACCCCCATGCCAAGCTCTCTGCACTTAGAAATCGAGGTTAAAAAAGTCATTCACAATAATTTGTGTAGATATTCAAAATTTCCCATGACTTTTGAAAAATTAACTCCTTCTTGACTATTTTAAGGAAGAAAGACCAAAAAACCCAAAACAAAACAAAAAAGTGGAGATTACAACTGACAAAACTCCAAATTTAAAGTCTCCACTTCAAAGTAGATTTTTAAAATAGAGTTTACAGTTTATATATATATATATAGGTATGTAGATATAATATGTAAATATAATACAATATATGATATATAAAAAATAAAATATCATATATATAGATATAAAATATATATATAATTATATATAAATAATGAATGGCTAAGGCATGAGATGGATTTATAAGTGAAATTTTATGATGTTCTGTTTGAGAAGTATTGAAATGCACCCGGTCAATTCTTCACCAAAAAGCAGCCACTGGGTTTCCCAGAGGATTGTAAAGCAGAGTAGCTCTGACACGCACAATATTTATTCCACACTCTACACGAAGGGGTTGATTTTCAAGTCTCTGGCTTCACTGAGGCACAATGAGAATTTTACCCCAAATCTCAGCTGGCTCCTATGTTCAGGGTTCACAAATATCAAAGGAATGCTTAATGCCATTATTATTTACTTAATAGTGAACAAAACTGCTCTTTTTTTGGACCGGTTGCCACCAGTCAAAAGTTGCCATATAGATTTCAATTTTTGACAAATGACTATTGACAAATAGGTGCCTTTTGCAAACCTAATGCTTTTAATGCAAAGCTGAGGCATTTAACTGACCCTATGGTTACCAGCTTTAGGTTTATGAACTCTTAAGAGCTAAACCATTATTAAGAATGGTGATACAAGTGGTTTTCAAACATTTAGTGGCTCAAATTATTTTTATTTAAAAAAAAATGGCTGAGATGGAGGACAGAAAATAGGTAGAGTAAAAGGCAAATATTTGCTTTATAGAAAAACAGTCTGACTCAGATTTTTTTATGGAAGAATTCTACCATGATTTCTCCAGTTCAGAAAACACCTTTTAAAACCTTTGAAAACTTTGATGTGTGCTACATGACTTCAGATTTCCCTATAGTCAGAAAAGTCACTTAAACTCATGTCAAACAAAGACCATTGTTTCAAACTAATCTTTTCCACTCCAGATAAATCCACTTTAAAAAAAAAAGAGCAAGAGAAAACCTGAAACAACAATAAAAAAGCCAAATTATAAAGACAGTTTTAGATTAATTTTGCTTTGATACTCATTAAAAATAGATGATTTTGACTGATATGACAACATTGCAAAAAAGAATTGCTTAATTATGTTGAATACGAACTAAAGTTAATAAGATTCAATTACAGAAAGCATGTTTACAGCACTTACTTGAGCTTGCTACCACACAAGCTGTTCTACTTCTTAACTATTATGAACAACATAACATCAAGACAGCCACATTAGCAGAAACCATCCTGTTACGGTCTCAACTTTGTGTCTTCCACTCAACTGAGTGAACTGGAGTCACAGTTTTGAGTAAAGATAGACAAGAAAAGTCTGTCATTTTTATGAGGCAAAATATTGTATGCCTAATGCTTCTGGCCAGCCTTAAAAAGATCTTTCTTCTTCTGAACTCTTGACATCTACATCACCCCCACTTATTTTTTCAATGCTAGTCTGTTTTTCTTGTCATCCTTTCCCTTAATTGGAGACACCATCTCTGAAGAAAGGTTTTAGGAAAAACCTTCAGATCACTTAGGGAACATGCAGGTTTTGATCTAAATATCACAAAAAGTTCCTCCCAGGTCTGAAAATAATCACACACACTTGTTTTGAGGACAGCTTGCTTGTACACATGAATCTTGAAGATCACCCTCTGATTTTTACCTATAAAAATAGCTGACTATAAATCCACTATGCTAATATAGTTATTTGTGGCCCAAAATATGAATGAGTACTCAGGGGTTGCATCTTAATTTTAGGTTTAAAACCCCATTGATTGCATTTTCTTCACAAAACTTTTGGAAATGCATGTTTCTGACACAATAGTTGTCATTACCGTAAGTTAAACTGCAGTCTACAACTCCTCAGAACAACACATATTGGGCAAAGGCTGAATCAGAGAATCAAGAACAGATTTTCAGCAGAGTTATGCTGTGCCATCTGTCCTTTAAGTTCTTGTTCTAGCTGGTTTTTCAGTCTCCCAGGAGGAGACCAGTAAGATAGATATCAAGACATTGAGAAATAAGCTGTCCTTCTCTCTGTCCTTTCATACATCTCTCCCTTACCTTCCCTCCCTCTCTCTCTCTCTTTTCCTTCCTCTTTTTCTGCACTCTTTTCCTTTTCCACAGTTGTACATCCATCACAGCAGCAACTGGAAAGCAATAAAAAAATCCACCTGAGGTGGCTTTAAGTAAGAGACACCCAGCCTCAGGCGCATCAATGCCTCACAGAAAACAGTGCAGACACCTGACTCTGTAAAGCTGAGTTGCAACACCTGCATTTTCACTGGGAACAGTGCTAGGACACTTGTCATGCCCAGCTGTCCTCTCACCTGATGCACAGAAACCTGTCTGCTCCTTGCAGGCACCTGCCACTGCTCCATGCCTTGTACCAGATGTGTTTTCCCCTGAGAACAGAGGCTTGCCAAGGTCTCTGTTGTTCTGACCCAGCCTCTGGTTTCTAAGCACTTCAGAATTGAGCTTTTTCAGCAAAAACTGTGGTTAATCAGGCTGCAGACTTCCCTAACAGTCTGTACCTATTTAAGCATTTCATCTGTTTGCAAATTTTTCTAGGATAGCTTATTTGTTCGTAATCTGAGGAGCCTGCTTGCACCCACTAATGGTAATTACACAATGTGAAAAAAAGCGTGCACCAAATATATGCATGGAGAGGACATTTTTAAAATTTTTAAACATCCTGATCAATTATAGTAATTAACATTAGCTGGTCAACATCACCTAAATGATAGTGCCTCATTCAGAGGAATAAATGGAACCAACAATTATATCAAAGCTATATTTGCTTCCAGATGATGTGCTGTTACCACATGAAAAATCTGCCTATTTTCTATGATTCCTTAAATGCCTTTCTACATAGTATGCAATCTGTGAACTGTCTTTAAAAATGCAAACCAAACTGAAGAACTCACTGCTTTGTTCAGCAAGAGTGTGTATTGAATGCTGGAGAGGGATTAAAGCCACCTCTAGCAAAAAGCTGCAAACACAGAGCAGTGTGGACTTCCTCAAAGAGATTGAAATCAAGAAGAAAAAGACCAGATTTCTGAAACACCCTGAGCACCACATTACAGCATAGAAGGAGTAAAAGACAGAAAAGAAAAGGCTGAGGAGTTGAGGTAGTACTACTAGAAACATAGAATTGTTTAGGCTGGAAAAATCTAATCACATAGACTGTTTCCTTTCTGCTGTATTGTATTTCCTGCTAAGCTGAAGTCCCCCAGGAGAATGTGGGCTAGGAATTATGACACTCCTCTCAGCTGCTAATAAGAGCATTTTATCTGCCTCTTGAGCCTTGTTGGGTGTTCTCTAACAGACCAGGATTCTCCACCTTGTTGGCCTTCTGCTGGATTCTTACCCATAAACACTCAAACTTATCATCACATTAAACCCCTTGAAACAACTGAGTCACTCCCCAGCACTCAGCTCTACCCCACTGCCTCCCCTTCCCTCCCTGCTGATCCTTTCTGGAGGGTTTATAAGCTGTGTGACTCATCCCACCACGTTTCCACCATGCCCACCCCTGGCAGAGTTCTCCTGGGCTTCCAGCTCCTCCTGCTCTCTGCCCATCTTGTGAGCATTGCTGGAGAAACACTTCACTGGGGCTATTGATTCCACCTCCTTTTAGGAGGGAAAAGCCTTCATCCCTGTGGCTCCTCTCAGGTGTTTTCATGGTTTCTAGCACATCAATAACCCTTGTGTCTTTGCTGCCACGTGGATCTCCATGCCCCCACTTTACTGAGACAGCAGACTGAGGGACCTCCATGGCACACCAGCACTCAAAGCATGCTGTCTCCATGCTTATCTCTATTGATCCTGGCTTTAACCCTTTCCCCCTCCTAATTTTTAGTTCAAAACTCTTTCAGTGAACCCTGCTAATTCCTTGCAAAGATCCTTTTCTCCCTTTGGGACAGGTGGGCCCATCTGTCATGGGTAGATTTGCTCTTGTAGAGAGACACCAATCCATGATCAAATCATCCAAAATTCTGCTGCTGACACCAGGTTCAGAGCCACACCTTGATCTGCTGGCTCTTGCTGGTTTTCCCCTCATCATTCCTCCCAAAAGGAAGAATAGAGGGGAATGCTCCTTGTACTTCTGTTTGTTTTTTTTTTTTTTTAACTAGCTCCCCAAGGCCCTAAAGTCTCTATTGATTAATCTTGGACTTCTTGTTGGAACTTCATCACAACCTACCTCAAAAATGAGTAATGGATGATAATCTGAGGGCTGTACCAGGATAGAAACTATTCCAGATGTAGGCAGGTATTTTAGCATTAGATTTACCAGCTTGTGGCTATGTCAGCATTAGTTTTAAAAGTGCCATGGTACCTGTGAAATATTTACTTTGTTTCAATCTGTCTGAAGGAGCTGCTCAGTCTTTCTTCCACTAAGCTTCTGTCTGACTTAATTATTCTGTGTGATGCCTAGAATAGGAGAACTGACTGACTGCTAAGCATCTAAAATTTTGTCTCCAGGTAAAGAGCCAGGATATCAGATTATGGTTTGAAACAGGGTTGAAGAAGCCAGTATGGATAATTCTGTATTTGCTATGCTGTTTACCAACATTGTTGTCCTCTTTTTCCAATACATATATCATTTACTCACTGTATTATGCTGAAGGTGTACATTCTGATGAAATAAAATCAACTGCACAGGACAGCAACTATCTGTAATGTTTTATCCTGCTTTTTCAACAGGTTAAGCTGTTTTTCCACAGGTTATAAATTGTTTCCTTATAGCCACCTGCTTTTTCATCAGGTTATAAGCTGTTTCCTTATAGTCACAGAAATATTGAAGAAAATTAGTAGTACAGCCACAGGATTATCATAAAATCAATCATGACCTTTTTTGTTCATAGCTTCAGGAGTTTTTTCTATGTGGTGTCTACAATCTCACCTTTATAAGGTGATGCAATCTGATGCAAACATCATAGGATTTAATTTTCCAGCAGAGGATGCACACTGACTGTTGATGAGAGGTATGTAACATGTTCATGTTTCCCCAATTAGGGAAAGCTAATGCACTACTTGCCTTGTACTCAAAACTCACCTTAAATCTACACAAAACATCTTTTCAATCAAGAAAATAATTTACCTGATTACAGATGTTAAAAGATCACATAACATGCTGTTACCTCAACATGTAAATGTTGATTTGCTTTTCTGTACAATGGCAGAGCAATGACAGTCCAAATGCTTCTTAAGCCCTGACAGGCTTGGAGCACTGAGCACCTCCCTAGAAAGCCTGTTCCAGTGTTTGACCACCCTCTCCACAAAGAAGTGTCCACTCTAAACCTGCCCTGGCAGCTTTGAGCCATTCCCACACATCCTGTCACTGGATACCAGGGAGAAGAGCTCAGCTCCTCCCTCTCCACTTCCCCAGCGCAGGAAGATGCACAGAGCAGTGAGGTTTTCCCTCAGGCTCCTTTTTTTCCAAACTGGACAAGTCCAAAGCCCTTCCTACTGCTCACAGGACAATCCTTGGAGCCTATTGACCTCCATGGGCTTTATTGCCTTCCTCTGGATGTATTCAAGGACCTCCAGGTCCTTCTTAACTTGTGGGGCCCAGAACTGCCCACAGTGCTGGGGATGAGGCTGCACCAACACTGAACACTGTGGGATAACAATCTCTTCAGACTCAAAATCACCTCTTTAGACTCAGAATCACTTTTTAAGGCTGGTTTGTAATTCTTCATGTTCTGCTCAAGAGGACATGATCAGAGTACAAAAAATCACAAGCAAATTTCAACAACATTTTTACCCAATATTATTATTTTGTCAGGCACTTTCAGGAGAGACAGGTAATACCTGCATTGATTTCATGCATTCATCTTCAAAAGCATAAGAGATAATTAGCCTTTAATTTCCTTAGTAAGCTGAATTAACAAGACAAAAATGTAATTTTTTACCATGCAGATTAGTCCAATGAGCATGACACTGGAGAGGAATTTACATCTCTAGCTAGGAGTTATATCCTCTACCATGAACATCATCTAGTTAAAAATAGTGTTTTACAAAATACTTTGCTCTACCTAAAATGATCTTCTTGCATCTCCTTCTAGAAAAAAATAATTTGTTACAGATTTTGTCTTTGAAAAAAAAAAATGTTTTCAACCTGCTACTTAATAACCTATTTGGAAATCTCAAAGGTGTTCTGAGAGTATTGTCAAATGTATGAAAACAAGAACAAGATCTTCTCCCCAGAGATGAACACAATCAGATTCCTGTCCTATGGGAAATTTTGGGCTCACCTGGGGCTATCCTCAATTGACATGATAATGTGTATTTATTTGATAGAGGTTATGGAAAAGAATTTTTAAAAGTCCTGTTGATGAAAATATTTTCTCCAATATACAGCTCAAAATTAGCTAATACTCAAAGTAATAATATACCCATTAAAAATTTCTATTTATTTTAAAAGTCTACATTCCATTTCAGACTGCGCAGACTATTTCTATAAATAATAATCTAAAGAGAAAAACACACAGTTTTTCTACTAAAATTTCAAATATTTCTGATGTGTTTGGTTTTGGTTTTTTTCTTAAAAAATTCCCATGTCAGGTTATCAATATTAATTTTGGTATTTTATGAATTTAAAAAAAAGTTAGTCTTGAAATTTATTACCTTACACATATTTTTAAATTATCCTTTGTATTTTTATATTTAACTTCACAAATGACTATCAAATTTATATAAACTCTGAATATTGGACGAAAACTTTTTTTCTTAAATGGGTAAATCAACATTTAAGGTTGCTGAAGGGTAAACTTAACAACTGCCTGACTCAGGTACAGTACAGAGTGACAGTAATTCCCAAAGATGTGATGGACAACTGGACAGGTTATGGAAAGGGAAGAGCCTCCCTGGGTATAGGCATTGCCTTCCAGTCTTCGTTGATCAAAGTATAATCCTGGAATAATTACTACTTGGATTAAAACCAGTGACATTTCAAAGTGACAATGCAGCAACCTGAGGAGTGTATTTAATTGAGAAATCACATCCCCAGAGTATTCAAGTCACTAAGCCATTATAATAATTAACCACATCCCCTGTCATTTTTTACTGTTTATGGTACAACTGAGATTTCTTCCATGCATATCCTTGTTGATTGGCAAGTCTGTCCCTGGAACACATCAGTCCTTTCCTAGAGTTTGCTTTGGGAACATCCATTTTATCATGCATCTCTATTCCGCTTCTAAAAAATTATTTCATTTATTTTTATTTTTAATTTGTGTGCCATTGTTATCATGATACTAACTAAAAGGATGGCATTTAAAGAAAGAGGCATAATGCACACCTTTTGAGGATCATTTCAGTACCCCATTATGAAAAAAATTGTTTATAATGATTACAGAGTTTATTTGTGCATTTTCAAAGTTCCAGCTCCAAGATGAGGTTCGACCAGTTTTCAGATGGCCTCTAGATACATTCTAGGTGGAAATGACTCAGATGAAGAAAGAGAAGATTACAGGCCTTTGGATCCTACTCTTTTAAAAAGGATGAGAAAAAGCCTGATGCTGCAATGCCACATCAGTGAGGAAAGGAACAGGTTGCTTTTGTTCTTCCATTGCTTCTTGTGAGCTCTGCTGTTTTCCCAGTGGGACTGTAGAGCAGATTGGCTCAGGTGTTCAGAACATTAAAGAAAATTAATTAACATCAAGCATGTGGAAATATAATATTTGTTTGGACCTGCAAGATAGAACTTCTTATGTGATAAGACACTGGCATCAAGATCTTGTGCATTAAAAGAAAATGTTATTTTCCTAAGTGACCTCTTTGCACTTACAGTTGTCTACTCAATCTGTGTGCCTTGCTAAGGCAAATTTTGCCAGGAAAGGATGAAAACTTCTTTTAACACAGCAAAAGAAAAATTTTAAAAAGTGCACTAGAATAACCATAGTCATATGATAATAATAGTAATGATAACAATAACAATGATAAATACTTTCAGTACTTTGTCTGCTTTATGTGGGAGGATGCAGTGAGATCCACTTTAACAGAACTCCTCCCTCAGTCAGTGAGTGCAGAGGGTGCTCATGGAAATGCCTTTTTGGATGCACATTTCCTCTCATCTTGAAATGTCAATTTTCTTAAGAAAAAAATGTGTACTGAGCTTTACAAAGATGAGCCAGTTTTGCTTGCAGGAGTTCAGGTAATCTTGGAATAATATAAAAATATTACTAAATTAATTTCTGATATAATTACCACTTGGCTAATTAAGGACTTAGGGACTTCCTCATATAGGATTATATATATATATATATATAATTCTTTTGTAATGAGGATCTCACTCAAAAATTAATCAGGTTAAGACAATGTGGTATGTTTTTATCTGTCTCAGTAGGATCTTTAACTTATGGTTATTGTGCCAGTACTGTAACAGTAAAGTTAAAAAGTTTTTTATATAAAATTTTGGCATGACTTTATAAAGGTTATAAACAAATCCATCATCAACTGGAGTCAACATAATATAGGTCAGCAACTTGCTAAATACCAAATTTAAGATTTAAGTCAAATAAGTTTGAATAAGACAAAAGATTTAACAGACATATGCACTTTTAATTTGCACTTTGAAATTTCAATTAACCAGCTTCACCCGTTTAAAGGAGCCATTTAATATCTACCTAACAGTTTATATAGAGATTTCTATTTCCAGTGTTTTACAAGCAAATGTTTGGGTTACATTACTTCATAGAAGTCAAATCCTCTTTTTTTTTCTCTAACTTGAAATTTTTGACTAAAAAGAAATACAGGACACATGGAGAAAAAAAATCTGCGAGAGTTTCTGAGAATGTTGATTAGTAAGAGGGGCAATGTAGCTATGAAATGGTGAAACTTGCTGATAGAAATTTACATGAAGATCCCATACTAAGAAAAAATATCACATTAAAAATCAATTCATTCTTGTTCTTAGAACAAAGTGAACCTGATTATTGATAATTATGTACTTTTTGCTACAGGTTTTCTTTTGTACATCTAATTAAATGTCAATGACCAATGAATTGGTCACTATGAAGAGATAATTGACCACTATGGCTCATTCACTTTCACTTAGAGAAGAGAGAAAGATACCACATTTAACAAAGGTCTATTGTGTCATCTCTAGTTAACATCTCTTTAAATTGAATATTTATTTCCATTTGTGCAGCTGGGAGAGTTTTACACTGCTTTTGTTCTAAAAGAAATTAAAAACCTGCTTGCAGTGCCACACATATCAAGGGAAAACTGACAAACATATCTAATTGAAAAGTAGAAAAGGCCTTAGTTAAAAAAAGTTTTTTGTTGAGCTAAAGGTCAATGAAGTTGTAATGGAAGCCAACAAAGCTGTAATATATTTATGACTTGGCAGTTTGCTGGAGTGAATTGGTGCAGACCCAGCAACTCCAACTGAAACCATAATTATCAAAAAAAGGTACCAGGCTGCTCTGCAGCTGAAGTCTTTGTCCTTATGGTATATTTCTCTCTCAATCAAAATGTTATAGCATTTTCAAGAAAAAAAAAGCAACACTTTTTTTTTCTTCCCTAAAGACAACAAGTATTCTTCTGTTTTCAAAAACTAAAATAAAAGTAATTCTTCTTTCCCCTGGTTTTTTCATAGTTATTGCTCAGTTTGCAAAAAAAAAAAAAAAAGAACATACTTTCGTCTTTGGTTTCAAGCAACATGAAGTCCCACTCTTTGACTAATATTTGGCCTTTTCTCAATGAACTGTGTCCAGAGTTTAAAGAAAGAGACCATTAATAAAAGCCCAAAGCTAGTTATAGGTTGTCACACCTTCCTGTCTGAAGAACATAATTTATAACATTTATTTTCTACTCCAAGGTTAAAAGGTTGAAATTATGGTCTGAGGGATGAAAAAAAGGACATTGATAATATCTCATAAAGGATAGAGTAATTTGTGTAATCATTTCTCACACCAACTTAACTAAAAAATAATATTGATCTACCACATTTGTAAACAAGCCTGAGAAAGCACACAAAGACTACAGAGAGTAGTGGAAATAAAAGCTGTTTGATGAACTAATTTTTGTTGTTGCAATATGGGAATTTAACATATTTTCAAGCTATTCTGGCCACTGTAAAAACACAATATGAAGATAATTCCTATTGAAATTGTAACAGGCAAATTGTTGGAGAGGTTAGCAAGTTGGATGCTGTTCAGGAAAGCTGCACTTCATGAGTTTATGTGGAAACACTGAGGATTTACTGCAGCTGTAATTTACAATTGGAAGATTTTTGAGGTAGTAAAAATGCATCTCTAGGGATGAAGGAAGATATATTATTGTTCAAGAGGTGACCAGGGCATCTGTACTGAATAATTAACTTCATTACAGAGAAGAAAAACAAGCAGTTTCTATTTTTCATCTCAAAAATGGGGAGCAGAACCTTTGCCATGCTCTGGTTTTGCTATCTGACACCCTACAGCTACTCCCTGACCTCAGCAGGTATCTTTTCCTCTAGTCAGAACTTCTGCAGATTTTGAAAGCAGACATGAATAGTTTTCATCAATAAATAATTCCAATTCAGCAATAATTTCATCGATGATATACAGATTTTGCTGTCAGAAGGCTATGTCCAGTACTGGTAGGATGCCATATTCAATACTTATTCTGCCTCAGTTTTATACATTTTTTTGTTTTTAATATATCCTTCACATTCCTACCTCGGAGTTATGTGCTGTGAGTCTTGACTAGTGATTGATCAGAACAAATTTTGTGCTTTAGAATTGCTGCAGTAGTATAAAAAAATCATCTTCATTATCAATGTGAAATTGTTGACATAAAGCACGTTTTTGGTTTCTTTTAAGATTTCTTTTGGAATTACTTGGCGTATGCATGATGCAAACTCAAGAGCATACAACAAAATTTATTAACCTGGAGGAAAAAAACCCAGATTTTAAGCTATCAGAAGAGTCTGCATGTGACCTGAAAGAGGATTAAAGGTATCAACTCTTGAGCATACATTAAATCCTCCCAATGAGTGGTAAAATAAATGGGAAGCAGAAATTCTAGTCTTGGAAAATGTAGCTGACAACACCCCAGTATAATTTTTTTAAAAACCTTTCCAAACTGTGCCACATGTAGGGTATATATGTATCTCCCATCTGCTCCTTGAGATGAAAGTGAATTATCTAGTCAAGAATGGGAAGGAGCTATCTGCATCAGTGATTCCTTGTGTCTAAACTAGCTAAGCTTTTCTCCAGAAAAGCAGGGGGGGTGGGTTTTGTGGTTTTTTTTTTCTTAGTCTGGGCCTGTTGTTTCTGGGAACTGTGCCAGTATCTCTATATGATATTTTGCTTACCATCCTCATATAACAGTCAGGAAGTTTCTGATCTTTTTCACAATATAGAACTACCCAGACAATTTTTTAAGCAGAGTTAAATGATCCCTTGCTAAAATCTTCAGGAGGAATTTAGGCATGGATCTCTGTTGGAAATGCCAATGAGCAAAAGGACATTAACAGCTTTGTGTCATGGCTACTTGAACTTACTTTGCAATCTAAATTGCCGTTTAAATGCTTACATTACAGGTCATTTGATTATGTGAGGCAAGGAGATGAATTATTAAAAGTCACTATATCAGGTAAGTTTTAGAAAGGAATAAATAATCTCCTTAAAATGCCCTTAAGTCAGAAGGGAAACTCATTCAAAACAAACAGACAGGACTCTTAAAGCAAATAAAATATTTTTTGCACATTCCTCTTCCCCAAAAATCCCCTGTTTGTTTCTGCCCACAATATTTTCAGCGAAGGAAAAAGTATTACAATTCTATAAAGCCCATGTAAAGCTTGCTAACATTGTCAATGAAAATAATTTGGATATCTCTCTGAATATTAAAGGAAAAGGCATAGAGGTGGGCACAGATTTAATTGGTGAACAACTCCAATATTAAATCTGTCTTTGAGCATTTTATATGACCTTTATTAGTTCTTTTATTATTGAATTATTAGCCTATAAGTTACATCAAGACATTGGACTCACTGTATTAAAGAAATCTTTTTGTGACAGGGAGTAGGAATATCCTAATTTTGGCCATAAATGTAATGTCAGTTGCAATCAATGATGCTTTAACTGGGGGTGATCCCAAGTATTTAATGTCCTGTAGTGGCCAACTGTCTTTACATTACAAATTCAAAATTATATTACAAATACAAAAGTACATAAACTGGAAAAGTATTTCTAATAAGGAGCTAGATAGTTACAGCTTTTGTTGTTTTGGGTTTTTTTACACAACACACGTATATTGTAGAAAAGTGGGAAATGAAGCTGAGGAAATAGTTCCCATTTAGGAGATGTGGTCCATAACAATCTCAGCTTCCACTGTTCCAGTGAACAAAGCTGGAAAGCCAAATCCAGACCTCAGAAGACACAGGACTAAAATGAAGAGCCCAGAAATCATTTGGAAATCTCTTGGGTTCCAGTCTCACTTAGAATCAAAATCAAATTCTATTTTCTTAGCATAGAGTCAGGTCTTAGAACCATTGGGGTTAGAGAGTGGATATCAAAAAACAAACACCCAAACAGAGAGGGTTTTGTGCATTTAATACACAGGTAGGCTCATCTGAAGCAAAATATGGTAGGAATAAACTTGGAGAAATTTAAGCAGAGAGCCAAATTCACATTTTGGAATGCATTAAGAGAGCTTCCCCAAAGTTCTGAAGGCCTGAAAATAAAAAGCTCCTTAACTGTATAATCTCACAAGACCTGGTTCACACAATGAGCACTTTTCCTTTAACACATCATCTGTACCACAGGGGTCATATCTCCTGTGTTGTTTGAATTCTCCTTTTGCAGAAGCCAGTCTTTTTGAAGACCACAATGCAGAATGTAGTTTTAAATGATTTCCATTCTTTCTCTCCCTCCAGAACTGGACATCAAAGATTTATAACAGGCTATGAAAAAATAATGCTGAACTGGCAGTACTTTTCCTGAAAGAGGGTGACTCTAAATGGCCCCCAGGTTTTGTAAATGAGGTAAATATTAACCCTGATGTACAGGTTTTTCTACAGCAAACACCTTTATCTTTAGTAAAAAAGAAAGCTGAGGAATGCATTAATTTCCCACAAATTATTGAAGCAAGTAAAAATAAACATATATGCAATCAAATATAGTCCTGGAGGGGAAAGGCTTACATTAAGACAGAATTAAATTTGATAGAAACCACCTGGTTTATGTCTGCAGAAGCCATCTTTGTCACAGGATGACAAATCCAGAGGGAGACTACACTGTCCTAACAGTTGAATAGGGACTATGACGTCCTAAAGAATTATTTTTTTTTACAATTTCATTCTTACTTAGAGTGATCATGAATAGGATTTCAGCTTTCTGTCTGGCTCTGCAGTTTTCCACACACTTGTGTGCTAGAGGCAGTCACACCTACTCCTTTCTCCCCTTTTTAGCCAAATCCTAGTCTAAGATCCTTAGGTATCCTAGCTGATGGGCTAATAGAGCAATAATGCTTCTTTATGTGGTTCCAAAAAGTTCCACCTTTTTCCTTTCATAATAACAGTTATTGTGATAATAATAATAATTATTATTATAAATATTATAATTATAATATAATTATAATATTAATACAATACATAAGTATATTCATACTATAAAATATTAGATATAATATATTATATATATTATTATCTATAGATATAATTTTTAATTATATTATAATTATAAAATATATCATATTATATAATTATATATATTATAGTAACTCACACTAATGTTTTGGGTACAGATTTAAAATTAAGATTCAGCCACATAGCCCTGAAATTATTTAGACTGTGACATCTGAACGACTGCGTGAGACAGAATACTGTAGCTCCAGCTTACTTATGCCTGGATCACTGCATTATTTCTAAAATGCTTTTTTAAAATGTAGTTCCATATCTGGGATGAGATTCATTGCTATCCTGCTGGCTCACATGGAATTTCTAAGCAATGAAATGAGACAGACGAGTTCTGTGCATGAGGAAGGGTGCAGTCAGCACGTCAGGGGAAGTGATCCTGACCCCGCTCTGGGCTGGTGACACCACATCTGGAGCACGGTCTCCAATTCTGGGCTCCCCTCTTCAAGAAAAACAAGGAATTGCTGGGGATGGTCCAGCAGGGGGCTATGAAAATGGTAAGGGGAGTGGAGGAAAGGATGAGGGATCTGGGTCTGTTCAGGCTGGAGGAGACTGAGACAGGACTTTATCAGTGCTCACAAATCTGTTAGGGGTAGAGATTTGTGTCTATAGCATGGGAGCAGACTATTTTCAGTGGTGCTCTCTCAGAAGAGAGAGCAATGGGCACAAACTGAAACACAGAAAGTTCCACCTGACTATGAGGAAAAATTTAGTTTGAGGGTGGCAGAGCACTGGAACAAGCTGCCCAGAGAGGTTGTGAAGTCTTCTTCTTTTCAGATATTCCAAAATTGGCTGGGAGCGATCCCAGCAAGCTGCTGTAGGTGAACCTGCTTTGGCAGGAGGGGCTGGACTAGATCTCCACAGATCCCTTCGAGCACCAACTGTGCTGTGATTCTGTGAATTTGGATTTGAAAAGGGTTTTATCACTTGCAGCTTCCCCTGAAACTACTTCATCTTTGCAGAGAGCAGATGCTCAGCCCTGCTGATATATGGCTGAAACATATGTGGCTGTGGATCTTGAAGTTAGGAAAGATATAAATAAAATATGCATGACTTGAAATAATATCATACAACACTATATATAGAGCTGTCTTAGCAAAAGTTCACATTAGGATGGCTACATATTTATTGAAAAAAAAAAGAATATTGTAATATTGAAGTGGCACAGGGAAAGAAAGAAGTTTAGTACTGGGTGAAAATCCACACCAACACCTTGTCTGCCTGCAACAGCCTGATCCTAAAAAGACCTCAAAAGATGAAAAATCTTGGGTAGTGATACACATTTCTTAAGAACTGGCAGCAGGGACCATGCCAAAAATCCCAGCTGTTCTATAAAAGTATTTGTGAATTGCTTCATCAAAATAGTAATTTAGTCCATAGACTAGAAATGAAAAATTATCTTTTAAAATCCAAAATGTATATCAAGAAATAAAGTAAAAGCTATGATTTCTTCCTAAGGTAGATGTTGATGCAAACACATATTAAGATATAGCTGAAAAATGTACTCAGATGTCATGGTCAATTCAAATCCTTTTTATTAGAAGTAACTTTGCAGCTGTCTATAGCATCTGTTGGTCCAGGTAACAGGAAGAGTCTGCAATCTGGTTCAACACCTAAGGACATAATGTAAAAGATCTATGATGCCAACAAAACTTTTTCAAGTCATGGGATCTTTTTTTTTTTTTTAAATAGGAATCCAAGAAATTGCCAAACAAAAAAGGCTTAGATTAGAAATTAGAAACTGTGAGGCTGGTGAGGCACTGGCAGAGATTGCCCAGAGAAGCTGTGGATGCCCCATCCCTGGAAACATTCAAGGCCAGGTTGGATGGGGCTCTGAGCAGCCAGGTCTAGTGGAAGGTGTCCCTACCCATGGCAGGAGGGCAGAACTAATTCATCTTTAAGGTCCTTTCTAATCCAAACATTCTGTGATTCCATAAAATGATCACAACTCTCTTCCAGGTATTGAAAAAGTAACACAGACCTTTCCTTGAAAGAACAGAGTGACCTTAATGAATTTTCAGCACTGGAAAAAAATAGCACCCTATTACTTTCTATTTTTGTAGCTAGACATAATTATAACATACATTAGATTAATTATTTTGGGCCATAAAGATCCTGGAAAACTGGCTGCTTTTTCATTACTATTCTGGCCTTTCATGCTTGAGCTTGATTTGATGTGGAGGGAAGGAGCAAGAGAAGGCCTTTGCTCTGGTTCTCAGTGTGAACAAGGTGGTACATAAGGAGAAAATGGAAAACAAGTTCTGTGTATCTGCACCAGCAATTACAAGCAGTCAGAGGATACCTGAATACTGGTTGTTGTTATGTGGAAACTCCTGATTGTCATAAAATGGGAAGCAAGGTCACATTTACCTACAGCATTTGTCTTTGTTATCAATCACTACAAACTCAGTCCAACAGCATCCTAAATATATTACAGAACCCCCATCTATTCAGAGCCTAGAAAGATTCCTTACTCTGGAAATAAGACTGTTCTCACATCATCTCTCACATTTTCAGATAAGTGTGAGAAGGTTCATACCCTTTTTCCACTGTAAAGAGGAAAGTATATGTCTCCTAATATTCACAAAGAGAGACATTGGGTATTTATAATGTTTACGTTCTCCTGGTTATTATGAAAAGTAATTAAATAGAAATAAATGTACAGAAATATAAGTATAAAACTTCTTCAAACCACAGAAACATTTAGGCTGGAAAAGACTTTAAAGATCATCTAGTCCAACTGTTAATTAATCCATTTCCCTAAGTGCCCCACCTACAGTACTCCTAAATGCCTTCAGGGATGGTGACTCAATCCCTCCCTGGGCAGCCTATTCCAGTGCTTCACAACCCTTCCCATGAAGAAGTTTCCCTCACATCCAATCTAAAACTTTCCTGGCATAACTTGAGGCCATTTCCTCTTGTCCTATTGCTTTCTACCTGGGAGAAGGTACCAAACCCCACCTCTTTACAACCTCATTTTCGGTGCTTGTAGAGAGCTGAAATAGTTATATAATTATGTAAATTGTATTAATTATTAAAATTAATAGAAATCGTTCAGAAAACTACACAGATAAATTGTTATAACAAAAGTAAATAAATATCTTTTTGGGGGGGGTGGGAAATGACAGGGTTAGAAAGTTTTGTTTCTTCCCTGGAAAGCAAAATTAATGAAACAGTTTGAGAATCATCTATCCTTTCACTTGTCACAGCCATTGAATGTGGGTCAGTGTTAAAGTGGGTTAGAACAGAACTCTGTGTTTCCCACTGCACATTCTGGTTTATGATCTCAGGAACCCTCAAATGAAGCCCAAATGAGTAGGGTTTGTATACACTTTCAAGGACTCCTCAAGAGTCCCTTTCTTTCCTACATATATTTAGGTGATTCTCTTCAGCACACTCAGCTTATTTCTAAAGTCCTGTCAGAGCCTCCCAGAAAAAAAATGCCATATACTTCTGGAGAATACCAACCATGCATCATACTACATTGCATTTAGGAGTGTCCTAGCAAACTCCTCTAGCCAGGGTGCATTTTACAAATGCAGAAGCCAGTTCTACAAGGCAGTGTGATGAGGTAAGTCCCTGCAGAACATGTGAGGCTCAGGCTGAGCATGTGGCCCAAGAAGGCTCCAGATTGCATCCAGATTTGTAGCCGTGTATCCTTTTTTTGATTATGATTCAATGAATCTCACATCAACACTATTTCCGTAATAGCCAACATCGACAAAATGTGTCACTTCACAGAAAGTTCTGAAAACCCAGTTTGTATGGGACTAAAAAAAAAAAAAAAAGAAAAAAAAGTTTTTAAACTCTAGCTTTTCCTATAGAGGAGGAATTATATTTTGATGACAAAGGCCTAAAGCAAATATAAAGATTTTTAAATTTTATTGCTCACATATGGACTTATGATATGCTGGTTCCTAAAGGTAAAAAATCACCTCTGAAGTCAGTATATTACCGAGTAAACAAACTTTTAGTTGCTTTCCTTGGCCTACTTCTTATCACCTCCAAAACCACTCAGAGAACTTTCCTAATTTAAATGAAGCTCAAGGTCATAGGCTCAACAGGGTTCTTTCCAACACTGCTGGAGCATTATATCTTTGTTCAAACTCTCACTAACAGGGAACCAACTGAATTAGAAACATATTTGGATGACAGAAACCAAAGAAACATCTATATCTTGTCTATACAAACTTGTAGCTGAGAGCGCTCATATGACGTTCTTTGTTTCACTCTAAGTGCTACATTTAAATAAATAAATACAAAAACAACAAAAATGACAAAGTTCTTAACTTGCAGTAGAAGCTGAGAATGTTTGCCCTTAGTCTGGCTGTCTTCAGTGTGGAATAGAGATGTTAACCATGGAAATGGTGAAAAAAGATCAGATCCTTAAGCAGTGTACACTGTTTAAGAAGGAGAGGTTTTCTCTAAGTAACAGATTTTTTGAAAAAACCCAAACCAGCAAGTTAAAAATCTGGTTCATTAAACTCTTTTAATTACTATTAAGATGATTATTTTCAAAGGGTTGTTATTTTCGACTGCTTTTTGCACAGAATATATAAGTATCCATTCCCATTTTAAAAATAGAAATACTATGAGCAGTACTTTATTTGCTTTTCTAATGTATTTATTAATGTAGAATCACTCTTCAGAGTACCCTATAAATGACAACAATATATGTCAAACTTCATTTGAAATCAAAACTGAGGAATGTACTATAAAATAAATTTATTTCAGACAAATTTGCTGTAAAATAAATATATCTCCTCTCTAACTCAACTTGATTGTTTAGGTCTTATGTTTAGGCTATATGAGACAGAGGACACAGTTGTCTCTCCTGGGAGGTGTTGGTTTGCTTTACTACTGATCCCTGCTCAGACATGTGCAGGAAGAAAACATTAATTTATGGAAGAAAATATCCAAATCTTATTCTTGATTCTTTTTCCTTCCCTGCACAAGCTTCAGCTATGATGCTGCTCATGTGAGTTTCTGAAGCAATACTGAGGCAAATTCTATTTATTTTATTGCATTTATTTATTCAAATTGCATTTGAATAAATAAATGCATCAATGGTAGAGAGCTCTTGAAGAGCACTCAAATTCTCCAATAATTTAGTGTCACTTATGAGAAATATCCAGCAGCATCCTGCAGAATTCTTGGCACAGAATACCTGTCAGCATGTTCAAAGTGAAAAATCAGCTTGTAAAAAAAATTGATAATTTTTTGAAAGAAATTGGTGTGCACTTCATCAGGCAAAGGGGGAGGAAATTAATCTCTTGTTTTTTGCAGAGTATGACTTCCTTTTTACAGGGAGGGATGCAACAGGGAGATTGCGCAGAAGAAGTGAGTCAGCACAGTAAACAGACACAAATCTGAGTGTTATCAGAGTATTTCACCTTTTGCATACTAGAGGTCACTGCACTTTATTTGGAATGATAATACTGCAGGATTCCTGGATATAGCTTGTATCTGAAGTGAAAGTGATTTTTCATCTATGTGACAAAAAAGTGCTTCTGTTAAAACAATTAACTGGGAATAATTTAGGGCAGTAAGAATTGCTGGTTATTAGAAAGAATTTCTGTCT
>NW_005054405.1:1369882-1439793 GCF_000277835.1 Geospiza fortis | reverse complement strand
GCATTTTTTGTCAGACAGAAGTGTGGTGTTAATAGCAACAGGAGATTTTCTGATCACAATGTATAGCTTGTTATCCCAAATATTGTCTGAATTTATATTATGATGGAGAAGAAGGTTCAGGAACTGAGTTTTCAGATCTTCTTTTATCTACTGCAGTACATTTAAAAAGTCACATGCATTGTGCATGTTGAACATATTGAACAGGGGAACATTCCCTCTTAAGAGAAAAAGATATTAACAATGTTTAGGAGATTCCAGAAGGACTAAAATCTCTCTTGATGAACAGGTATTTGAGGACATGAGGTTCTCTACAGAAAATAATTTACATAGAGTGGGGAATTATCATTATCATTTAGAATAAGCCCACTAATAGGAGTGGTAGAGTATTTTGAAGCCTTCCTTTCAAGCTTGTCCCCCTATCTACTATTGGGAATGCAGTGATTTTAATTATAATAATTGAATCTACTATTAATTACATATTTTATAGACAATTTACTGAAATCACATTACATTTTTGAAAACAGTGAGAGTCCGGAGAAAAATGTTGAAGCTTAAGTTATTTACAAAATATGAAAACAAAAGTATTGCTAGCTTCATATTCTCCATAAAACACACTTTTAAAATTTTAGTTTAAAATTGCTTCTTAAAAAATTATCAAGAACAATTCCTATTATCTGTGGAACAGGAAAATTATTTGAATCTGTGGTGATCTCAGAGCACATTCTGACATTTAGTAGCTTTTAAGAAAAATAACAAAACCAGAAGTTTTCCACTCAAGAAAAGAAAAATTTTTAAAGGTTCTTGCTCTTCGTACACAAACTCTATCCATGATAAGAAGATTACACAAAAAAATAAAAGTAGAGGAACAAGGAAAGATGATATTGAGCAAGCTGCGTGCTGAACAACTTTTAGTTCTTCATGTAAGTAACATGATGCAAACATTTGAAATGCTATTTAGTTTAAGGGGGAAAGACATCAAGCACAAAATGTCCAGGTAAATCTTATTGCCAAGTTTAGGAAAATGAGGACAGCATGCAGGTTTACAGGCGATGAAGGATTTCACTAGCAGCAGGACAGTTTGTAGAGAGGTTTAAACACTAATATTGGATGGAAGAGATTTAAAATTTTGCGAGTAGATGAGAAACAAAGGTCTTCTCTTGCTTCATTCCATTCCCCCCAAGGCTTCCCTTTTTTGGCCTTTCCACACTCTTTTGTTCCAGGACTGCTTCAAATGGGAGCGAGAGGGAAAGGAAAGCCTGTTTAATTAGCAGAGAGCACAGTGCCATCTTTCCCCATGCAGGAAGAGGCTCTCACATCCTCCAGCACCCGTCCTCAGTTGGCTCAGTCATTTGTGAGATGTTTGCCAGGCTCTCCCCAAGGTGCTCTGAACAAATGCTGCAGCACTCTGGGGGAACATTCAATGTGAATGGGGCCGGAGAATGTGCAGAACAATTTCTAACACTCTTTTCAGGAAAGCACTTCATTTTATCTGTTTTCATCTGAAAACAGCAAGAGATCCTTCCACCAGAAAAATATTCCTGTAGCATGAATTTCATTAGCATAGCTAGGGAGCTCCAACTGGGTACCAAATGGTACGGCTTATATCCATGTATATATTTTCTGCCATATGCCAAGGAGTTGGCTGTATCTTGAGAACATTATAGTTCTGGCTGATTCAGCACAGTGAACAATCCACAGCCAAACATTCAGAAATAAGAGATTAGGGCAGGGAATAAGGATTTCCACGTCAGTCATTTTTATTTGGAAAGGTAAAGAAAATCATTGGGTTATGAATGTCAGATCAACTGAAGTTCCCATATGATTTCATATGCAAACAGGATGATAAAAATACATCACCTGTTACAGAGAAATGCACAATAACTCCACAAAAAAATGTGGCTTCATTTGCAGACCTAAAACCAATTTTGTAACCATTTTCCGTATATATATGATTGAAATTCATTTTGCTAACAAAACAATTTAAAAAAAAGAACTACAGGGTTTATCTGTCTACAGCATATTATCTGTAATGTTTTCCCATGATGGAAGTATTTCCATAGCTAGAGGTCTGTGATCTTTCTTTTTATAGTTCAGAGAAAGCGTGGAATTGCAAAACACATCCTAAATATTTATAAAATGGAGCAATGGCATGGAACATAAAACCCCAAATCTTTTGAGTGTCTACCATGCTCATTATTTGGGAAGTCAACATTTAGTACTTCACCTATGACAGCATTATAGGAGATATTTCTGAGAAAATAAAGACACAAAATATGAATTAAAAGCCTCTACAAAATGATATCGTATTAAAAGTGAGATTTAAGAACAATCTAAAGAAGAAGCTTTAGGTTCAGTATCTAACATTACCAGAAAAGTGAAATTCCCGTGAAGCAGTGCTCTGTCACCATGGCAACCTTACAAGGTAGCACAAAAGGATTCATCTTTATGCAACGCAGTTTTATAAAAATCTATCATCCTAAATGTGACAGCATGTAGGATCTTGTGGGTCTGCTGTGACACCACAATGCATAGGAGTTATTAAATATAACCAATGCCTCATTTATTACCAGTCAAAGGAGCTACCTTTTAAATGCAAATGTTGAAAATTAAAATGAAGGGTTTAATCAGTAAAGCTCCCCAACCTTAAATTACCATGGGGAGAGTAACAATATGGGCTTGCCGACACTGTGTTTTCAAATATTAATACCAAGATCTATGCTTATTTTTGACAGCTGTAACATGACCTTTGGAAGTAAAAGTAATAAAAACAGTATGACCACCATTTTTTTGAAATAAAACCCTGTAATCTCAAAGCATAAAAGGTATACTAATGGGTGATTACAAAGGGGATTACAGTGCAACCTAGTGAGTATATGTTTAACAATTCACAAGGCGCCGCTTCTTACCACATAAATATAATTTATTATACTTAAAACCTGCTTGAGAGCAAGGTTACCTGGCAGAACTGCAGCAGGTACTCCAGGTTAATTTGATTCAAGTTATTTTCTGCAGAATGTCTAATTGTGAATGGCTCTGCCTATTGATCTCTTGCTAAGATCAATACATTTTTTTCATCTCTGTGAACTACACAGGGAGAAGAAAAAGAAAGAAAAGGGAGGAAAGGAGGGAGGGAGGAAGGAAGAAAAGAAAGAGAGAAAGAGAAAGATAGAAAGAGAGAAAGAGAGAGAGAAAGATAGAAAGAGAGAAAGAGAGAGAGAAAGAGAGAAAGAGAGAAAGAGAGAAAGAGAGAAAGAGAGAAAGAGAGAAAGAGAGAAAGAGAGAAAGAGAGAAAGAGAGAAAGAGAGAGGCTAAAAGTAGATTTCTTGCACAGAGGATATTATCTCTCCTTTTTTCTTTCCCCCTAAATGTCATTCTTACAGTGAAAAATCACACAAAAAATCTAGAACAGAATTGTACTAAAATATGTGAACTGTAATGAATCATAAACTTTAAAACACTGTGATGAGGTCTTATTTTTCCTAATGTTTGTTTGACTTTTTTTTCATACAGAACATATAAATCTAGAGAAAGATATTTTAAGTGACCTTAGGATGTCAGAACATGCACGATATTGGCTTAGTGAATGTAAAGAAAATTAACAAGTAACCTTCTTCTCATGAAATTGCACCATAAAATTAACTTTTTTTTCCCTTATTAGGGTATAAGCCCATGAATGCAGGCATGGAATCAGTAATAGAAATATACACCCAGATGCTTGGTTTCAAAGGTTTCATCTGTTGGTTAGTGTGACTAACAGTCATGTCTCTTAAGCAAATGCCTTTGTATGTCCCCACTACAATCAATATTATTCAGAAATAACCAGGGTTTTGAGAATAATTTGACTAGAGAAGGCATAAATGTGCTTTTCAAATTAGTATAGAATACTATAGACTTGATAAAGATGGAAACTAAAGTCAGGATTATCTGCAGAACCATCTTCTCATGTAAGTGCTTTTTGAATTCCAGGTGAGCTCATAAGGGAGGGGAAAAATGATACAAATGCTATGCTATGTGTCATAAGGGCATGACAGCACTTTTCCAGCTTTCCTACACCTTTTCACAGGAGTCTGATGACAGAGAAGAGACTATTAACACAGGTTAGCCAGCTGTCTGGGACTTACCCCAGCAGGAAAGAAGCAATGCAGAGCCTTGCTCAAGAAGCATCGTTTCCCATTAATCCTTTGATGGGGTAATGGGACATTTGAAGTTACATCATTCTTCATGAGTAGCTCTGAGGTGGCCCAAAATTTGACAGCAGCTGAATTAGATCCTTGCTGCTAGTAGAATTTATGAAACAGAATAAGTTTTCATAAAATATACCCATTGGCTCTTTTGCTTTTTTCTTGCTCTCCAATTGCTCGCATGAACATAGAGTTTTATAAATGTGTGGCTAAGACCTCATTCCTCAGCATGATTATGAGCAATGGGAAAAAAAAATCTTCAACAGATTGTAGAGAAAAATAACATTAAAAAAATCCGTAAGTGACATCCAGAGCCTTCCAGCCTTTCAAAGGCAGCACCTTGAAAGGGGTATTGCTGCTGACCTGCCATCATCGTGCCATGACTAAGATTTCATATTGAAGCAGTTGTAAATTAATCAAAGAGCTGCTGGTCCTCCCCAGAGCAAAATTGCATAGGGGCAGATAAATGTCAGATATAGCAAGCTGGCTTTAGATTGCAAGCCCCAAAGCATATTTTGTTATTCCTGTGCCTTAGGATCAAATTATTCAGACACCAAAACCACATATTTCTTCTTATAAAAATAATGTCTCTTTAAAAACAAAGATTATTCATACAAAGTGCAATAGTTAGAAGTTTATAGTTTACAGCAACCAAAACCAGAATAATGTTTAAAATCTACTTAGCACATCTGTGCTTTTCCTTGCATCATACAACAGAGTCATGTTTGATTGACTACAGCTTTTTTCAGTAAGAGAACATGATGAAAAACAGAATCAATGGTCAGATGAGTCTGAGCAATTTTGTCTTAACTACAGCACATCCCCAGCTCTGAAAGCAATTTTCCTTAGTACTGCTCATATTAAAACTGCTTCTTAAACAATACAGTATTGTATCCTCACCTTTGTTCTAATTTTAATACAATAATTAATACTACCTGCTTACCAGCTTTGGTTAAGAAATTATTTATAATACTTGCTGAATTTGATATCTTCACAGTATCATCTAATTTATTCTCTGCCCTTAAGTTATGACTTAGTCTATTTTTGTGATTAGGGTAGTTTCTGCATGCTTGTGCAAGTAGTTGAGTGTTAAATTATAATTTCCTTCCTATATAGTTCCCATATAAAAAAAATAGGGAAAGTTTAGAATCATTCTTTAAAATTTCTTTAAGGTGTATGACTTTAAATTATCAAAAATAGAAAGACTGAACTGCAGATCTCATTGTATTCAAGAAGAATTTTGCCATAGACATCAGTAAGGATGGGATATTTCCCTTCCAGAGCTTAACAAAGAAACAAATTCACAGCCAAATTATTGATTAAAATACAGTTAAGTTTACTCCATAAAGGTCAGAGAGAAAAAATGTCAATACATTTAAAGTTTTGCTGTGTTTGAGTAATCTGATTATAAATTGATTAATTCAATTAAAAGCTTCAAAAAGGAATTTATATAAACACAAAATTAGTGACTGGCTTTTATACTATTCAATCTACTTCTTTTTCACACTGATAGCAATATATCCATTTATTATAAACATGTAAACCCCCTAAACTTTTATAAATTATACCACAAATAAAGTGTATTTAATGACATAGTCCGCCACAGCTCAAAGTTTTAAAAGACTTTCATTAAAGGCCAAAGTTAAAAACATTCCTTCAGCAGCTATTGACTACTTCAAGACATAGATTGAGGGATGTGTATTTTCATTTCTTAGAAGTAGAGAACAAAGAATGTACAAGAGAGATGGATCATGGCAAAGCAGTAATGCAAGTAAAAAAAAAAAAAAGCAATACTGAATCAATAGTAATATTAGCTATATTGATGACCCTTTTCATTACTATAATTCTGAACACAAAACAAATTTCTACCACATCAGCCTGCCAATAATATCTATGGGCTGCATGAAGGTGAGCAGATGAGGCTTTTTTCCATTTTCCTACGAGTAATTCAATTGTAAGAGCAGCACTCTCAATTTACCACATAAGCAAATTAGTAGCTTGTTTCATGGCAGAATATTGGCTTTTCGAGAGTTATATCCAACTCCTCTACAGTAAATAATACCACTGTCTACTCTCTCACATATTTAGAGCAATTAGTTGTTAATACCAAGGGATGGACTATGAGAACTTTTCTCACTGTGGAGAAACCACTACTCACATATCTGTACCACAAAACTGCTCTGACAGCTTGGGATTCACCACAGAGGAATTCACCACTAGTGCTCTCCAGCATCTTCTGCCTGTTGAGGACTCCTTCTTAGCAGAAAGGTGCCTTTTGAAATTAGTGGTCCATCCCTGACAGCCTCTTCCATCACTTGACCACACTGGACTTTCCACAATGGACATTTCTCCTGCACTTCCAGCCCCATGATCTTGGACTTCAGGCTTGTCCTGCTTGGCAACTGGCAATAGCTACAGAAAAATCTGGCTCCAGATTTAATAAAGCATTGAATTTAATAACCCTATGAAATTTCATTCTGTGCCACGCTTGCAGGTTGAAACCTTACTTATCAGAGCGGGAGCATTTCCAGCAGCTGAACAGGAAGGCTTGGATACAGGGCATCATGTGTTTTGTCCTTCCCTCCAAAGAAAACACAGAATAGTAGAACTTCAACAGAAGAGTCCAAAGAAGTAAAATTATGAAGAAAAATATTGGTTTTGCAATCTCTGTCCTTATTTTGATACATAAAACCCATTGAAAAACCATTGAATGGTTCAGGTTGGAAAAGATCTCTAAGACTATCATCCAGCTGATGATCACCATTACAATATGTGCATTCTTGCTCTAAGACAACTGCAAACTAGATGATGACATAAATAATTTCATAATAAGTGCTGGAATTATCATACAGAAAAGTAGTTATCAGCTGACATTTGACAATAAAATTTTTATACAAATTCTCAATGGATTTGAAAGGCATTTTCCCTCAATCCTACCTTGAAAACTAACACTTGTTTTCTTTAAGGAAGTTATTAAATCATTGAAAGTTGATCTGTAAATCTAGACACTCACCTAACATTTGCAGAAGGCTGAATTCAACAGACAGAAGGGAACCTCAGACTTGATTACAAGATGACCCACCAAGCTCAATGCATTGGATAGCACCTCAGTCAGCACACCTCAACTTTCACACTGCCACTGACTTTTACAACAGCAGATCAGTCCTGAGCCTCTGAGCTCTGGAAAGGAAATCACTTTACACCCCATATAGTCTAGGCTGACCAAAACTATAAATCTTTTCTGAATGTGTCTCAGTCAGTAGCACCAAAAGATTTGTGCATGTGAGACTGCACCATCCTGGTGATTCTGCTGTCTGTGCTGGATCAACCTGTTTCATGGAGGTGACTCTGCTCTCCATGCTTAAGGAAGGCCCCAGGCTACAGCGCAGCCCTGTTCCCAGCTCTGGGATTAGGTATGATGCAAAGATTCCACATATTGCTGTAATCTTCATCTCTTTAGACCTTCTTTCCAGACCCTCAACAGCCACAAAAAGAGAGGCCAAAGGCCTAATAAAGACTTTGCCCAATATTGAAGACTTATTGGGCAAAGACTTGAGTTACTTCAATAAGGTCAAGAGTCTGTAACCGTCATTACAATCAGAAATGCATATTTTTTGAGCTACTTTAAAATAAAATTGTTTGAGAATTCAAAGCAAAAAAACAAAAGCTACAAGATGCCAAAAAATGCCACATAGCTGTGGGCATGGGTGTGCCTTCTTAATGTTGTCATGTTGGAATGACAAATCTGAGAAGTGTGCAAATTCCTGAGGTAGATTTTGATAAGCACTGTTTAGATCTCACAACCTTTACTCAGCAACCTCATAGTTTTGACTTTCACAGTACTGAAATTCCCACAGTACCCAAAGGCACCTCATATTTCCCCCTGCTACTGCAGAACAAGCCTGTGTTGTGAGGCAAGGGTTGTGCATTCTGGTAGGCATGACTTCTCCAGCCCTTTGGTTAGATCTCTGTTAGCATTGCAAGGCTTAAGTCCCCTTTGTAGAGCTGGCCTTCCATACAAAAGGATTTTTTTTCTCCCTGAAAAATTAATGGTAAGAAAGATTGACTGTGTCTGGATGTATAATTCATTTTGAAGTATCTGAAAAATGTTACTGAAAATCACCTCTATTTGCCAAAAGCTGCCAAGCTATTTGCACAAAACCATGGAAAGAATTCTGGGAGATGTCAATAATGAATAGGATAAATGTTCTCAAGCTTGATAACTAAAAGGAGTTTGCTGATAAATTTAAAATGCATTCAGCATGCTCTAAAGTCATTTAATATAGATATTGCTCCTGGATTTATTAAAAAATAAAGAGTAGTTCTGAAAAACTGCTACTTTTTTTTTCCAGATTATTTGACATTTCAATGCACATAAGTAATGACTGAGTGTATGTAACGTCTGTTATGTATGTAGTGTAATGTATGTAATTTATGTTATTTCCTCATAAATTTTTTTTTACTTAAGAAATAGGGAGGGTTTTTGAGCTTCTTTCCTTTATCCATGTTTAGATATAAAAAAAATTCAACACATTTCTTTAGGGCAAATACAAATGTTTGGGCACCATATTCAAGCACATTACTAAATAATAACATATATTCTACCTATTTGATTCTCTTCACTCTATTTTCTTATACATTTATATTTCACATAAGACTTGAAGCATTTTTGCTTCAAATTCTTTTAAACTATAATAATAATGTGGTTATGGAATAGGCATCTAGAATACTTAATAGCACATGTAAGAGTTAGGTATTTTTCCTACTTTTAAAAAGCTATAACTAAATGTTCATGTTTTTGGGAGTCAGAGGTTATTTGATCTATTTATCTTTATTTAAGGCTTAAATACACACAACATAATAGAAATTTTCGTGGAAATTGACAGAAGATCTATTTACATGTCATTGGTAAAAAAGGTATAAAATAAAACTAGGTTTGACTGTTTCCACTTGCTGATTTCAGAGGCAAAATTCTTTCTGCTCTCTTATGCCTTGTTTGCTTATTTCTTCCTTCTTTTGCCACCACCTTCACCTCCTTGATTATGTGTGAGCACTCTGCTACTTAGTTTTGCTCCTGGACCTAATCTTAGGCAAATATTATAGACCTCTGCTTAAGACCTAGAGGTCTTGGGGTTTTGTCTTCATTAACCTTCCTCTCGATATAGATCTACTTCATAATATCCTTCTCCTCAACTGGTCTTAAATCATCCATGCTAAAGTACATACAGCTCTTTTTAATTCACTGTATTTGCAAAGATTCTTTGCTGATGTACAGGTAATGATCAAATCAAGTCTATAGACTAAATATTTAATATGACTTTCAGAGATAGGAATTAAAATACAGCAATGAGGGGAGGAGAATGGTTGAAGGAAGCCTTTCTCTCTTGAAAAATGTTGTCATGAACTTAATATTAAGTAATTTTGTTATCAAATCAATTATGAAAATTGAAGATATGGAAGCGTTGGAGTTGAAGAGCCTTTGACAGAAATGTAGCATTGTTGAATTCTCATCAAACATCAAAAGTGACAGAAATGCATAAGCAAGGTTCTTCTTTTTAAAGACTAAATGAACAACCAGAGAGCTTGAATAAGTCACATGTCACATCTTCCAGGTCTCTCAGGCAATTTTCTCTACACTCTCAAGCCAAGTCAGGACCAAGGATTGCCAGGTCTGAGTTTTCCACTTCTAAATTGTCATCCACTCCCACAGCAACAGCTCTTTTACCTTCCCATTCTTCTTAACTTCTCCCTTTCCTAACCCTTGGAATATAAGAAAAAAAAAAGTATGAGTGGTTGGCTTTATCAAAGATTTTTTTGGGCCCTACTGAGTATCGGAACAGTCGGTCCTAGGAGAAAACATTTGTCAGGAAATAGCTATGGTATCTTAAAAATTTGGGAGCAGTTACCTTATCTTTCTCCTAGCAACAGGGAGACATAGTCAGTAGGAGAAAAGAACAGAATAATAAAATCTTTTATGCCTGTACTTCTATGGCTCTTCAGAACCTTCCTGCCTTCTTTGAGACTTCACAAACACAGGTAGTTTTCAAATCTGTCTAGAACCAGGTTTAAATGTCAGGACACTGAAGTTTCCCCTCGTAGTTTTCTACTTAGTGCCTTAGTTTTTCAAGGAAAAGTTTTGAATAAAATAACCCAGAACAGGCTGCTCTCACTGCCTTGTGCCAAAAGTCATTGTCCTCCCACGCTGCAAGCATCTCAGAGGTGCTACAGGTATTTAATTAGCAAAGTGCTTCACAAAAGAATGCTAAATATTCACACTCTAAGGAAAAACACTGTCCTTCAGGAAAAAAGAAGAGACAAGAGATGCATAAAGTTTTAGTAAAGCTCTTGTCAGCTTTACTCATCCTTTTTGTATTCTCTGAGCTTTTCACTTAGCATAAGAAAAAAAAACCCCTTTCTTGCAGTCCATATTCACACTACTGCCTTGATCACAGGAAAATTGAACACCTTCAGTGCACGATAATTAAGCACACCTGTAATCCAATTAGTATTTCACTGGTCTCCACACATGCAATGGCTTTGTTCTTAGACCGCAGGAAACTTGTTTATTACTCAGTTAAAAAAACCAAAACAACAAACAACAACAAAAACCAAAAAACAACACCAAAACCAAAACAAAGCAGAAAGGAAAACAGCCCAAATGCAACTTGCGCAGTTTTAAAAAAAATTACACATCTATCAAAAACATTCAAAGTTTCTCTTTCTTTCTTGTTCTATGTTACTGCTGATAAATTTCTCTCCCCAAACCATCACAAATTGGCACTAATGTCTGCTTGGTTTCATTCCTAGTGCCTATTTGCAGACAAACCCACTACAATAAACTCAAACTCTGAAGTAGTCAAAGGTGTTCCATGTTGAGTTACTAAAACCAAATTAAACTAGATTTTGAATCAGACACATCCTGGAATACTGGAAAGATTTTGTTTTTCAAACAACATGCCTGACCACATCAACAGTCATGACCACACTTCACTGATAGTCAAATATCTGCTAAAACAGTCAGCAGATGCACCACAGGCAAAATAGGAATTGAGAACCATGTTTTGAGGTACAGAAAGTTCATGCTTTAACTGCCAATTAGGTTTTCCTCAGTCCTTCAGCATAATGACAGGCACTGTGCAACCATGAAACCGTCAAGGCTTCATCAGTTCTCCTGCTAAACAATGTCTCTTGTAAACAGACACAACACAAGATAAGAAAAAATGTAAAATATAGTGTAAATGTAAAGGAAAAAGAGATTGTGTGGTGCTTTTCTCCCATGTACTAATTTATGTGAATCTGAATATTATACTCCAACATAAATTATATAAAATGACCTAATTATAACTGCTGGAGGGTCTAGAGTTGTTCTTGGAATGGCTTTTTTTACGTTTTGTTTCGCTTTTAGCTGTCAATTCCTCTGTATCAGCCTTCAAACATAGGATAGCATCCTCATAGTGACATTTTAATATGCCCTGTTCTCAAACACTCCCCAGAAATTAATGCTTTGAGAATACCAGATGCTGCCAGTTCTGAGGGATGACACTGAGACAGAAGGAAGCTGCTCAGAGAATTTCTGAAGTGCCCTCACTCACCATGCAGCAGCACAGGAGGAACCAGGGGCATGGATTTGCCACATATTTGAAGCCTGCTCCTCTCTAACACACCAGTATGGCTTGAACACAATCCATAGACATGGAAAAATAGAAATCAGCTTTTCTTTATCTGAATCCCACTTCTCAATCTGAATCAGAATTCCTTATCCCACTCCCCTATGGCTTTCCCCCACAGAGTAATTTCACTGATGGGTGTATAATTACCAGCTTCATTGAGGACACAAAGGTAGATTAAAAAACAAGGACAGATGTTCCAAAAGAGAGGTCTCCCCTTAGCTACACATAGAGATGCTTCCATAATATATATTAATAATAAATGTATAAAAGAATAAAGAAAAATCTGTAGGAGAGACATTTTTCCCCATCCAAGTGAATATGATTTTTCATTTTGCCCAATGACCCATATTTAGCTGCTTGTACATATATTTGACCCATTGTATTAATAAATTATCAAACAGTAAAATGTTAATAACCTGGAGGCTGTAAAGTCTACAAGGTGTGCAACTGAACACCACTAATGAGGCATAGAATATAAACCTCAAAAATTGGCTTTCCTCCTCCTCCCTGACAGTCAGGGAAAGATTTGGATTTTTTTTAAACTAGATATATTCTAAATCCATTGAATTAAATAATGCCTTAATTTTTTTTTCATATGTTCTGGGAGAAACAACATAGTCCCATTTGTCTTCCTGAATTTTAGCAAATAACAGGATCTTTTCCTAGCTACAATAAAACTGAACATTAAGAAAATGTTTGAAGTCTTCATGAATAAAGATAATTCTGATGTAGAATAATAAGTCCTTCAATAAAGTAGCCTATGATTCCATCCTCTCCTTTTGTGTGAGCATATTGCAACTAAAAAAGACTACTTAACTCTCAGTGAATATAAATTTGAATGGTGAGGTTCAAAGAGAAACTAAATATTAGAACGCTGACTTCAGTCTTTATATTAAAAGACTCTGGGTTTTATAAGTTTGAATCTTGCTTCTCTCTAATTCAGAGCACTCTTATGGGACTGTGTTACCCTCTAGTTTATAGCATTTCCTAGATTCAATCACAATTTCTATTTCTCATTTAATTTTCCAGCTTTGTATAAGCATTTTCCCTTTATAAAAGGGCAGATATGAACAGCTCCTGCTTTGCTGCACAAATAATCCACAACAATGTTTTGCCCAAGGTTTATCTGGAGTCACAGTCACTGTATGACAAGGTAAGCTCATTTCTTACAGTATAACTTAAAGACCTCCAAAACCTGTTGCAAATGTGTTATGAGAACCTGTATAAAACAAAAATACTGAATAGCATGACGCTCCTGAGTATGAGATTAACTGCAGTATTCAATTCAAAGTATTCAAAATAAATAACCACAGCAAAATATTGAAGTTTGAGAAGGATTAACCTCCCTTTGATTCACACTTTCATATATGTTTGAGGCTTTCCCATGAAGGTGTTTCAGTTTCCATGTTACATCCTGGCTTGAGGGAGTGCTTTGAATGGTTTTTCCACTTAGTCCATAAGGGCTTGACTTGGGGGAGCTCATTGACACATAATTCCATCTACACAAGAAACCTGATAAAAGTGCCACTAATAAAGCAAAAATGGTGTGACTCTTTTAATGCCTGACAATTTTCTTACATGTTGCCACAGTAATTTTTCTGTTCTGTGTGATTCATAGGCTTCAAGGCCAGAAAGGTTGTTTTTGATTATCTAGTCTCATTTCCTGCATAATAGAAATTACAGGCTGTCAGCTAGTACATGAGAGACCTCCTCTTCAAGCAGTTTAATGGCTAAGAACCTAGTAAATGTATTTTTAGACTTTCTGAAGCCTGCTCTTCTGACTTGGGTCTCAAGAGTATGCCAACTAGGTAGAGGAGTATAGGCACATTCTTGCCTCCCAAGGTGGATAATTAGCATGACCTAGATATATGTACATTTCTGAGAGTTATATGTACTTATTAAAAGCTATAGGGCTGATATACAGATCTTTTAGGTGTTTTGAAAAGGAAAATATTAATTAAACTTTCATTTTGCTTTTATAACAGCTTGATAAATGCCGAACTCTCAAAAACCTGTTTCTTTAACAAGCCTATTCATTTCAGGGACAACCAAAATGAATAGTCTTGTTAGCAAGGTGTAAGTCTATCAGCTATTTTAGAACACTGGAAAAATATCAAATGCATGTGTTTTCCTGGAAGAGAGAATAAATGACACATAATGACACATGAGTGATTTTTATTACATATTTGTCATTATATAAAGCATTATAAAACCTGAGATAGAGCCATTTCTGAGAGGTAAAGTGATGAAGTGCAGGAAGTTCTATTTACCTGCTACAGTGACTACATCCTGAATGCAGCTCCACGTATACATGGTAAATGTGGATATGTTGTTAATATAAATTTTTGAGGAATTTGTCCTTTAGAATTGTCAATGACTTACTGTGTTTTACTCTATGTATTCAGTGCTTCCCAATATTTTCAAAAGGAATACAGGAATTTATCCTCTTCACAGTAGCCTGAACAGCCCCTTCTTTGCCCTGGGGAAGTATGTAGCATTAGACTAACAGTGGGACTCAGGTAGCTTCATGTAATACTCAGAGTATAGATTTGCCATAGATTTTTTCCTGTCTTTTCCATAGATTTTCCTATATGAATAAGATGTATAAAAGTTCTCTACAGATCAATATGTTGCATGACAATCATACAGAATTACTAGTTTCCAAGTCTAGCTTTGTTGGTCCAATCTTGCACTTAGATACTTTTACATTATTCTTTTCTGAAATATAAATTTTCTTCCAGTGTTATAACACAGTCACAGTCATGGACAACATTCTTATTTGAATAATTCACTGCAGAGAAGTATAGAGACAAAAAAACCAAACTGCTAAGGACATTATAAAATATCAGTGCATGACTGACACAGCCACAGCTGCATTTTTTGTGTTTGAAGGTGCATAATGATGTAAGAACTTAAGAACTTAGTGGGATAAACACAAAATTAATGGTTTTCAGAAGCATTTGGATGAAATGAAAGCACCAGTTCACTACTTGTACACCAATGATGTAAAGGTGTTCAGGCAAATGAAGATTAAATTAAAATAGAACACTTTGAAATCTCCCATCACTTTTGTGATGATATAAACATACAGTAGTGCTAGAGTTCAATGTAACCACAGCCAAATGACTCTTCTAAAATTGAAAATTACATAACAACTAGTCAGTAGTTGCAGTTAATTCAAGTAGTATCAGATACCCACTTAAATAAACATCCATTGATAGTGCAAATAGCTTTGTCAAACAGGCATTTTCCTTTAAAATTAATTCATGCTTTGTTTTGCACAGCTTCAATAGTAAAATCACAGCTTGCAAACATAGTTTTCAATGGTGATTTGCATGTAGACAACTTTGGTGGGGTTTTTAAAAATATTTCTTATGGACTTGTAGAAATACTAAATGTATTTTGTAAGCACCTTGTAAGACCAAGTGGTTAAAGCAGAGACATTAACTGAGAAAATCAAAAGACCAGCTTGTCTTACCAGCAAAAGGCCTGCAATGCCCTTTTCCTGAGATCAAAAGCCCTTATCTGGCACCTTTTGATATAACTCAGGTTCAATGAAGTAGGAAATGAAGGAAATTCTTCCTGACTTCCCGTTCTAGAGAGAGTTGTTACTGTTGGCTAGGAGTGGGGTCACCTAAGTACCAATGCAGCTGTCCTCAGGAACCTCTCAGGTTTTTGTCAGCTAAAAGATGCTTCAGAAGCAGAGCATTAATGGTCACAGAAAGATCTTTAGCTTCCTTTCCTTTGGGTGGACACTCCTGAAAATGGAATAACCATGGCTCATGATAATGGAATTCAGGACAGACCTGTTAGCTAAGGGTAACCCCAGTGAAAATTTTCCAGACTTATACTCACTTAATGCTGAATTTTGCTTTCCAGGCAGACTCCCCTCTGTCTGAAGAATATGCAAAGGCAGATGAAAGGAATTAGATCCAGCTGCTTTTATTTCCTCCCACCCCCAATACAGAGAAGCTACTGAAGTCAAGGCTGTGATGCCAGCAGTGCCAGGTGTTCTGTGGTAGCCTCTTGTTATCCAAGGTTGCTCTATACAGCCTTATTAGTTGCCAGTGAATCAGTCCAGATGCTTCCTTTCTTTAAAGAATAAATGTCTACTTTGAGCAGGGAAAAAAAAAAAAGTACCAGAACTTCTAAGTCATAGCAGCAAATTACAAAAACTGCCTTTAAATGAAATGCAGTGCTGATCAGAAAATTGTTCTGAGTGGGTGCCAACAGAAAAAACACCTTTGCCCTGAATATAGATTTAATGAGGAAGAAAGGACTCCTTTCACTAGAATAAATTCATTCAATAAAAAGATTCAGTCACTTTTGTTTCCTCCCAAGTCTGAAAAAAACCACCCATATCTGGATAACAGGTTGGTATCTATGAAAACCATTAAAGTAATGATGATAATTTCATAGCAAAGTCCATGCTCCATGCTCCACAATTCCTATGGGAATCCTCCTTTATGCTCCTGAACTTCCCAGTTCTTTGCATGATTTCACTGTTCTGCTTAATTGCTCTAGGTGGACCCTGAAGTAAACATAGAAAGCTACCTTTGAGCAATTAAAAAATCAGGGTTATAGAAGTCTTTGAAAATCAGGAAAGAGGTATATTAGTAGTACCAGTGTAAATTATGTTGGTTTTTTTTAATTAAAAGAGTTTAAAGATGACTTGATAACTCAAATTTCTGTCATTTCTAAGTACCATGGCATGTTATTACCACCAAAGAAAATTTCTGTAAAGAGTAGGCTAAAATATTTGTATGCAGCATTCTTATTTCTACAAGAATGATCGACTCTGACCTGAATATTTAAATATTTTTTGATTCCTTTGCAGAGAGTTCTTGGTAGAAAAATATTATTATAATGTGCATTTAAAGAGCATAGTCCCCATTTTCAGATATACCAGTACAATTTTGGAGCAGTCTTCCTAAGACTTCTTCACTTTCATTAGATTTAGATTCTTTAGAAACTGTGATAAAGCTTAGTCCAGAATTTTGTAATCCTGCATGTAGACAAATGTTAGAGATGTTTGAAAATACTTTTCCTTGGGGCTCTAATTTCTTTCCACTTAGCTGGTGAAACTCCACTGAGCGTGATTGATTGGATTAATGTTAAAATCAGCTGAGACTTCTGTTCTGAGATGTACAGTAATTTCCAACTACTTTTGATTTTCACTGAAATAATAGAAATTAGATTCTGTTGGGCTCGTTTGTTTAGTTGCTCTTGTAGATTTCAAGGACTGAATTTTATCCTAGGAAGACATAGTGCAATCTTAGGGTGAAACTGAAATCTTCAGTGTCAGTCTTCTGATGTGTTTGGCTCGCAAGAAGGTTCAAGGATATTCCAATATCCAAGGAATACACCTCTCCCAAATACTTGTTTCACTGGAAATGTCTGTGAAATATGTATAAAACTCATGGAATTTCACTGTGCAAAAAAGGTACAGACCGCTGCAGTCTTAGATTCTCATTTTCGAGGTACATTTACACATACATTAAAAGAAAAGTTTGCTTTAAGGAAGCAATGCTAAGTTTTCCTATTTCTTTATTGCTTACCTGCTGATTCTTTTTTTTACCTCTTCAGAGTGACAGCTTAACTGTTTTCCATCCCCAATAAATCCCCTCATACTTTTTGGCCTGAAATGCACATCCTTCATCTTGAAAGAACTTTAATATTATTTTGAAAGGTTTTCTGTCAGCATACCCATCTTCTGGATAAACCTGTGCTCAAAGTGGAGCCTTGTGCTGAGGAAGCCAAAATCTTGCATATGTACTATCTCCTACTAAAACGTTTACTGGACCCAGCAGAAATCTACACATTTGCAAATATAACATTTTTTTACATTAAATCCTCCAGATTTACACATTTATTGTCTTTCCTCTGAATCCATAGGAAGTCTGTGAAAAACACACACACGTTACATGATCATTTTGAGTGACATCAGAATGATTCAGAACCTGGTACATTCTTTATTTTCATGGTGGTAAGGCACTAGAACTCTTGGTGTGGATTGGACATTATCATGTGGTGATTTTCTTTTAAAAATATGTTTCCCTTTCTTCAGAAAGTTTTTTTATATTTGTGACAGGTCCTTACAAATTCTTTTCATACTGCTGATGAGGAATCAGCCATCTCAGATAGAATTTTAAGTGTGTGTGTCTCAAGGAAGATTTTGCATTCCTGTTCCTGATGTTGGTTGGTTTCTTCTGAGCCATGTGCTTCAGATAGAAAACTTCTTCAGCAGCCATCTTCTGCTGCATTTTTTGTCTCCTTGGGGACCTTTTATTGATCATAGTTCAACATAAATTTGAATTTGCAGCTTCAAATGCCAATATTCCAGGGTGGCCAGGTATCACCCACTGAAGTGCAAGAAAATTACTTGCTTCAATGCATCAAAATAAACATTTAGTGTATAGCTCATTATGATATTCAACCAAAATTTGAACATGTTGACCATACAAATATAAGCATAGTACAAATATTTATTGGAACATATATTTGTAGGCATGGGGGTATGAGTTACACACAAAAACTTAGTTATAATAGTTTTGGTGAACAGCAGCCTCTATTTAAGTATACTGATGAGATTGTTTAGAAAAGAAGAAGTCATTATAGAAGAGATATGATGTGTATCTTCTGCTCTTTGGAGTACTTTGAGAAACTTTATATTTAAAGTCCATTAATTTATTGAAAAAATTGTAATGCTCATTAAAAATAATGATAGTTTTAAAGAGAATTCTTTAAAAATTCTTATGCTCATAATTTAATAAACTTTCCAAGACTTTCAAAATGTTTGGGACTTGTGGAGGTTAAATTTTTAAACCTTGTTGATTTGTCCCTTTTTACCACTGGAAGCAACTACAAGATTGAGTGGGGAAACTCAAGTTATCCATTCTTCTCCTGTAACGTCACCTAGAAACAATTTCAGTTCCCCTACCCTGGCAACCCCATTGTGTGTCAAACCCCTAAGTTACCTCACTTTGCTTCTAGCAGGGAGTCTTTCCAACCAGCTGCTATCACCTAGGATATATAACTATGTGAACAAGTGCAGAGAGTCAGGAATGGCCTCCATCCATGTTTTGTGCTTGCCAGGCAAAAGCCAGCTGCAGTTGAGAAGGCATGAAACTGAGTCCATGTCAACAGGGCACTGAGCCAAAAATAAGGAGCTGAGCTCGAGTCCAGGGCTGTGCCAAAGCATTTACAGGGTTTCTGGACTGTTGGGGGCTTGGATCAGGGAAGGGTGGGCTATGAGTGTCTCTCAGGCACACCCTGAAGCAGCACACACAGCAGCAGATGAGGAGGGGACAGGCGTTTCAATGAGAGCGCACGAAGCCAAGACCATCTTGGTTCTTCAAAACCAGAGCAAAAATAAAAGTCATTCCAGTAAGATGAACTTGTGGTGGCAGGAAGGTTAATGACCAAATTCCAGACAGTTTGATGTGAGGGGAGATTACTGGCACAAAGTGAGATTTGTGTTGCATGACACAAGCATCACATAATCACTTAGCTATAACATGCCACTTTTACGCTCATGATTGTTTAAGGATTTCTATAAATTGCTTTTATTTTTCAATGCTCTATTTTTCCATCTGTCAAATGAGTTGTGTGATTGATAATTAAAAAATTAGTGGTGTCACTTTGGTGTTACAGGTATTGTACGATAGCATGTGCAAGAAAAAACTTGCCCTTCTTTGTCAAGGATGTTGACACATACATAAATTGCCATTCTGAAGTCTTTCTTCAGCATTTATACACAGTAAAGCAAATACCAGCACATCAAAAGCCTGCAATCTAATACAATGAATTGCAGTTGTACTATCAATTTTTTGGTAGAAACACTTATTGCTCAGCTAGCTAACATTTAATAGTTTTTTATGAACCTGAGTGACTCATGTATAATTTAAAGCTGCACATAATCTCTAAAATAATAGAACAGGAGTAAGAACATAGTATTTAGATACAGAATGAGTAATATATATAGTCAAAAGTATGATAATTACATAAAAATAAACCATAGGTAAAAAATATGAATAGGCTTAAGAGAACTGCAGTATAAAAACAAAGTATTACATGTCACTCTTACAGTTTGTGAATTATAAAGTTCTTTCATTGCTCAACAAAAGAATATGGAAAGGAGAGCATGAAAAGGAGAGGATGAGATTTTTTTTTAAGTAGAGAAATGGAGTGTTTTGCATTAGTTGCCATATAAATTTAGTCACATTATTATTCAACACAAAATAATCCTGCATGACTTTGATGAGGTAAGGCCTATAGGTGGAAATGGTTTCATTAGACCACCTCCAATAGTTTGAGAGAGCAGAGAAAATTTGTTTGGGCACAAATTTGTTTGGGGCAAACAAATATGCCTGTTATGAAGAGCATATTTAAGGATTGCTTTGAATTCAAGCAATTGCTCTGAGTAGCATTTTCAAGTGGCCAAGTAAAAACATCAGCACCATTTACAAACCTTACCTTGCCTGTGCCTTTTCACCATCAGAGCTGTGACAACCCTGCTGCTAAAGTTCTATACAGGTCAGTTATTTCCAGGGGATGAAAACGGAATTCCTAAATATTTCTGAATATATGGTGCGTGTCAGAAAATAAACAAATGCCAATATTAATAAAAGGCTCCAGATCTTCCTAGAATTAGGCATAGCATCTATTAAGAGTAATTTGTGGGGAGATTATCCAGGCTATCCCAATTTAGATTTACAACTAAATGTTAAACATCAGGAGCATTGTGAGATAGTACTGAACTTAGTATTGCCCAGTTGGAGAGGCTGCCTCATTTCTCCTTCCTCTGTCAACACCAGGTTCTTACCTTGTTAACACTCTGTCCTAATTATCAAGATATACTGATTTTATTTTTTTTTCCTTTTCCAGTATCCCAAAGAATATCTTCACAATTAAAGGAGATGGTGATACTTCAGCCATTTATACTCCTCAGGACAAATTACATTGTAAAGCTTCTTAAAAGAGTTTTATTGCTTATATTTCCAAAATATGATTAATTCATTAGATAATCACCCAGAATTTTACAATTACTGCCCTTGCATACCTCTCAAGGAATGGAACTTATAACAAAGGAGTTTCCTCTTTTTTCCCTTTATTCCTTTCCATCACACTCCTAATTTTTTATATTGTCAGGTGTTACAAAGGTGTGTTATCACAACTGTTTCAAGGCCACAGGTTTCAATAGCTGATATTAGTAAACTTTCAGGACAGTCAACAAAATGAGGCTGTTTTTTCCTGGTTCAGGATATGGCTCAGCATTGAGGGATATTTTCTGTTACAAGCAACTGGAGTTGGTACACATATAAACCCTCTCCATCAATTTGAACAAATATACACCATTATATGTGCAGAAGTATTGTGACTCTCAAAACACAGCAATGATTATTTCTATATTAACTGGATAAATCTAATAAAAAAATCAAAATATGAAAGGTAAAATGTAGTCAAATGATTAGATGATTGGTGACTGGTGTTTAAATTACGTTACATGGCACATTACTGAACATTAAGTGTAGTTAATATATACAGGTATTTTTTTAAAATGTAGTTGTTAAACATTTAAAAATAAAAACATAAAAGTCTAAATTTTGCAAAATACTAGAAGAATGTATGTTTTGCTAAAAATCTGCTCTCCATATCAGCTACTATTAATAATAAATATTCATAATATTTATATTTTACTCCTTTCATACAAAAAAAAAACCCTTTGGTACCATACATACTACATAATTTATTCTGTGTACAGAACAATCTAGAAAAGTAATAGTATATTATTAATAAAAATTATGTATAGTGCCAAGGTTCAGTTAATAAAAAATGTAATTTTAAGGTAGCTGCCGCCAGGATATCTACTGATTAGGAATAAGATAGTGATAATAAATAATAAGGAAATCACGCACACTATGTACTGTTAAGAAACAAAAGAATCAGTCATGTAGCAAACAAAACAAAATGATCTGATAAAACAAAGAAATGAGCAGATAGTTTTACATACTTGCTTAAAACTTTTCCTAAGTAAGAAGACTTAGAGCTCCAGAGCACACTCAAATTGTATCCCACCTATACAGGTACAGAGTCTTTCCTGGGGGTCTGATATGAGGAGGAAAGGGACACTACAGATTTGTATTTACAGTGTTCGCATTACATGAACTTCCTAGGTATGGAAACACTAAATCAGCCAAGACACCAACAAACCTGGAAGTTTGTTTCTAATTTAACTAGTTAGAAAAGTATGACCATGCAAACTGGATTTCTGGTTTATGCAAAGAATAGGCACCCCTGACAAATGGTTAAGATGAATAGAACTGTATTATTCATCATATGTAACAGAGATTAAATGGCTTTTAATCACCACCTTCTTATCATAAAAAATATATTTACACAATGCCTGTGAACAAGTGTCCTTGTGGCAAAACCTGATGTTTATTTATACAGGAAAAAATTCTTGCCCCTACTGCACTGTTTCCTCTGGGAGAAGGGAAGTAAACACAGCTGGCATTCTTTACATAAAGAAACAAAAAGAACAAAAAAAAAAATCTGAAAGAAACCCCACACTTCTCTTTGGCTTTTTTTTCTTCCTCATTCCTTTGTCCAATTCTTATCTCAGATATGCTCCAAGTGATTAATATGAAAGGAAACTCTCAGGGCAAAGACTTGCTAAAGTTAGTGCTGTTCCCATGTAAGACGTACATCAAGCTGTGGACTGACCCTGCACAGTTTATCTCCAGAGAGTCTCTACTGAACAACATCACACTTTTTTTTTTTTTTCCTGTGTCTGGTGGTTTAGACTGCAGCTCTTTGAGAACAGAAAAAGGCATACCTCAAAATGTGGCTGTTACTTCATCATGAACACTTCCTAGAGCTGCAGCCTCTTTTATCACTGCCAAAGCTTCACATCCCTCACAACACCGGGAAACAAACTTAGAATATGGTCAGCCTGTACTTTAGGATAATTATCCTTACCTTGATATCCATGTAATATTAACTGTAAGAATATACCTACCTCGTGTTATCAGTGCAAAAAATTTACATTCACTTGCATTATTTATACATACATTAAAGTATACTGATGGCATTAAAAATAAAGAAAATCATGTAATACCTTTACTTTTACCTATGGATTTGGTGAAATGGTTCCATGAAGAAAGCATTTCCAGACAAAAAGAGAATAAAGAAGAGGAGAGAAACAACAGTAAGAGTCATGAGTACATGTAAATGCAATAGTATCTGAACATGAAGAGACAAAGTATAAGGTAAGTGTCTGAAGACAAATGGAGATGCAATCAGTGTCATATTAGGGATTTAGTTTATTTCTTCCCAATCATGTACATGCAGAGAAATACAGAAATAACCCATGCTTAGATAAGAAAGACTGTCACAAAGGTAACATGGACAATGGTTAGGAGGAAAAAAATCACTTGTTTTGTTAGGTAGCAAAATTGTACTCTCAGCATTCCAGAAGCCAGGAGCAGGTGCTTTCTGCACATTTCCAATCAGCCATGCATTAATGCAAATGAACTCTTCAATGTGTACAATGTTACAAGAGGAGCATCTTCTTTCATGGGCTATCTGAAGAGTGGTCTGGCACTTTGTTTATCTTTTATAGGATCACCCATAATTGTATTTTCTGATAAATACACAGAATTTTTGTAATCACTTTCTTATTCCTCTCACATCTTTTTAGTTATTGTTTTGCAAGAGGGGGAGTTGAGGAGGCAGGAAGGACAAAAGCTTACGGAGCAAACAAAAACAAAAAAAAAAAACAAAACCAAAACCAAAAACAACCAAAACCAAAAACCGAAACGAGAAAAAGATGTGACTAAAACCACGTGTTTCTTTGCAGCCAAAGACAGCTTTCAAGCATTTGCCCATCGGTTGCAGTGATGGATTCAAAGCAGCTACAGAACAAGAAGAAACAATGAAAGCAGAGTGGAAAAGGAACAGAGCCCATACCTTGGTCGCCCATCATCAGGTGCGCCAGACCTTGAAGGGAAACAAGAGCACAGTCAGCAATGAACAAGGGAGCACGGGAAGGTGGTGTTGTCACACTGACAAAAAATGTTTTGTGACAGGCATCTGTTTCCTATAAGATGTCTGTATCACAGAGGGAAATCAAAGAGCATTTTTCAACCACTGGTTGGAATGCTTTGGGCTACAAGTAACAGAACTGCAATTCAAACACTGGGTGCTGTTTTATTGTGTATTTTTTTTTTCTGTGCAGTATTTGTATTGACAGAAAATAATAAAATGCTTTCAAATCCAACCAATTCCTTTAATAATCCGTCTGTCTTTATCATATTTTGATTATATGGGTTTGAACACTTTGCTGAGAGGACTTCCTGTCCTCTACATGTGAAATGATGTTTAAACCCTGGAGAAGTTTAAACCTGAAAAATGGGCTGGGTCTGATCTTTTTCCCCTCATAAAAATGAGCATTTCAGGTAATTAAATAAAATTTATTCATCACATTGAAATGATAATGCAAAGAATGTCTCCTTATTTGTGTGAAATGTGACAGTAGAATGAATTTGTTCCAGAGAAGGCAAATTATTACATATGCAATATAAAATACATAGTAATAAAGAAAATTTAAGTGACAGCTTCTGCAACTACTTCTTCAATCTCTAAGAAATAGATTTTGCCTTATACTTATATTGTGAGATGAAATCCCATCACACCAGAATAGGTCTAGTGACATTTCAAAGCAGATGTCCATAATGATAATCACTCATCCAGAGCCAAGTTTTGTTACTCTTCAAGGAAAAATATTCATCTTTTTTAATCATGATAATAAAATGATACTTAAATCTCACTGAATATAATGTGATGTTGGGAGAATGTTTTTCTTAGATATATGAAGGTTTTCATTTTTTATGTCTGATTTAAAAAACAGACTTATTCTTGGAATTTAGTTGTTTTAGGATCCATTTCAGGAGTTATTGGTTGTTCATGTGTAAAATGTGCTCCTCTTCTTGAAAAGCCATACATTGTTTTCTTAATTGTAATTAATTGAAATTAATTCACACAAAGAAGGTGAGCAATAAAATATCCTTCTCTTTATTGGAGAGCAGACTTCCTAGAGAGAGAGTTTCTGTGATTTCTAATTCACAAAGAAAATTAGGTGCACAAATGACTCACGCTACTTGGGGGTAGTTCAAAGAAGATACTCCCGACTGCAATCAGTCTAAATGATTCTTCTCTTATCAGTTTCAAATCTCAAGTGATGTTCCAAGTAGTCTAACAATGGTTTTGTTGAATTATTGCTTTTTAATGTCACTCGTTTTAGATGTGTAGTTAAACTGAAGGGCCTGATGTGCCTGATCTCTTGTGCAATAAATTCTGTTTCCAAATACAGAGCTCTGCAGCTGGTGGGATTACCTGGGGCTCACAGCAATGTAAATGAAAGCTGACTGTGATCCTGAAGGGATGCCTGCATCAGCATTGCTTGGGAAGCATCACACAGCTGAACTGGCAGTTTGCAGCTTGTGAAAGAGAACAGAAATGTTTTCATGGGTGTTCCTTCTCTGTAAGTGTTGCTGCAAGAGAGGCTTGCTGAATACACAGAGCATAAAGACCAGGTGATATTATTTAATTCATTCTTTTACTGCTGGGTGTCCTTCCTTGGATCTCCTGACACGTGGCATTTGGAGGTTTTAGTCTCTTCTTGTGATTGAATAATTTGTCTTTGGGTTTCAGCTTTTTGTGTTGGCAACTATAGCAAGAAATCTCAGACTTTTGACTTGACCCTAATTGTATTTGATAAAGAAAAATTGAAACCAGTTGAACATTGCAACATCTTTTTCTTTAAGGAAAGATTATAGCTATATGAACCTAAACAAAAGTCTAGCTTCAGATTATCACTGCTTGATAGTGATTGCTATTTTTGTTAAAATGATATGTGAAATTGGTCAGTTGTAAATAGATGACTCTTACATAATTTGAAGAAAAAATGGAAATAGAAATACCTCTTGAAGACATCAAAAAAACTGCATGAATTTTGAGAATCACTTAGAGTGTCGTTCCATGAAAAAATGCAGCCAAGTGAATGTAAAAGACATACACCGCTCAAACCAAATATCTACCAATTAAAAAATTCAGTACTAACCCTCAAGACACTTTATTTTGTTTCACTCATTGTGTTACTTTATTTGCAAGCAGTAAGGTCACTTTTGCTCCCTTGCTAAAGGCACATGATGATACTTACCTTATTTTATATTTTTGCAATCTATGAGTGAAGACTATTGAAGAGTGAAGAATTACTAGTACTGTACCTGTTCATTCCACAGAGGGGTTTAAAATGATACAGCTAAATCTGCCATGAGAGGAATCACTACTAGATTTGCAAAATGAAAGTTTGCTTTTAATAGACCTGGGACGTTTAATCCTTCAGTAGCCACGTATAGGCCTCCCATACATTGAAAATACTCATTTGTGCACCATTACTTCAATTTCTTTGTGAATTAGAAATTCAAGATTTAGAAGGAATCCCTCATGTGTGATCCACTCCAACTCTCTCCTGAACTTGGCTCTCAGAGGAGAGAGTTAAGGAGCACAGGGTGGGATAGCAGAAGAGGATATGAAGGTAGGATACCATAGTTTGGTGTGAGAGTTCCATGCAGAGCACAGGCCAAAACAAAATTTAAATCTGATAAACCTGCAGTGAGGGTATTAAATGTAGTACAAATTCAGTAAAAGGAAAAAACAGTAGCCTTTTTTTACCAGAAGTATATACAAAATTAAATATTACATATTTCTGTTTGCTTATGTTGCCTAATTTACAGAGATGCTCAGATATCACAGAGATCAAAGATGAAAAATTTTAGCTCAGATTTCAACTTGTGCTTTGGATGCACAATTCTATGCTTCCATTTTTACATATTCATGCTTTGTAACTTTAATGTATGCATAAGTATCCAGACCTGTGTTAGAATAAATTTAAGGTTGCAGTTTTAAGAATTAGGTTCAGGTAAAGTCTGGATTAACAGTTATCCAGGTTTTATCTTGTACTGCTGTGCATAAATGAATATGTGAAATGCAATTGAACCTCCTTATCTAGTTATACTGAACCTAATTCAAATTTTGAGACTCATGTTGACACCAGTAAGAGTTTTATGCACAGATCAAATACAAGATTAGGTAGTTATTTCTAGGCTTTTATGTTTTTCAGCTAGAATTTCTATTCCAGTGTTGCTGAATACATTTTTATCTCACATTGAAAATGAAATTTTATTGACGTGTACGAGCATGAAAGTGCCCACAAGTAAAGCACCAGAATTATTTGAATTTTCCTTCTCCTTGGGAAAACATATATATTAATAAAATTGCAGAGCATCATCTATGTGCTAAATCTGAGCACCTGCCTTCACCCTGGAATACAGCAGCACAGAGAAATGAAGCATCAGCACTTGAAGGCTTGAGAAAATCACCCCTGAACAGGCAGTGGCTCACGGTGAGTTGAAACCTGAATGAACTCAGGCCCCAGAGTGGCTCACATGAGCACCCTGGGTCAGAGTCATGCCAGAAGAGTCACTTTGCATATTAGTTAGTTTACAAAGTCCTTGCTTTTAAAATAGCTTTTAAAATATTGGAATGAAATAAAATGAAAGCAATTTTTTTTCAGTTTAGATAGGTAAACTAATTTTTTCAAATAGATAATTGTTTATCCAGTATGCAAAGCTTCACCCCAGAGAGACTTTAAAGGCATTTGTACATAAAAAAGCACCTGTACTTTTTAGGTTATAAACAAAAAGACTTTAAAACTATCATATATTTGCATGTTTCACCAGCTAATGGACTTACTTACCAATATTCAGGATAGATGGCATTGTGTCTTAGTTTCCACTGCCCTATGCCATACTTTCTTTAAAGGGACTTAATTACATACCAACTTAATAATTAAAATCACATGCTCCTTCTTTCACAGTGTCTCAAAGGCAAGTGCTTTATGCTGAAAAGTTAGACAGAAAACCTCTTTTCCTAAAGCTTTGTGCTGTAAAGGATATTAGAGTAAGCAAGGTTTGTGGTATTAAAGAGAGAAGCGCTTTCCATTTTCCTAAGCAATTAAGAGACAGGAATTTAACATGCATTACTATTTCATTGGGAGGATTTAGGCTCCACATTGATGGGAAAAATAGTTTCTTGAAGTGTTTTTCATACAGAACATGAGAAGAAATCAGTTCTGCAAATCTCCAGAGAGGTTTTGGATATGGTATCAGTCACACGAGTACAAATCCTGCTGTTTCAGGGGAGATATTCTGGAATTACAGGAATAAGGCCAAGGAGCTTTGCTTGTGTTCTGTATGAAAAAAATAAATCACATCTATTTGATAAACTTGTATGCCTTTATGCAGGGGAAAATACAACTTACCGTACTGAATGATATGTGCACTTTTATAACATTAAGCAGAAGGAAAAAAACCCCCACTGAACAGAGGGGAAAAACAAGAGCTTAGGAAAATAAGGTAGAAAGCACCCACCTTCCACATAGTTGTCTTCTGTAAGCACATAACAGGGAAGGAGAGAAAAGGAAAACATTCATTAAGCAGCATGCAGACTGGAACTTGCCATTGCATGTCTTACTCATGCAAGGCATCAAACACAACATGCAAGTGCTCCATTGCTACAATCCAGAGGGAAAAACAAAAGCACCAGGGAAGCAGTGTTTCCTCTACTTAACAAAATGTATGTGATATGAAACAAAATACTCTTTGCCAAAGGGCAAATATTGTACAGGATTTAGTGCAGCTCTTTGTACATGCAACTATTATTATAGTTAGATATTAATCAGAGGGTCTTCTTGTAAGATTTTTGTAACTGTATATTTTAAAACCACCAGTCATTTGTGATAGGGATTCTAAAGTCATTTGGTATTACTTTCCCATTCTGAGTTTTCCTGGATGATGAAGTAGATGATTTTAAACGTCAGATAACTTAAATTCTTGAATGTGCTGTTAAGATGCTACCACAGGCAGCATGGCTGATCCTGCAGTCATTAGAGAGGCATTCTGGTCATTGGGTCAAATCTCCAAATCCAGCAGGGAAAAAGTAGAACTTAAACTGGGTGGAATGAGTCAGAACCGTTGGATCATGTCCTACAGAATTGGTCAGTATCAGAAACTTGAACATTGTAAAAAATCAATCCATTCTCTGCCTAGTATAGTATAGTCAGCAAAGGCCACAGCAGTGCCAAGGATGGGTTCTGCCCCCCGATTCAATCAAAGGACATTTTGCCTAAGGAAAGGCTGCTATCAACAAGCAAAAACATTTACCATTGTTTATACCCAACCCAGCATCAATATGGGGCACAGGAAAGAAAGTTCTCCCAAACCTTACAAAGCAAAAGGGAACTAAGAAATGAGTCTCAGTTAATAAAGTGGACAGAATTGAAAGCTGAGAAACAGGCTGTGTCCTGAAACTCATTTTGGTGCCTAGTCCTCATCTACTCCACTGGGAAGGTGATTTTGAGGGAGTATTTCTCTGAGCATGACTGAGGAGGGGATAGGAGAGAGAAAATGGGAAAGGCAAAATAACAAAGGAAAACCATCACAGAAGTCAAGTAGATGGATGCTGTGGAGCCAACAAAGAGATGGGGAGGGTGACAGCACAGCAGTCTGACTGCCTGGGAGATCTCCTGCTGCAGTTTATGCCATCTCCACCAGCTCTTCCTAGGGAGGGAGCATGCAGAACCCAGTGAAAATTAAAGGCCAGTTCTGTCATCATCGGTCATTTCTCATGGATTCATCCCATAGGAATAATGCCTTTTCATGTGACCATGGAACTAAACTAATTTTGATATATTGTAACCCAATAAATAAGAAAACAAGTTACACAGAGCTGGGCTTAATGATATTTTTTTAAGCACAGTGATTTCCTCTCCGAATGTGTCACTTATCATAGTGAAAAGCCTTTATAAGTTAATGCAGAAAGCAATGAAAAAGGTCATCAAAACTCGACAGTATTCCAACAAATAATTTGAAAAAATTTATCACTTTAAAAATAATAACTGCGATAAATGATGAGTAATAAGGGTTTAAAGGTTTAATTATATAGTTGGATATTATAATTCGTCTTTTCCATTCACACACTCTAAAACAAGAAATAGAATAAAATTCACTGAGATGACAAAGAACACCCAGTTTCACAAGACAAATATATTGTGTTCTATATACAATGTAAATAGTGATATTTGGATATGATATTTGTGCTACAAATGTGATATTTGGAGTGTCTCTTAGCAAAACTTTTCTAGATGAGCCTTTTACCTTTAACTGCATGCAGTAATTTCCTTTCTCTAAGTAAAAAAAACCCACCCAAACTCAATGAAAAATATATTAGTTATTTCAATTGTTGTTTAACTTCAGGCTCTTTCATCTAATTCTAGTTATCACAGTGTTTGTATATTGCAAAACCAACATTGCCATGGCATTCTTTTTGGTGGCCATGTTTAGCTTAACAAGATGTTTTAAAACCAGCATATGAACTTGCTGACAGCTGAGTTCAGTTCCTCATGATGTCTCAAGACTCCAAGAACAGGGCTCTGAAAATGACATCTTAGGCAGGATCAGATGGTTAAAGCCATCTGGTTACAGGGTTTAGCATATTTGGTTTTATATCATGAGTCCTCCTCTTAGCAATAATTGGTATGCCTTTTTTGTGACTTTCACCAGAAAGATTTTTACTGGCTGAGCAGTTTCCCCTAAATGTCTGACTGATTAAACTTTTAGTGATAGCAAGTCAAGCTGTCAAAACATTTTGAATTAAATAAAATGGAAAAAAGTCAAATTCCCACTCTGAATTAAACAGTGTACATAACCAAACTCCTATGCACTAGTAAACAGCAATGAAAATTCATTCCTCCACAGGTTTTTTGTCATGGTAAGTTAAACCATCTTAAACAGTTTTGCAATCTAAGAAAAAAATTAGTTCAGGTTCTTTATGGTACTTTATGAGGCTTTTACATTAGATTAGCTTTGAGCACTTTAATTAAGGTAGGTTGTTTGTGATGGATGATATATTTCCATTTCATTAACACTTCACTTGGCTTTCCCGATTCCCATTTTCTAGGCATGGCTTATTCTTCTAAGCAGAATATAAGAATCCAGAAGGCTCAAATTCTAGCCTTGCTTTTTATTCATTTTGCTTACTCCAGCCACTCTTTAAAAACAAAACAAAACAAAACAAAACAAAACAAAAAAAAAGAAAAGAAAAAAGAAAGATCATTGAAAGCCATGTATAATATCAAGTCACAGTTCAGAGGGAACAAAAATTTCCTCATTTAAATCAGGAGTAACTGCATTTATGTCATTAGATTTGCATTGGTGTAAAATTTCTGTACCTGGAGGAGAGTAGAGCCATACTACACATTTCTGTACCTGCTGATGGTTCAGCCACACACAGAATTTACCAACATTTCTATCCATCCACTCTGAGGAACCTTATTGTCTACTAAATAGCTCTGTTGACAGCAGTGAAACCCAAGGTTTTTAGGCCCCAAAATGCTAACCCCAAATGCTGCAGGCAGAGGCACAGAGGAGCTCTTTCCTTTTCTCTACCAGTGATCATACCAAGGACTTTTCACCCTGAAAACAGCTGACTTCCTCTTCAGCGTTCTGAATTCAAAGAGATGTGGGATTTTTTTCTATTTTTCACATTGCACCAAGCTCCTCACTTGAAGAACTAGAGAGTTCTTATCCACTGCAAATGCTTATTTCCAAGACCTTCCCCCATGACCACCACCAAAAAAAAAAATTACCCTGCTATTTTCTGTGTTTGCAACTGAATTCCTCCAGCCAAAGTCTGCTCTTGGTGCTATGTGTGTAATCTGTTGACTGTGCATATTGAGCCAAATACTGAGTTGATTTAAATCTGGTGTGACACAGTTGAAATCAGAGGAACTGCACAACTTACACAGGCTGTGAATCTGGCTTATTATCTCCAGATGAATTGTCTCAGGCTGTCCCTACTGAACTGAGAGCAGATTCTGCTCCATTATTATTTTTTTTTGCAGCAAAAGCGCAACCAATTCTAATTATTTTAGCATATTACTGTGATTTAGTGATATGAAAATGGGAATGATATTTTTATAGTACATTTTTACTAATTAAAGAATTGTTTTAATGTTCAGTGATTCTTCATGGAAACCTTCATATAAAAACAAAACAAAACAAAACAAAAAACCCTGACTCTTTCTATGTTTAGTGGTTATTTCTGCTATTACATTTTTCTCATCTGCTAGAGAATTTACACCTTAGCCACACAATTATGTAAGAACTGTATTTTCATGACAAACAGGAGAAACAGTAATTAGTATTTTGAAATTACAAAAACAGAAACAACACCATAAGAAACAGCATATTAGCAGAGGGATATTTATAGTGCTTTTTCTCATGACAATTTAGTTCACAATCACATTCCAGCAAGGAAGAATATAACATACTATAGACATATTTATGAAATTTCAAAAGGGATTCAGAAGCATGACAAGTGGTGAAATAGCATGAAATAAAGCTATATTATGGAGGTGTCTTGCAACAAAATTGATGGCTAGAAGCTTAAGATACCATATTTTGTTTTTCTCGAAGAATAATGCATAATTATACATCTCTCTAAATTATCTACCAAAAAAACCTGTACTCAGAAATATCATTTCAGGGGCCAGCTTTATCTGTGGAACTGCTCCCAGTGTTTCTTGGGTGGTGTAATTTAGCCTGTCCCATCCATTTCTCAGATTAGTAGAGAAATTGATTTTATTGACATGGGGTTCAAAACAAAATATTTGGAAAGGATATGAAAATATGAAGTATGTTATGAAGTATGTTAGAAAGCATGAACAGTCATACAGTCAATAATGATGAACTAAAGCAATATATTGAATATCCATGGTCATGAGCATTGATCCTCTCAAGTGCTGTGATTCTGACAAATTCCATTAGGATTATTTGCATATTTTAGAAATTACTTTTGAAAAATGTACTGCACATATTGATTGCCATTATTGACTGTAATTATGAATAATCAGAAATTATAAAGATTATAGAGATACCTGGTACTCTGATTTTGTTGCAGCTTGCTTGAGTGTTGGGTAAACAGTGTAACAGCATTTCCCAATCTTGTTGGGATTCTTAAATAAAATCTAGAAATCTACCAGAATCTAGGCAGGAGGGCTTAGGAGTTCCTACATTTCCACATTAGATTTGAAATCAATGTACAGCCCCTCTTAATCTCCACACAGCTTTGGATAGACCCATTCAGAGGACTTTCCACTGCAGTTGGTAGAAATACGACAGGGACTTTATTGATATTTTTTGGGTGGAAAGGAGGAATTTCAGGATAACGTGTTTGGGCCCATTTTAGTTTCATTCTCTACCTGCATCTCTTTGAGGATCCCTTCTTTTCTGGATTGCCCTGTTCAGGACTTGGGACAAAGGCAAGATCCCATCAGGAGCACTAATGAACTGCCTTGATGAAAATAAGGACAGGGCTTTCTGCCAAATGAGGATCATTAGGGCACAATTAGATTTTTTTTTTTAACCAGCTTTTTACAAGACAAAGCCATCAGCACAAATTCAGTATGCTTCTGTAAATGTGAGTAACATCCATGAATTTGTTCTAAGTGAGGCCATCTTTTCTGGACAGTATCCCAAGTGCTTTGAAAATGAAATAATGACAAGATCATTTAAGTTAAGCTACTGTAGATGAGCTCCAAGTGTGAAGCAGCAAGTAAGGGAGTAGTGCAAGTTTTGAGTGCACAAGCAGAGAAATAATGAACAGAAGTAGAAAATGGCATTATTTTTGTGGCATAATTAAAACCATTACTGTGTTAATTACAGTGTTCATATATTTGAAATGAAGTAAAAAATGAGAGATGTTTCAGAAAAAAAAAACTTTCCCCACAGTCATTCGTGTCATTAAAAACCCTAAGAAAACTCAGCAACTATGTCTTACAAAGAAAGCCCTAAGATGCTCCATCTGTTGAATAAATCCAAGATAAAATAAAGAGGTGTCTGAACCCAGTCTACAACTATTAAAAGTTCCTGATAGCTTAGGACAGAAGTCCTTTCAACCAGACAAAGATTGTCATCAAGAGTCAGAAAAGTTCAAACTGAAAAGAAGACAAAAATATTCAATAAAGGTAAAATAAGAATTGGCAATTCTAGGAAATTCTTCCCTGAAGTCTTAAGACAGAGCTTTTCTCTAACAGAGACTGTATACCAATCATTGCTTTTGGGCTGCCTTGTAGGAATTACTAGAAGAGATTCTGCCTTTTGCCATTTAGGAGGTCAGGTTAATATTCTCCTAGTGGTACATTCTGGACAGAACTCCTATGAATCTATGAATTTTCTCTAGTTAAATGAGAACAGAAACCAAAGATAAACAACAGCAAATACTTTGACATCCTGTTAAACAGAAAAGTGTTCAAATAAATTGTTTTCTCAGAACCAATCTCTGCATCATTTACAAAAAGATTTCACTGAGAAATATTTCCCATGAAGAATTCAAATATAATGGGTGAAAAAACCAAAACTATTCAGACAAAAATCTGTTTTCCCTATGGTTCACAACAGGACAATATCTCCAGCCACAATTTACTTCTACCACCTGTCATATTTTTTATACATAACTTCTCTAGGTATTTGAGAAACAGATGAGAAACAGAATCAAAATCAAGACATTATTAAATCACTACTTTTTCTGAGGCAACACCTTTTTTGTACTATTTCATTCCTGTGTAGATTTATCACTTTTAGTGCTTATTATCACAAGTGTATCAAACATAAAGACATTCAACATTGCCTTATTTTTATACTATTAATTCACGATGATTTTATTGTTACATATTTTTTTAGATGCTGCACATCTGAATGGGATTTTGTGTCCCTGGAGCCACAGGAGTTGACAAATAGGCACATCTTTGATACTCTCATCTCCTTTTTTTCTCAACTGCTTCCTGAAAACGACAATTTTGGAAAGTTACTTGTTCTCTCCTGTTAGTAGTTTTGACCATACAGACTTCTACAGTCAGTGGAGAGATCATGTATATATACAAATTACTGTTTTTTAATTGTATTAAAATCCTAAGAAATTTTACTTTGGTCATATTTTCCCACCTCATTAAATTTATTTTTTTTTGTCTTGCTACTCTCATATTTACTATACTTATGACCTGTCTAAAATACATCAATACTTTAAAGAAATTTTCATCAACCACTGGGACAAGCATTCCTGAATCTCTGTCATGGCTGCAGTAACCACAACCAGAAAGCATTTTTTTGTAATAATTGAATTCAGTAATATTAAAAGAGGTAGTGAGAGAGAAAGAAATAATTTGCATATGTGAGGGTGAATCAAATAACTACATTTCCTCCTCAGTATTTTAATTTCCTTGTATAAGTAGGAAATGAAACACAATGTAAATCTATGTATTTTACTCAATAATCAGATATTATTTAAGAACTGCTGCTCTTTTCTTGTTTATCCTCTGGAACTATTTCTCTAGATTTGAAAAATTCAATTTCCTCTGAAAATCTCTGGGATTTACACACTTTACCTTGCTTTGTGCATTAGGACCTCTTCCCTGTAATCACTAGAGGTCTTATTTCCTACCACAGAGAATGGATCGACTAACTAGAACTACAAACTGACTGCATATGGTCCACTTTAAAACTTCTCTTTTCTTCCTGGGATTATTTTTATTCCTTTGGATTTTCCTCAATTTTGCCCTGCAGGCTACATGGCATGAAAATATATTTTCAGGCTATTCCTATCAAAACCTTTCATACAGAATTAACTTTTCTGGTTGGCAGAAAGCAATGTCAAGTACAGATTATGCTCTATGAAAGTGTGGGGTGACACAGATATGTCTATTTCAAGAACAACCATTTTGAAATTAATTTGAGAGATTCATAATGCAACTTCAATGCATTCTTTAATAAACAGTTGTGAAATTAAGAATAAAGAATTTTTGGGATTACTCATGCTTGTTTTGATGTATGTGAAAGTAGAAACATGCCCAATATTTCCTTGTTGCACTGTGCTTTGTCGATTTGTCCTCTTGGATAGTCAATTATGGCTATCCAAGAGGCTGCAAATTCAGGTTCAGTTACTATCAGAAGAAATCAAATCCCTCTCCAATCATCCTTTCAGCAAAACTGGTCTCTTAGACCCATTAATAGAATAGGATTAGCTGAGCTGACAGAGAGTAAAAATGCAGTGCAGTGATTGAATGGCAGAAGCAATTTTCCAAATGGATGGCAGCTTTGCGGAGGCGGTGATCCAGTGGATAACATCAGCAGGACACTCAAAGGAGGAGAGGTCGTGGGTTTTGTCCATGAGAAGAATATTATTTTTACTCAATACTTCCTAAAACTTTCCTACTGGTTGTTTTTTGCACAGTGTACTGGCAGCTATCTACACTTGCACAATCTCAACTGTGCAAATATTGCATTTCTCCTTCATAGAGTTTGCTAAGGAGTGGAGACATATGACTGCACATTTTGCCTATCTGAGATATTCACACAGGCCCTGACTTTGTAGCTGGATATTTGTGCCTTCCCAGACTGGTACAACACCAAAATTAGCATGAGAGCATGCAAAGCCAGCCATATTTTTGTATTCACACACAGTCTTTATTTAAAAAAAAAAAAAAAAAAAGAGAGGAATATTTATGTGCTAGCCTAATGCCATGACTTTGACACAGGCAGCTGAAGACTATTTGGTATGAAGTGTTCTTGAGAGTTAGTAGCTAAAAATGTTGAAGACACACCGTACACAATTAAAAATAGACTACCAATATTCAGAATCATTTTGTTGCATAGTTCTTTAGCTCGCGACCATGAAATTTTCTTGGCTACTACTGAGATTCATTTTGTGAATGTGAACTGAGCTGAAGTTGCCTTTGGAAGACATTAGAATGATATAGAACAAACTTTCTCCTCATTTAAATGACAGTTTCCTCTGAAGTGAGTAAAGCTGTACTCTGAAAGTCAGCATACTGTAACAGAGTCCTTAATTTGACATCAAATTAAATTTAATCATAGCTATCTGTGACTGCAAGTGAACAAAATAGATATCTTTATTTTTTTATTAAATTAACTTAATTTTCTCCTTTACTAGTCTACACTCATTTCAATCATAATGCTGAATGCTATTCTAATTAATTAGTTGTTATAGATAATGACAATCTAATTACAAGAAATTGTGCAATTAAAAAAAAATCAACCTTTCTTCACTTAAAATCTGGTCATCCTTAGCTAAAGTAAGAACTGATACATTTCTTATTTCCTCCACAGATTTTATAGAAATTGCAAAAGAATGTTATTTTGGTTTTTTGTAGCCATGTGTATGCCTGCATTGAGCTTCCATGTGTCCAGAGTATTTATATGTATTACAACCTGTGACATGCTTTAGAACTACTCTTGGTTTTCATTAATCACCTTGATATGAATTGGTTAAACTGTTATTTTTTTGGCATGAGATTATATATTGTAACTTTTATAACACTCCTAAGTGATGTAACAAACATTCAGGCATTAGTTTAGTAGAGGAGAAAAAGGTGGCTCTGAGAAGGAAAAACTGTACCTGATGCGTTTGTGCCAACCCGTGGGGTTAGGGTAAGCTACACTGATTTATCATCTATAACTGTTCTTATCTCAGAATTGCAGAAATAAAAATTCAAATGGTAGTAGATAGTAGTAAATGTTTCAAAATAGTCCCATATTTAGGGTTTATAGAAATTAACCCAGGACAGCTAGTTCTTCTCTTCCTAGGAGTTAATCAGCAGCACAGAATCACAGAATCACACAATGATTAAGGTAAAAAAGGCCTCTGGAAGTCATGTGGTCCAATCTCCCTGTGCATGCCGGGTCACCTAGAGCTGATGGCCCAGGGTCATGGTCAGATGGCTCTGGAATATATCCTGTGTTGGAAACTCCACATCTCTCTGGGTCAGCCGTGCCGCCCCTAAGGGAATCTTATGGGAGACAGTGTCAAAGTCTTTACTGAAGTCCAGGTAGACCACACTCAGTGCTCTGCTCTCACCTACCACACCAGTCGACCCATCATAGGGGTTTATGAAGTTGGTCAAGCATGACTTACCCTTGATGAAGCCACACTGACTACTCCTGATGATTTCTCATCCTTAGTGCACCTGGAAATTTCCAGGATTAGCTGCTCCATCTTGTTCCCAGAGAACGCAGGGATCTTATCAGCCTGTAGCTCCCTGATCCTTCTTCTTGCCCTTCTTGAAGATGGAAATGACATTTGCACTCTTCTATCTTTGGGAAGTTCTCCCAGTTGCCATAATTAATCGAAGACTATCTAGAGTGGCCTCACAGTGACAGGGGACAGTTCCCTCAGCATATATGGTTGTATCCCATCAGGTGCCATGGATTTACATATGGGCAGTTTGCATAAGTATTCTTTGACATGATCCTCTTCCACCAAGAGTACATCCTCCTTGGTCTACTCTTTCCTTTTTTTACTCAGGGACCTGGGATTCCTGAATGTTGATTTTGTTAGAAAAAGACAGAGGCAAAAGAGGCATTTGAGACCTCATTCTTTTTCGTGTCCTGTGTCTCCATGTCCCCTGTCTTGTGGCCAATGGGTCCACATTTTTCCTGGTCTTTTTGTCATTAATGTACTTATAGTAGCCCTTCTTGCTGCCTTTGACCTCCCTGGAGAGCTGAAATTCCATTTGGGCTTTGGCTTTCCTCACTTCACTCTTGAATGCTCAGATAGTGCTTCTGTATTCCCCCCAGCCCTACCTGTCCTTGCTTCCACCCTTTGTAGGTGTTTTTGGTTTTTTGGGTTCTTTTTGGGTTTGGTTTTTTTTTGTTTGTTTGGTTTTTTTGGGGGGGGTGGAGGTGATCCATAAATATCAGCCTTCTTCTTGGACCCTTTTTTCTCCAGGGCCTTATCCCATGAAATGCTTCTGAGTAGATCTTTGAAGAGGCCAAAGTCAGCTCTTCTGAAGGCAACAGTTGTGAGCTTTCTTCTCACTCTTCTCTGTCTTCAGAGTCCTGAACTCCACCATGGTCACTGCAGACAAAGTTGCCTGATCTTCACATTCAGAATGAGCCCCGCCTTTCTGGTGTATGTGGTCCAGGAGACTGCCTCTCCTTATTGGCTCTGATCTCATTTGGAGGTGGAAGTTACCATCAATACACTCCAGGAGCCTCCTGTCTGCTTACATCCTCCTATGTTGTCCCCCAGCAGGCACCATGGTGGCTTGTTCTTCCTGGTCAAGTGGATTATAGAAGACACCTTCTATAAGGTCATTTTTGTCAGCTCTTGAAGTCTTCCTTATTACCTTTGTTCCTTTCTGAAAGAAATTGCTTAGATCTGTGTCCTGATGCTCGTCTTCAGTCACTTCATATTTTTTCCCCTAAGCTTACATTCCCTTCAGTATAGGCCACATGAAGTTATTTTTTGTTTAGTCATGTGTAATGTAACTCATGTATCATAATACATCAGCATGGTAGCGCACTGCCAGTGAAAATGTGGGAAAGCATCTTTTCCACTTTTAGCTCCTTCACAGCTGGAAAATTGGTTAGGACAACAAAGATGGCATTAAGAAAAGTAAATATAGGATTCTCTAGTGAAGAACTATTTCTGGTATAGAATTTTATCAGAACCAATTCTAATATCTTCCCACAAAAACTCTTCCTCATAGAAAAAAATGTCTCTGCATTGCCTTGTAGCACAAATGAAGGGGACAGTAGGGAACACTGTAATGACCTTTCATGGGATTGAGTCAAGCAGGATCTTAGAAGGAAATTAATGAGAACATCTAAATGTAGAGCTATAGAAGGAGCTACAGGGCAGACATAAATATTACTGATTCTGTAATATGAATAAATATATCCAATAAAATGTGTTCTGAATGTATTTCTAAGATAGCATTGACGTTTCTTCTTAAGCACGATACAAAATGGTGTTTCTTATATATTTAAAGCAAAATGTTAATAATAAGGAGATGAAGCAAACTTTCCAACAAGAAAAATCCTGCTCTGTAAGGTAAATGCTGACAAATAACAGAAATCATGTTTGATTGTTAGCCCATTATTGAAATGAACACAAAAATCATCTGGTTCCTAGTTTTAATTCATGAAGAGGAGGAATAATTCTGAGGTTCCCAAAGTGGAAAAACTCCTACATCTAAACCATAACTAAAATTTCTTTCTGGCAGAGTATTTATGCCATTAGGCAATTCACAGAATAATAATGATGAAAGCAAGTATCCCATATCGTATAACTCATGTACTTAATCAAGTTAATAAACCTCTCAAACAAAGCACAAGCATTTCTTACATATTTTTTTAAAATCATATTTTCTGAACAAAGAATCTTTCCATATTCTAAGAGAGAAACTCATATTTGAAGAAGGTAGTTTTTTTTATGATTGTATTCTCAATACATAGACCACATCAGAATATGAACATTCATATGTAATAATAATGCCTTATGCAATGTACAGGTGTACAGGTGTAATGAATGCAGCCAACAGAGTGAACAAATGATGAGCTATGGTCCAACTAGTCATACCAAAACAGAAACAATCTTCACACTGAACACCGGAAAAAGATTTAACTTCACTAACACAAAACTGCAGAATGTCACATCAAGCCAAGGGACAGAAATAGACCACACTGAACTGCAGGATAAGTCTCTTAAAAATTCAACAAAACAAAAACTAATGCATATGAAGGTGTGGAATTTGAGAAAGGTGTATCAATTAATAGGATTTTGATTTTTTGTATGTTCTTTTGTTTAAAGGAAATAGTTTAAGGAATTTGTGATTATAGTTTGTTCCAAAACAAAACTATAAAAACTGTACAAAAGGCACTAACAACACAATTTAAATTATTTTCAATTGTAAAGCCTCTTTATATAGCGGGTTAAAAAGTGCTTGATTCATTTTCTTATTCTGCTTTCTTCAGCTTACAGCAAGTGCCTTCTTGCTTTATGAAGTGCATGTTAAAAGTGTCTATTGTGAAGAACATCTAATGCTCATAAATAATTTGCTTCTAAGAATAAAGAAAAAAATCAAACCGCATTTCCCAAAACATGCTTATAATACATGGAGAGCAGTCACCACATTTTACTTTTATTAAAACAAGCCAACTCACCCTCCCCAACACCCCATTTTTCTCCAAAAGTACTTTAGAAAATAGAAAGGTCTCAGGTGTTTTTCTTTTATCACTTTGAATGTGCTTCAATATTCTATATTGACAACTGCAAATTTTTATTCAGTCTTCATTTTTAGTGAGTTCCCACAGTTTTCTGTAGTGGGCCAAATTCTTAAAATACACCACCTTCTGGTTAGGGCATTGGTACAATCCTTAAACAACACTGATGTTATTGCTCTCTTACATCCTGCATCAAGTGGCATTGGTATGGATTTAAAATACATGTAAAACATGTATCCTAACAAATACTACAATTAATTACATAAAAAAGACATGTTATTTATATAATGTCCTACATTATGTACTTTTCCTGTCCTCAGTCACAAGTAGTCTGATGAGAAGTGTAAAATTGAAATACTCAAAACATGTAAAGAGCTAGCAAAAAATAAGTGGAATAGAAAAACTGGGCATGAATCATTCTTATGACATACAATGGGATCCTCTTTAGAATCCATTCAGCTGGACAGGAATGTTTTCATTAATTTACACAGCTGAGCTAAGACCTGAATTGCTCCATGAATTTCATAGTTTACCTGCTGTGCTGCTACTCATCATCTGCAACTCCCATTGAGACCCCAGGGTGAGTCACTGGAACACAATGAGGGCACCAGTCCCCTCTCTCTGCCAGGGAAGCATTTTTAATCAATAGCTTTTACTGCAATGGAAGTTACCACAAAGCTTTCAAGATCTGGGTTTATGTTGTAGTTAAAATGAGCTTAGTGCCATCTCTAGTGTGTAGTTACTGCACCAAGCAGCACATTATAAATTAGGTCAAGGCTGTTTGTGCAAACTGGTATTTTAGAAGATGAAACAAAAGCAATGCAGAAGATGGTGATACTATCACATGAAAACCATCTTCGTATATTTGTATGTTTGATTTGTGGATGCCTACATACACACACATTTAGATACATATTTAGATGTGATTTGAGACAGTAAAAATAGGTCAAATAAATTTTTCATCTAAATTGATTTGAGTGAGTACGCAATGGGAAAGTGCAGATTTTGATGGAAGATATGGTTATGTAAATCTCCACTGAGACAAGAGAGCTACTCCAAATATATGCAGACTGGTTTAAGTCCCTTACAACACAAGTTCAAATCTCTGGTTGAAATCCCCTAAAATCTTATAGAATTGGAATTCTTCTCATAGAGTTGCATCATTCAACTACATACACTCTGGAGTTTAAGAAGAGGACAAAGGCATTTATTAAAAAAAAAATCATACAAGTATCAACTATTTTTTCTTATTTGTCAAATTTTTGTAAAAAATAGCTGTAGTAACAAACAATAAATAATGCAAGCCAAATCCAGTGAAGAGTGGAGTACAGATTTGATTTGTGTAGCAACATGCATCTTCTAAGTCCCAGCTTCTCCAGGACTGAAGAATAGTGTTTCACATGTGCTGGAAGAAAACAGCAGCACAAAGCACAACAGAAGTTCACTCTGCAGCACTAACAGCAGCCATGCTCCTCTGAAGTGAGATAAATGCCCCACTGGAAATTTCAGGTCAAGAGGAACATTGCAATGGGATTACAGGACTGGGCAGAAAAGACTGAAGCTGGCACAGAGAGTTTAGTCATTGTGCAGCAGTGACACTCATTTGGTATCATTTACATATAAAACTGATCTCACTTGCCTATGTAAATTGATTATACACTCCTGGAATTTGGTGGTTTTCTTAGCAAATAGAAGGATGACTTGCACGTTAAAGAAGAAGAAGAACAATAACAACAACAATGGGAGAAGAATTAAAAATTAAAATGAGGGGAAATAAGTAAAAGAATAGCAATTTCTTTTGAGAAAACCAAATGTGTAAGAGCTAGTGTAACTTAGCACAATTCCACGAATCTCACTGTCCTTGGGAGGTTTTTCAGGAATCAGTCCTTACACAAATATTTTCTGAACAACTTTTAAGTATTGAAGACACCTTTTTTTTCTTTTTCCTGCTCATAAGCAATGATTATTTTTTTCTTTTTGTATACATTTTTCTTTAACAAATATATTTATTGGGGCAAATTAAATGAAACAGCACTGATATTTCAGATCTGTTTCTGTATATCCCTCTGAGCAACTCTCATGGTCATGTGAAGTAAACTACACTCTGGTTGGTTATTTTGTGCTTGGGGTTATTTTTATGTATTTTATTTGAAAAATGAGCTGTAATTCCAGGTTTAGGTAGGGAAAAAAAAAGGATAACTGCATTTTTCCTCCTTCAAAGAACAGGTCAAATATATTCAGGGCAAATTATGAACATGATTGTGATTTCCTCTGCCATTTGCAGTCTTTGCCCATTGTGCAATGCTTGGGGAATTATTGACAGCTATAAGAGGAAGCCGGAGGTCAGTCTACCAGTCAGGGCTGGCTAGACTAAGACTAGTTGAGCTGATATCCAGGGATAAAAAAAAATTACACTCATTCATCAGTGTGAAATAGCACCCCATATGCAATTGTTCAGAAAGCATTTGGCTGAACAGTCTTAGGTTATAGAGAGTCTCACTAGCAATACCTCAAACAAAAGAATTCCTTGGCAATAGATTTTCTGGCAGGCTTCTCTGCCATGGAAAGAAAAGTAATAAGTGTGTATCATTGTCCTCAGTCTCCAGCAGCATCTCCCACTGACTTTGAGAGATGTTGTTCATGTGAATCAAGGCTGATGTAAGAACAGCAGCTTAAGCAAGCACACAATTTTTCCCTAGGAAATTTGTAAATTTACATGCCCAAATTTGATTTCCAGTGCACTATCAGCAAATCCTGTCCCTGTTATATATTGGCTTGTGAACAAAAACTACAGGGATAATATAAGGGTGATTTGAATGGAAGGCAAAATATTTGTAAACGAACTGAAGAACAGAAATAGGTGAACTGTGGGGTAAAACATGATGCATTACCTTGCTGAACAGGACCCCCTCTAGAAGAGATGATGTGAATATAAACTTACATATAATATGCAATATCATGTATTGTGGCACAGAGATCCAAAACATGCTTCAGTAGACTCTGGAACTCTACCCCACTCATTTTTCATATGTATGGAAAACCCCTCCCCCATACAGCCCTCAAAAAAACCCAAAACCATGCAGGAGTTACACAGCACCTTGAAAAATCAGATTCTGAGAAAGCATTTTCATCCCTTAGGACATGAGCATTACTCCTCACAGAAAATAAACACATAGCTCTGATGATATGAAAAAGATGGAAATTACAGTTCACAAGGCTACTAGCAAACAAATATCAAGAGAAAAAAATGGATCTTGGTCTCTACAGGCAGCTACAGATATACTGTGACTCCAGTGTGGAATCAAACCAAAGCAGTTAATCTTGTTCCAAAGCTATATTTTACAGGTAAATCTACCACTTTGTTTTTGGGGGGAAAAACTCTCCTAAACTGGTTCTTCTTAGGGTTAATTTTTGCTCATTCTACTTCTGCTTTTTCTTTTTTTTTTAACTTTTGAAGTTTGATCCCTAAAAATATCTCTCAATTTTCTATACACCTGGGCTTTGAGCACTGAGCTCATAACTTTGAAAGGAGAAATCTTTTTTTGTGCACTGATGAAGTACTCACACTTCATTAAGCAATGAAACCTCTCCATGGTTCTACAGCGTGTTTCATGAAAGGACCTCAGCAGTTTATGCTTATAAATGCCTCCCTGCAGCAGACAGAAATTTTGGTAGTTAATATTTCTGTGCAAGCAGAAGTGGTGCTTGAGACTTGTGTGAAAGGCATTCAGTAGAATGTGTGCATCTAGGAGTTCTTCCTCTCACAGCTGAGCAGGGGAAAATACAATAGGGGAATTTTAAATTGATTCAGGAAAATTGAAGAATAAAAAGCATGGTAGAGGAAGCTAGGCTTAGACATAAAATTCAGGTAGGTGACATCCAAATCTAGGAAAGATCAGGTAGGAATCATACAAGGCATACAGTATGTTACTGAAACAGGAGAATTGTTTAAATTGTGTTTAATGCTGCTTCTTTAGACTATAATATCTGTGAAAGTTGATGCTATCTTTTGGGTGGATTTAATTCTAAAACTCTATTTTGTTAGATAGGTGAAAATATGCTGTGCAGAATGTGATGAGAATTTGTGACCTCCTTATTTTATTCAGCTAGGAAAATAAGGAGGGAAAGTTCTCATAGAAGTCATTTATTGTCTAAAATCACAAAATCACAGAATATTCTGAGTTGGAAGGGACTCACAAAGATCATTGAGTCTAACTCTTTAATGAATGGTTTATATAAGGCTTGAAGTTTGACCTTATTATCACCATGCTCTAAATGTTTGTTTATTCTAAGGATCTTGGCTGTTCCTCCATTTAGACTACTTTTTGTTTTTAGCAATAGTACTATTTGAACTACTATTTTTGCAATTCTTATCATGACAAAAAGCAGTAAGCAGGCAAGAAAGAGACCAGAATCTTCTGCACCCCAGATACATGTACTTAATTTTAGGAAATGCCTCCCAAGTGCAAATTTAATTTATTGCAGACTTTCCCTTTTGCCTTTAGCTTTATGTCTCCTGTAGAAAGAATTGTAGATTTAATACGAAGAACAAAATGTCAAACAGAAGAAAATAAAGAAGACTTACTTTTTTTCCACCAAGAGGAAAGTTAAAAAATCTCTTCTTATCAAGCGTAATAGAGAAGGAATGTTGTTACATATGCAGAAAAACTTTCTCAGGAGAGAAATATGGAAGAGAAATATTCAGTTCAGTTGGGTCCAAAACTACAAGGTCTTCAAAAAGCAACCAGAACAACAAAAGCACCACATATTATTCATTGCAATAACATTACGTGCCAAAACATCAAGCCACTTCAGGAAAGAGGTAAATACAAACAATTCCCTTAGACTTCCTCACCTCTACACTACAGGATCTAAAACTAGGAGACATGAGAAGTAGCCAAGTTTCACCAAAGATTTACATTGTTCCAGACTTAATTCTGTCATTTCTTGGGCTATTCATGACCTTGTAAATTCCAAACCAAGCAAACTGAAATAATGTTTGGGTTGCTGGATTCTTTTCCTATTTTCTAATCATTATAGAAAAACAGTGCCATGGCTCTACTTTTTTCTATCACCACCATCCTCTGTCTCGTTTCTTCTCTTTTGCCAGTAATGAACTCCAGCTGAAACCCTCATCCTCTGTGGTTAGTCAACATAGAAACAAGTAGGATTTTTCTACAACCTGACTACTGGGAGTAAGGGAGGGAAAAAAACCCAAGTCATAATTTCTAACCTAAAGGCAAAAATATTTCATATTAAAATCAAATAATCACATACTGAATTATTACAGCTACTAGCAGTTTTTTGTCTTTGGCCTTTAGTGCATTGGAATATTTAATTCCGTGGCCACCAGCTGTTAAGCAGAATATTTTACCAGGGATGTATCAATGTAATTAAGTGTGATAAAAACCAGAAACAGCCAGCATGTTTTTCTGTCTTAGTGTAGGATAAACTCTATGTCAGTCCTTAAAATACTTATCTAACATATTTTCATCCCCCCAGTCCCATTACATCTATTTCAGTGTTTCACCATTTGCATCATTAAAAAAGGTCTTCCTACTGTTTAAACTTACAATTAATTGATAAAAACCCAGATTATTTATTTCCTTTTTATGCTACCCTTTACAAACCTGATCTTTGCCATCAGGTCTTCCCTCAGTCACTTCTTTTGTATGGTACATAACCCAACTGTTAAGTTTTTTATTTTATAGTTCTGCTCTGTTGCTGATGTGCAATGGTTAAAACTAAATGCAGAATTCCAGCCTTGAGTACCGCCCTGAGCAGAATTGGATAATTACTTCACCATGTCTTACAAGATGTTTTTCCATTTACAAGAGATAAAATGTTCCCTAGATTTTTTTACAACTTCATGGCTTTGCTAACCCCTGTACAGAATGTGATACATGCATACTCACAGATTCTTCTCCAAAGAAACAGTATTTCACCAAGTTTTTTCTACACCATATTTTTGCTGTCCATAATTTCTTCCTACGCCTACCACCTTCCACTTGCTTGCACAGAGTTTTAACATATTTTTTGGTCCTTTTCTCTAATTTGTCAAAGCTGATTTTGAATTCAAAGCTTGCTCTTGAATATGCGGTTTCTCTTCCCCAGCTCTGCATTATCACAGATTTAATAAACTTGGTCTGTGCTCTACCATCCGGGCTGATTAAAGGAAAATAGCAAAGAATTGATTCCAGGCTGAATGCCTTGTGGTTGGTTTGTCCTTTCACTTTGACAGGCAATTACTGGCAACTTGCACAGTTATTCAGACAACTTTGCATGCAATTTACTAATTTAGAAACTTAATCTAGCCCAAGATTCCCTAGCTTGCTTAAGAGAATATCGTGCTAGACAGTGCATAAAGATATGTTAGAGAGCCCCTAAAGATTTGTTTAGGGTTACATGATATCTGCTGCTTCTTGACAATCTCTAACAATTGTTGAAGAATTTGTTTATCACAGTTTGTTGCTGATCTACTGATACCCATCTCTTTCTTGCCTTGCTACTAACAAATCATTTTCTTGATTATTTGTTCCAAAGTCTTCCAGGAACTGAGGCTAGGCTTGCAAGCTAGGATTTATTGCCAATTTAAAATTTGGCACTAACATCCCCCTCTTGCAGTCTTTGAAAACATCATGTGCTTTTAGGAACATTCTTATAGGAAACCTCCAACAGAGATTAGATTGCTTCTGGCCATTATTCTGCTAAATATCAAGGTGCATTTCATCACACCATGCATAGGCATCAAGGCCCTGAATGAGCTGAAATGCAAAGAATAGACCATTTTCACAATGAATGCTTCAAATACTTATGCAGGATGGTCATGCACCTGATAAAGAAGCTAAGAACAAAGTAGCAATAAAGAATGAGCATATTTTGCTATTTATTTCAGAAGTACTTTAATCTGCATTGAGGCATTTAAGTTTGTAGCAGTCAAAGTACATATTTTAGGTCATGCAATTGCACTGAATACCTGTGAAAATAAACATGTACCTGACCTACCAAAGAATGACCACAGTTTGTGTTGGGTTTGGCTGAGATGGAATGAACTTCCCTAGCAGCAGCCTATATGGTGCTGTGGTTTGACTTTGTGACTGAATTAGCACCAAATCTTTGTCTGGCCCTTATTCTGCCCCCCAGAAGGAGAAGGCTGGAAGTGGAAAAGAAGCTGGGACCAGACAGTCAGTACAGCTGACCTGAGCTGGCCAAAATGATGCTCTGTACCACATAATACCATACTCAGCAATAAATTGGGAGGTTTTTCCTTCAAATGTAGCCATTGTTGAAATCTGGCTGGGCATCAGTCTCCTTAATGAGAAAGGGTTTTTTTCCCAAGAAATTCCCCATCTTTTCTTCACTTATTAAATTGTGCTTATCTTGACCCATCTTGATGTTTCATATTTTGCTTTTCCTATTCTGTCCCTTCCCTGCTGATGAAAAGTGAGGGAGTGGCTGGATGAGTGTGCAGCTTCTGGATGAGGTGAACTGACAACAGGCGTGTTAGATGGAGCACAGTCATCCCCAAAATCTCAGGTCATGTTTTTACTACGTGTAAAAACATTCCGAGAAGTATCCCTAGCAAAGTGAGTAACACAAGCAGCTTAGCCAGCTGGAAAAGATTGTTTAGCTATTTAAAAGTATACTGAATCCTGTTCAGACAATATTTGCTATATTACATGCAATAAGAATAAATTTTTTTTGCACAAAGTAATTTTTGATTTTGATTACAGCACACGGTAATTTTTGATTGATTCAGGACTGTTAAAATAATTTAACAATACATAAGAAGCACAGTATGGAATTCACTTTGTTCAAAGATTTCTATAGATTCTCTAAAATACAATGTTTTGATTAAAATTACAGGTGTGACCAAACCACCCATTTAGCTTTCATATCTATATTTTAGTTCTCTACTTCACCTTGTAAAAATTGTTTCCTAGCTTTCCATGGAAAAAATGGAAGCTCACCAAACAGGCAAGGCAACTATTTGTTAATGTTCACTGTACAAGTGATAGAACTAGCAAATGTTGCTGGAGTTATTGTTGTTTGCACAATCCAAACTTTACATTGAAGGGCTCATACTTTCCCTGCAGATTGCACTTCAAGAAGCCACAGTTTCTGTGCATGGCAGCAACAAGAATTCATGTACATTTTATATCAAAAATCAACTTATTTCTCAAATAAATATGTGAATATTGAAAGTTTTTACTGTGCATTTAGTGCTGGCAATATTTGTGTCTTATGGCAGTTTTACAGGCTTTGAATCAAGAATTTTACTCCTAATTATCAGTTCAGACAAAAGGAATTAATCATCTACAGTCAAAGCTTGACACATTTTGCCAGAGTTAGGTCTGAATTCTGTATCTAGAGAACAAGATTTCCTGCTGTTTTCAGTACTTAGGTTGCAATGCAATCTCTGCCACGGGTTTGCATGAATGTATAGATCACCATTTTGCTAAATGATGTGTGGAAATAGTTACATACCTAGGGTGTTTAGATTTTGAAGTTTTATATTACTTTAAATAGCTACCAGACTACTGCTGACATTCTAATAACTTTTGTGGTGTACTGAGTCCAGTACTGACAGGCATGCATTACACTGCAAAAACAGTGTAGGAGGAGAAAAATGACAGATCTCAGCTTCTCAGACATACTAAGTGGATATTATACTTTAGGACTCTATAGAGAAGCAAGTTAGCCAGATGTTGTTACTGGTGAATTTTTTTTTAATATGTTGCTATTTAAATTGTCATTACTTATTTCCTTTGATATCCTTTTTTTTTTTTACGTTATCCTGGGTGTAATGTTGAACAGTTAAGTTGATGACCTCCATAAGTTCTTTTGTTTTTCTGAGTTAAAGAATAAAAAAAAAGCAACAAAAGTAATTTTTACTATTTTTCTTGATATTTTCTTCAGAGCTCAGCAATCAAATTCACCTGGGCCTAATGCTTTGCAGATTTTCACTGCAGTAGCTTCTTTATTGTCTTTTCCAGCAAAACAGCAAGGTGTTTAACATTTTTCTTTCCCTCAGGAAAATGTACCTGTCTCTGAGATGATATCTTCTGTATTGTCTGCCAGTAACAAGACAAATAAATCTTTTAGTCCCTCAGCAGAATCAAACTCATTAGTTGCTATCTTTTTGTTGTTTTTTTTTTCCTCAATGATCCTAGTTTTTGTATTTTCTCTTTTATGCTAAATTCAAATCAGCTCGAACACCATTACATTTAGTACAAGTCCCAAAGTTGTACTTTGAAAATTACACTTTTAAAAAAGTAATATGTTTACTACATTTATCTCTCACATCCTTCTTATGCACATCATCATATTTCTCCCTCTGAATCAGGCATCCCATTCTACACTATTGGCCACTAATCATTTATGGATTACAACCAGGTCCAGTACTAGTCAGGTCAGCTCCTCTGCAGTGGATAAAGCTATGTGAACTTCCACCATGTCAGGGCACCCAAGTGTGTTTTTGTTATCTGATCCTGAGGAGTGGTGCTGTTGTGTGTTATTCACCTGCCACAGCATGGCAAAATAACTTCCTGTTCACAAAAAGTAATTTCCCTATGAGCTGAGCTAATGGAGACTCAACATGTCTGGAGGTCTGACTTCAGCAATTCATACATAATGCCTGTGGTTGTAAAAAGCATCAAAAAGTCCAGGCAAACACCCCAGAGCAAGGCAAAAAAGTGTGACAGCCTTCTTCCAACCATGTTTGCACTGAAAGACATCCAGAGAAACAGCAATCATTGGAGGAGACAGAATAACTGGAGTAATTCCAGCCTTACCACAAATTTATTATCATTTTTAAAAGGGTATACTAGAAAACCATAAAAAACATAGTGTTGTCTTTAAGGAATGAAATGGTCAATGGTGAAGAGGAGGAGGGAGGAGGGGATGAGGGGACTTCTTTACCACCATCTGCATCTTTCAAAAGCGGCCTTCTTGCTTCATGGGAGCATTTTCTAATCTAAAATATTAAATGTAGACATTTGGAAGACAATAGGATTTATGGCCTGAGTGAGTATTCTAAATTTCATGATCTTCCCAAACCACTCTGTGTATTCAGCCATGGATTACCTACTACTTCAAGTCACGTATTGTTTCTCTAAATCTGAGTTCTCTAAGTTTTATTTGTCATATACACATTGGCAGCAGTACAAACAGTAAAATACTTTTTTTGTTATTAATGCAATTTTTCAACCATCTGCACACTAAAAAACAAAGATTAAACGCCTTTCATTTCTTAGCCTAAGTAAAATGTCAAAGGCTAATTTTGTTCTGTGAACAGCTGAGAAGTATTAGCAAAAGCTTTTACGGTCTTTTCAACATATTTATGGTTTCAGAACAAAAATGGTAGAGAAATAAATAAGGTTTCTGGCCTCTAGCTTGAGACAGAGCTTCTGCAAAATAAAAACAACAATCCTTTAGAAGTACAAAGGAAAATTTGCTTTTTCTCATCAGGTCAAAGCTGGAGTTTCAAATGTTTGCAGGCAAATATTTTCCTGATTGTTTGCAACTTTTAACTAGAACAGTTACTTTACTGTCTTTTTCATCATAACACAAAGGCCTTTATAATTTTCCATAAGTGAAAACAACTTTTGATAACTTTAGGGTTATGAGTTGGGTATTAAAATATCTTTCAGGAGCAATACAAAGCAGGAATCCATCCTCATATCTGTTCTACTTTACAAATGAAAGAACCAAGACCAAAAGGGTAAGATCATTTCCCCATAATGAAAAGAAAACAAGGAAAACTCGTAGTTTCAATTATTTTCTCACCAAATTTTAAACTGATTTATGTGAATATGAACTGTATGGTTAGTTTGAATTACTTATTTGAATACTATTATAGATTGTTAAACCTAATTTCAGAGGATATGGAATGACACAAAGCTGTCATATAATCAAAATAAAGTGAAATTTTAGTATTTCCTGAAAATACCTAACCCTACCCAATGGATAAACAATTTTGATGGTGCAAGCTGCTTCTATATTGCTTCCTTTAAATCTTTTTTTGGTTTTTTGTGATTTTGTTCATTAACACTACAAAAAATCATAATTACCACAGAATCTTTTCCACCATGAAAACATACTGAGACATGAGAAGAGATTTTGAATAAATTTAACAATATGTACAATGACCACTAAAAAGAGCTGCAGTCTATGATCATACTGGTGAACAGTGAGAAAAGGAGCTCTTGCCTTTCCTGTGCCTCTCAGATGACTGAATGTGGGGAGTAATTAATTCAGAGAGGAGGCTGGATTGAAAGTGAGTCTCAGATAATCATTGTTCCCATGAAACAGTGTTTTCCACAGACACAAAACCTGCTGAGTCTCAGAAGCATTTGCTGTTTTATAAAACTCTACTGCTGCTTCCCATCAGCTTCTAATTATGAGTGATAAAACCTGGAGTTCCTCACAAAGCCCAGAAGTTTCACTTCTGCTTCCACTCAAATCTGATCTAGCTGCAGCTGTAGCTGAAGTTCCAGGAATGCACAGAAGGATTAGCAAAGCTGAGCTGAGGTGATGACTTTTTATGTGTTTATATGTATTTACCTGTTATATAAGGTACTATGAAAAACCTAGGAATAATAAGCCAAAGAAAAAAGTTGTTTTATTTTTGAACTTACTAATCTATTAGTATTTTTTGCACTTGATAATAGATTTTGAACAACCAATAATTACTTTGAAACATGATTAGAATTATCTAGTGCTCACAGGACTCTGAATTTAGAAATTCTATAAACTGCAATGGGATCATTTAGCATTTAGATGGTTACTTAAGCTTATACATCAAAACCTGCAAGCAAAGGGCATTTTCTTACATTTTTCTATATTTTTCTTTCTTTTAAAACATACATCTTGAACCACATATTTAAAAATAATAAAAGGTTTCTATTTCATATGTGCAAATTCATGATTGAACTGTGGACTTTCACTGTCTTCCCTGATTACTTCCAACATGGTTTTTACTTCTGGTTATATAGAAGTACAGAATCCATATCTGTCTTGCTGGCTTAACCCCAAAATACTTACCACTTACTGCCATTACTAAGGAGAATAAAGATAACTGAAAATACTTTTAAACAAATGCAATTTAGGTATATTTTTTTTTAACAAAAATGCATTTCAAGACATAAATAATCTCATGTAAGGACCACTAAATTCAAAGGGCATTTTTCATTGACCTCAGGGGGGGGTTGCACACGGCTTTAAATATAAAACTAGAAGCACTGACAGCAATGAAAATGACTCCTTAAAGTGTGCCACTGCATATCATAAGGAAAAGTTAAAGCTGATAATGGAAAAAGATTATGCCAGACAGAGTTTCCTATGATGCAGAGAGAGTTCACAGCTCCCTATTGAGATGCACAACACAGACAGGAATCATATGAAGGCCATTATGCTAATTCCTGAACTGTTATTCAGTAGTGGTTATTTTGAGAATCTCAGCATAGAATTTAAAAAAAAAAAAAGAGAAAACAAAACCAAAACAAACAAAAGCCACAAAACAAACAAACAAAAGAGTAGTGAATGCAAAGGAAACTGTAAAGTGTGGAGAAAATGTTCACTTGCCAGGAAATGGCTAAAGGTTATCAGAGCTCATGAATATCTAAGGAAATATACTAACTCAGACCACCACACTTTAAAGGTTTTTTATAATTATCACTTTCTAAGAAATACAGAAAGAAAAAAAAAAGATAATATAAATCCCCACAATTAGAAAGGTAGTTTAAATATTTTATTTTTACCTGTACAAAAGAATTAAACTTTTTCTAGCCAGGTTACTTGAAAACAGATCTTTGAATTTTAAGATACATATGTAACATCCACTTCCACTTAACCCACTGACCTTACTAATGAATGAAAACCTGTCTTGTTAAAAATATCTAACCAGCTCTGCTCCTTTCAATTCAATGAAACTACACCAAGAGGATCAAGTCTTCTACAAATGCTACATTTAGCTGTACAAGAGTTTACTTTTTGGCCATGGCTATTCATCAATCCAATTAGTACAAGCACTTGCCAGATAAATAGCACTTGCTTCCCTAAAGCCCTGTTGAAAATATTCTTATACAGTGTTTTCTAAATTTCCTTCATACTTGAGAAACATTGAAGTGCGTACACCAGAATTCCCAAGTAAGCTCTTCCATTTACCTACGAGGAAAATTTTTCTTTTTCCAGGCTTCCATATCATCCACAGGTTTGAGAACTGAGATCAACAAAGAAAGTTGTGAAACTGGTGTATACATTCATCTATCTTCAATACAATTTTTCATTTTGCAGGCTACTCACTATATTCTGTTTACCTTTTATATCACCATTTATACAAAGCAGGTGATCTTCTAAGATTAAAAACTCTGCCAAGTAACTGCTACTATATTCTCATGTTATCTGAAGATAAAATTCTTTCCTGTTTGTGGTTTTTTTTTTTGCCTGTGAAAGTGCTCTCAAAAATGAGCTAAAGATTTTTTTTGTTATGGATGATATGCACCATAGATATTTTGACTTGTAAAAGAATGGAAGAAAGAAAATAAATATAAGAGTACAAAGAAATATCATTTAGCCAGTTACTATAAAATCCAAAAAATAAAATTGGTAACTAAAATACAGGACTTTTTTTCTTTTTCTGTTCAATTTTCTACAGTTTCTACAGAATCTTGAGTCATTCATATATTACCATGCTCACATGAAAATGAGAATTAAAAAATGGCGCACTTTGTGCTTAATAAAAGAAATGGAGACATTTAGCTGAAGAAGTAATTAAGAATGTAGGCATCCACCTGCCTACATTTCTTCTGGATTTATATTCAGCATACACCAAAGACACTATTTCTGCTTAAATCATCACAATACAACTGTGCCCCCGCAGGAAGTACACAAATATAACACAGAATCAAAGACTAATGCAAGAAGGTTTGCCTGCATAACTCAGATTACTGTCTATGCTGCTGGAGGGAGTGCACTTGGGAACACTCTAGATAACATCAGAAAATTTGCCAGACTGCACTGACAGGTGTCAGCATTGCTATTTTTACTCTTCTTAAAAACCTAGCAGCCCCTTTTGTGACAATAAAACAGAACAGTAAATATTACTTTTTCTAAGTTTAATGCTTAGATAATGAAACATATCTGTTGGATTTTACTATATTATGTCATATGATGACACCACACTGAAGAGGATCTTATGCCTTCAACTGGCCTATAGTTGCATATCAAGGCATCATCTTCCTGTTTCAACATCCAAAATGTGCTTTGTTTTCTGCTTTGTCCTCCTAGTTCAATTGTTGAGTTAATTTCAGAGTTCATAATTAAATTCCTATTTGAATATCAACAGTTCCAACTTTTATAGATTTCAGGTTTGCTTCATATAAATATTTCAATTACTCTCCAAGAGAACAGGCTGCTTTTATGGGTGACCACAGTAAGAATGTCTCAGTCCAGCTACAGCATAATACATGCATTTATATACCACAAGAAAATGTGCTGCACAATTTTTTCACCAAAAAAAAAAAAAAGAGATCAGAAAGTGCCTTTATTTCTAACATTTATTTATGAATGGGTGGGGTATTTTAGAAATGCTCCTTCAGAAAGAGCATTTCCAATAGATAAAGCCTTTTGTTTTTGAACCAGCACTTAAGTAATTTCAGTGATTTTCCTAAACAGGTCAGATTTAAAAAATCAGAGAATTGATTCCATTATTTTCTTTTCTTGAAAAATGAACAAAACCCTGTCAATTTAGCTGGAGGGAAAAAAAAAGCAAAACTTTCAATTGGTTTTGCTGAGTAACTCTGGTCATGTCATATGTCTATCAACTGTCATGCTTTCAGCTTTCCCTTTTTTACAGAGAATTTCTCATTTGATCACAGTGTCACTTTGGAGCACTGCTAGTATGCAGCAGAAGTTAAGGGGTTTATTTTTATTCCATCCCATGATTTTCTAAAAACCCACGCTAATAGATTCTAATGCAACCCTCCTCACACTCACTTGTGAAAAGCAAGCTTACCAGGAGGAACAACTGCCAGACTTTTCTGAGACACAGAGCATGCCCTCCCTAACAGCAGTTCCACATGTTGATCCACAATCTCTCTGCTTGGACACTGCTGGATGTGTCCAACGGATTTTTGAATTCACATTACACTGTGCAGTGTGTCTGTATTGGCAACTGACTGCTCCACTTCACCGAGGGCAAAATGTGACTCAGTGGCCTTTAAAATCACAAGTTTCTCTTTATATAACTCTATTAGCATTGTAAACACTTCTGGAAGGTGTGCTGTAAAACTGACAAACTTGCCACCCTTGAATAACTTCAAGCTCAGCAGGACTGCATTTATTTCTGCTTCTATTGCCACTTCTGCATTCCCAGGTTTCATACCAGTGAAGAAATGTGATTGAAATGCATAAATTTGGGTCCTCATTTTCTACTGAGGTATATCACAGCCTTAACTTAAATCTTCTTTCATAGATTTCGAGGTCAGAAATATTATTCCATGGCAGCTTCTGACACAGAATTATCTGTAATGACTAAAAATCTGATAAAGCTCATCTCTAGCTTTTCTTAGCCAAGTGATTACAGATCTGCCTTAGGTAATTTTCCATGCTTAATAGCCTGTATTCTCAGTCTTTTTCTGTGAATGCTCAGGCTTGGCTAGTAATATAAACAAAAACCAGACCTCTTTCAGCTACCTCACTAACATATCAGAGAAACAATCTGGTAATGCTCTAATTTAACAATTGCAAACACCCTAAACAAAACTTCTTATATACCATTTCTGAGCTTCCATATGCCAGAGAAAATTTTACCTTGCCAGTTTACTCTTTAATCTTCCAGTCTCCAAAACTGGCATTGGTCAAATGGTATAACCAAGATTTCCATACATCTTCAACAATGGAAAAACATTAATCCAACTATTTAAACACTTTATATCATTTAGAATATCGAGTCTTTCTCAAAACTTTACCTCCTCAAACACACTGCACCCCTGCAGCAAGTGTTGAGATTTTCAAGGTTCTGCTGAAGCCATAAAAAGGCTATTTCACTCTTCACAGTTTCCCCCTAAAAGTACAGGTTCTATCAAAATTTCATTCACCATTCTTAATTATACAATAAATTATTATATTTTAGGTATATCTTTACATACACAGAAGAAATTACCACATTTCTTAATCTGCTTCAATATTCAACCCATTTTGCCTATGACAACAAATCTATGATGTTTGTTTAGCATTTTTAAACATTTCAATCTGTTCTGTGTGTTTACTTGAGGCTTGATTTTATTACTAACTTGATAGTGCATGAAGTAAAATCTATTATATCTGCAATGGTGAAGGCATTGTAAATAAATATGAAACAAAAAGGAAGAAGAGATGGGGATGATCTACCTGTTACATGTGTTACATGGCTGTAAAAATTACAGGCTTGGACCTTTCTATGTTTTTGTCTCCTTCTCATGCCAGGTTTCTGCCAGATTGAATATATTAGCTCAGGGAAATATTTGTGTTCAGTTGAAGGCAGCTGTGCAATTCACAAAATAATATAACCAGACAGTCGAGCCAGATAAACACTTTAAGAACTCTTTGAAGACACTGGAAAAGCTGAGGGAAGTGGGATTTTTCAGCCTGGAGTGGAGGAGTTTCTAAGGCGATCCTACTGAGGCCTTCCAGGCCCTAAAGGGGGCCTGGAGAGGGACTTTGTACAAGGAGGAAAGACTTTAAACTGAGAAAGTAGGTTTGGACTAGATATTAGGAAGAAATTCTTTACCATGAGGGTGGTGAGGCAGTGGTTTCCCAGATAATTCGTGGCTGCCCCACCCCTGGAATGTTCCAGGCCCGGCTGAGTGGAAGGTGTCCCTGCCTACAGCAGGGGGGTTGGACCTGAGTGATTTTAAGATCTCTTCTGACCCAAACCGTCCTATAATTCTATGAATTTTTAAAAGAGGTCTCACCTATGGAACAATGTGCTACCATAAAAGGAGGATATAAAGCTCTGGGAGAGCATCCAAACGAGGACCATGGAGATGGTGAGGGGCCTTGAGGGGAAACCACATGAGGAGCAGCTGAGATCACTTGGTCTGCTCAGCCTGGAGGAGGACTGAGGAGAAACCTTATCCTGGTCCTAAAGATTTCTCATGAGAGGAAGCAGAGGGGCAGGCACTGACCTCTTCTCTGTCGTGACCTTTGACTGGACCTGAGGGAATGGCCTGAAGTTGTGTCAGGGGAAGTTTAAGTCGGATATTACGAAAAGTTTTTCACCCAGAGGGTGACTGGACACTGGAACAGGCTCCCCAGGGCAGTGGTCACAGCACTGAGCCTGACAGAGTCCAAGAACTGTTTGGACAATGCTCTCAGGCACATGGTGTGATTTTAGGGTTGTCTTGTGCAAGGCCAGGAGTTGGACTCAATGATCCTTGTGTGTCTCCTCCAGCTTAGGAAATTCTATGATTCTACGATATATATGACAACCAACAGGATGCATCTGGGAAATCTCCATCTTCCTGTAGATATGGCCCTTATCAGAACTCATTTAAAAGAAATTGTATCATCATCTGTTAGTATTTCTGACAGTATTTCGTTGCTTATTTTAAACTAGCACAATAACTGCATTAAACAGTTGAGATTTTCTTGCATTCAAAGGCCACATCTGATTTAATATTATATTCCTCCACTAAAATAAATAGATCCATGCCAATTGATATGAGCTAAGGATCCATTCATTTTAATTTACATTATACTGGAGGGGTATAAACAATAATAACATTTATTTTTTAAGTATATAAGGTATTTCCAAATTATTTTGACATCAGAATCAGGCTCCTTCTATATTTTTGGCCTATTCTCTGGGGAGGATATTTAGTTTTTTTAAAATCTATAGCAAGTGCAATCAGAAGTTTAGTTCTATTAGAAATTCATTCCACTTATTTAGTTAAAAACATTCATAATTTTATTTGTAGTGAGCTAAATGTGATTATTTACATCAGGTTTACTGTTGGTTTAACATCAGACAGACTTTGGTCTTATGCATACTATTGCTAAATAATGAATATTGTCTGGTAAAATTTAATTATCTCAATTTATGAGGCTTTCAACAGATAATATCATGAGCTGCAAAACTGAAATTAAGAGTTAGATTCATCATCATGTGATAATATTATCTATGTCAGCTTCCCAATTGTGCCATTTTCACTATTAATGTTAGCTAGCAAAACTATATTTTCTTCGAGAATAATTTGAACTTACATCTTAGAAGTTAAAACTTTTGTGAGTAAATCCATGCCAGACAAATGAGGGTGTCTCAGTGATGATTCACAGAACTTATAATCCTCAGGGATTTAGACATAAAGTTATAGACAACCTTAATAGCCAAGAGTCTCCATGATCAAGATCTAACATTTATTTGTGCATGTTTCAGCTCTCGTTGCTAGGAAGATGTTAACATTTTTATTTAATAGTCTACATCATCCCAGGATGTAATTAAAATAGTCTATTTTATTACATGCAGTAATACCAGTCAGCATGACATTCACAAATTAATTTCTTTCAAAACTTTCTTATTCTACAGCAGCAGAAGAACCTTCTGACCAATTTAATGTTTGTAGAAAGCCACTGGGGAACTGATAAGATGCCATGACATAAAGTGCAGAAATGACATCCACTTCACCTTGCCTCACATCACTTGACAACTGTGCCCTTCCCACTGCTCTGTTTCCAAGAGCAGCTTGTGCATAGATATCAATTGGCTAAAACTTGGTAAAACACAGCAGGAGAGGTGGATGCATCATTAAGGTTTTTTTCCCTTAAGCCTTTCATCCATCCACTGATAAAAGATTGTGGCATTCATCAGTTTTAAAGAATTAAAAACCAATTAAAATAACTATGCCTTGTTTTTCACTCAAGGTGAAAGCAGTATTCAGTGAGAAACCAGAAAAGTAAAATGCAAACCTTCAACAATTTCCTGATTTTGAAACGGTTTGGGTAAGTTCGTAAAACTTTTTGGACATTGCCTTAACTCAATCATTAAGAAGTACAGCTGGAGTTTGTTTTTTTTTTTTTTTTATTTCTTTCTATGGGTTTTTTCATACTATCATTGCAAATAAAAGAAGAATAAGCTTCAAAAGTTAGCAATAAAACTGAATAAGAGAGGTGGACTTGCAGTTGCAACACTTAATCTCTTTTCTGTGTCTGTGGTGAGAATGAGACAAGGGATCAAGGGTAATTAATTCAAACAAACATAACTTATGAACTACAGGAGAGAAAAAAATTCAAATTATGCATTAGAACATCCTCAGTAGTCTAAGATATAAAATTAAATATGCAATTGCAAAAAACATAATACTGAAAATTTTTAGAATTTTTGACATATGGTAGAAACAATTTTAATGCACTCCAAACTTTAAATGAAGACCAAGAAGATAGCAAGAGGTACGAGTGTAGTGTATTCAAAACCCTGGAAAGTTCTGCTTTACTGTTTGTCATACAAAGTAATGCCAAGGATACATTAAATAATGTAAAATTTGCAGTAAAAGTGCTACATATAATATATATCTTAGTTTATACATAAGAGCTGTTCACATTTTTGTAAGTAATTATGGCTTTGCTATTTTTTCCAAATAAGTTAACCATGAATTTATGATCCAATTTAATATACACACAATTTAATATCTACTAAGTTATAGGGTTGGTTATCACTCTATCTGGTACATAAGGAATTAGTCTGGTCCAACTGCTATCTTTGAAAATTAAGTCCCACTGAAATTAAAATAATAATTTTACATGTTTTTACTTGATATTCTAGAAGTCTTATAAAAATGGTAAGTAGTTAATTAACCTTTGAATATCAGTCATGCATTTTTGGAAAAGCATTTTCAAGAATGTCTTGTGCCAATGTTTGTAGAAAATTTTGTTAGATCTCCAATCAATTAAACTGCCACATGGCATTTTGACAATTCATCTGCATCAGGTAGCAAAATGCATGCCTACACTCTTTGGATCAACTTCCAAAAACCTAACTGATGGATGGAAAAAGGGCTTCTGGACTTCTATATTTCATGTATCTGAGCTTAAGCCATGGCTTTTTTCTTGTGCTTTTATTTTTCTCTTTGTTTCCTGGCAAATTTATTTGCATTTGATTTGTAGGAAAATACAGGAAAAAAAATTCTGTCTCAGTTCTTCCCTGGTGTTATAGCCAGATATTTAAGATATTTTGGATAAGAACTTTGGTACATTTAATTTTACTTTATGATTATAGAAACAATCTTTAGATAGGAAAATACTTATTTTCTCCATCCATGTAATAACTACACACTATTGCCCTAGTATGCAATGTTGCAATGGAATAAGAATTTAGAAAGAGAAAAGAAAAAAATGCCTCTACTTTCAAGTGCCATTCAAATATATAGTTTCCTAAAAAGCAGACGAAATTGCAGAAGTTGTTATAACTTCAAGAAATATCACAACACTGATGAAATGAAAGAGAATAACTGACAGATGCTTTGTGTGAAGTTAATCTGAATGAGAAGCAAGGCTGATCTGACAGAAGCAACAAATGCAAAGCAGAAAATACACCATTCATCCTCAGTATTCTTCTTGAAGGATGGATACATAAAGAATGGTTGGTTGCCTGATCAGAAATGCAGAATTTTTCTGTGCCTTTTTTTTTTTTTTGGCAAAAAAAAAAGGCAACCACAACTAAAAGTGAATTCTAAACCATCTTTCTGCAAAATGCAAGCTACAGACAAAAGTATTGATGAAATACTGTATTGATCATCTGCACTCTATGCTTGTACAAATATTTGCTTATTTATAGTGAGCTGATATTGGTAATTTTAACAAAATTGGAAAGCAGCGTTTTTCACCCCCTGAAATCTGCTCTATAAGGTAGGATGTTTAAAAATGAGAACTATATGCATTTCTGACCACAAAAAAGCTCCAGGCATAAAAATAGTATAACTGAATATGGGAAATTCTTTCTATTTGTCATGATGACAACCCCATTTCCACCAATTCGTTTACACAATATATTGAAAATATCAAAAATTACGCCAAACCTTGTTGCAATTTATGCATCTTCAGAGAGGAAAGGATCTATGTTCTGATAAAAAAGTGTAAACTGCTCAGCAAAATCATGCAGATCTTCTTAAATGCCATTTCACTGAACTTCAGCTGTATTGTAAACACAGAGATATAAACTAAATGCCAAATTCATATGTAAGAGAAATGCTGCTAGGAAAATCTTTCACTTTTGGCTTCTACAAACCCCAAACCAAGATAACATCAAGGCGACATCTAAATTCTATTGCAATATCAAGACAAAGATTTAAAAATATATATTTTAAAGACATTAACATTCTGTTGAATTTAAATTTTTGATGTCTGCCAGAACAAAGAATCTAATGGTACTGCTCTGAAAATTTAGCTCTTGCCAGAGCAGAAATAAGATTCTCTTCAATACAATGTGCAGGCAAGAAACAATCTGAAACAACACGATTAGGAGACAATTCACCACAGCTGCAAACAGACTTGAGTAAACCATTATCTATTTGCTCAGCTGCATCTATATTCCCTTACTAAATAGTCCCATATTACCCACTAATTAGGTGCATATTTATTCACACATACATCACTTAACTATCTTACAGGTAATGTATTTATATTCTTTATAAGACTGGAAATCCTGCAGGTTGTGTCACTGAGGCCAGAGGACCTATTTAACTAACAAGGCTTGTCCAGTCCCTATAGCACAGTTTATTCTGTTACAGAAAAAACAGCAGTTCATACAGAGATTGGAGAAGAGGTGATTTTGTCAATCATGTGAATCCCATTTATGGTTGCAAATCTAGTTAAGATTGTAGAACTTGCTTCAAACTGCAAAAGAGTTTTGCTTAGCGACACAAACTAGAAAACTCAAAAAATACAAGCACACCATAGCCATAAACTTCTGCTCTACTGACAAGATGATCTTTCTGCATCTAATTGTTGTTTTAATACCAGCTGTTCATTTCTTCTGCATTTCAGGCTCCTGTTTTGACTGCATGAATGTAGTCAGGGAGCAGTGCAGAGAAGGCGTTGTGTTGCTGGCTGTTCTTTCTGTAAGTGCTTACAAGAAGAAATTCTCTGAGTGGAAAATTCTCTTTTGAATGGATACTAGCACTGTTTGCCAAGTACTTAAAGGAAACAATTACTCCCATGGCATTCACAGAGTATGGTAAATTATGAAAGCATTTTTGTCACGTATTCTCCTATAAATGCTGCAGGGTTTTATTCTTGTATAAGTTTCTCTAACGTTTGCTGGTCTGGACCAAACTTAGCTATCTGTCTTCTCATCTCAGAGATGAATTTGATTTTGCTAGCTTTATTTCTAAGTTAGCACAAGTTTCATGTAGAGTTAAGAACAGGCTCGGACAGGGTCAGGTTTTAGTAACATTTACATTGAGTATGTTTGGTAGTTCTTTAGTTAAAATAAACTCATCTTTTTTAAACCAGTAATTAAGTAGACAAGTCAAAGTAAAACAGATTTTGAAGGCCAATTAGCAATAGAAGTCCCCAAGTTCAACTTAGCTGCATATTTTGTCCACAGTTTGGATCAGAAAAAATTATGTACAGCTACTACATGGCTCCATACATGCTTAGGGCAACACTTGCTCCCACTTTAGGAGACACAGTTTTTCTGTTACTACCATGCTGGATTAAAGCTGGACAAATATATAATATCTCTATGTATTTAAAATTTTCAGAACCTCACAAAATCCAGTAGTGCAGTTAAAATGAGCTTAAGATTTCTATTTGTTCTGTCCCCATTTTTTTCAGCTACTACAAGCAGATGGGCATTGGCACTGGTGTCTGTAGCTTAGGACAGTTAGACTTGCAGTGGTATTACAGAGCAAAGTAGAACAGCTGGGCTGCCATTTGATGAGTCAAAAAATGTGTGAAAAATTATTACAGAAACATGGCTCAATCCCTACATATGCTGAACCATCCACATTTATGGAGCCTCTCCAGCTTGGAACCCAAGTAATTTAATCTTCTTTTAGAAAATAGTGTCCATAACTTTTATAGTTGCAAAATTATCTCTATGAATCTGAGCCCTTGTATGTCACTGGACCTGCTTCCATTGACTTCAGTAGTCTGAGTTATAGTGATGATGAACATTTACTATAAATAGTTTTAGATAAAAACCAAAATAGCCTAGGTTATACTCATATAATGTTTCCTACTCTATCACATGGAAAAGTATCAGATTAATTGAGATTTTACCTGTAAGGAATATGAAATTTTAGAAAATCAAAACCGATACACAAACCATTCATATTTGTATTCTACATTCAACAAATAAATAATTTCTCTATTTTTTTTAATAAAATCCATTGCAAGGATGCAAGTCACCTTTCAAGTTTTAAAAGTTTGTTTATCAGTGTGCTGCATTGTGTCTCTACACAATATTCCAGGGGTGTGTAACTCCTGGAACTCCAGGAGTGAGTAACATCCCAGTGTGGGGTAAGTACCATACATGCACTCAGAAGAGTAAATTACTGTTACAAGGGACTGCAATCAAAATATGCAATTTGAAAGCAGCCAAAGGGTGGGAAAAGAAAACAAAGCACAAGACAGAGGAGAAGGGAATGGCCAAGGGTGCAGAGAACAGGTTCTCATGACCCAGGAATTAAGCAAAAAATGCCCATTAATGGTGTAGGAATGTGCTCTGGGTTTGTTTTTGTGCATTCACACAGACTCTGCAGTGATTAAAGCCATGGCTAACCATGGACAGACTGCAAATATAATGGCAGCATTGATTAGAAATGTGGAACACTAAATTGTGTGAAGAATAAGGCAAACACAAACATTCTCTTTTTTAATTTTAAGCTTCCTGTTAGTCACTGATTTAAACTACTGCCATCCCAGAAATCTAAGAACACATTTGTCAATCAATCATCATATCAGCCAAATTCTATTTTAGTGGCATGATCTATGTTATTTGAGTATATATGAACTTCCCATGCTTTGTTTCACTTGCACAAGATCTGCCTATGGCATAGCTCAAACGTTCAGAGAAAATGACTGTTGCTGTGTACATTGCTATTTCAGGTCATATGGCTCTTGCTTCGACAGAAGAGGTTGCTAATTAAGCAATAACAATTAAGGCACTGGGCATTTCCTGCAGACTAATGACCAACTAGGAGGAGCTGTGCCAAGGGCCATTAACCCCAGCCAGTCACTCACTGTGATGGAACAGATTTCTTTGAAGAATATTAATGTTTGAAAATAACAAGGACAATTCTGGACATAATATAAATGTAAACAGGAATTACTCAAATTAAGTACATTGTGATGGTTTGTGTAGTAAACTCCAGGCCTCTTCTGTGTTCTGGGTGAGAGAGGAAAATGGATAGCAGGAAAATGGTACATCAAAGAATATTAAATGCCATCAAGTGCTCAAGCTCCTCTAAACTGCTCTCTTCACACCTGCCTCCTTGTATGTTTGCTCTTCTGATGACAATTTGTGTCTTTGGTTATCATCACAAATTTTGATAATTTAGCAAAAGCAGGTACCTACCAGTGCTCTTGGTAAAAGGTCTGCACTCGGCAGAATACAAGAACTTACAATAAACTTCAGTGCTTTCTTTGCACTCTATGGTCCTGGGTAGATCTGTGAAACTCTCTGAGACCTGACAGAATTTCTTTCTTTCAGACATACAGAAGAGGGTTCAGGCCTGGACTTTGTGACTCTTCACCCCCTTTTTTAAATAACATTTCCAGTGAAATATTTCTGACAGGGTGTTTCTGAAAACAGTGCTACACAACACCAGCCTGCTTGTCAATTACTGTTTTCTCAAATTAGAACAATTTACTTTTTTATTATCCCTACAAGAGATTCTTCGCTTCCCTCCACACAGCCAATTCTTATTTGCAACAACCACTAACATCTCCTAATTTCAATTTTAGCCACAAATAACATTCAGTAAAATAAAGGAGAGAGAAACCCAGAAGGCAAAGAGGAAACAAGCTAAGCAGATAGGTGCAAGTCATCAATTACTTTCTCCCTTCCACAAGTAACTTACTGATAAGGCTCTCATCCACAGCCACCTTTTTCTCAACCCTGCTTCCCTCATCCGCTGGTGGTTTTCACCTCTTTAAACACATTGATCCAAAGAAGTGGGTTAGCTATGAAGCAACCATTGCAATTTTATGTCTCTAAGGTGAAATAAGCAGCTGTATTAAAACTATTTTTAACTAAACACATTTCTCTAAGGAAAAGGAATATGACTGCAGAATCCCTTCCTGAAACTTTTGTGGCTGTTTAAGACTCTTTTTTTCTATTATATTTCTTCTAATAGCTCAAAAACCTGATTATCACCTACATTTTACTCACAGTAAAGGATCATACATAAAAATTTTGGAAAAAAATTGTAAGATATTAATCAGCTACAATACATAAAGAAACATAGTATGTTTATTGGAAAAATGTCTGGAAATTCATTCTTTATTTCTAACTTTCCACATTTTCTGTTATTTTTTTATTAATAATGCGTCAGGAAATTCCTATATTTATTCTAAAGCTTCTGAATTTGCTTGTAGAAGTAAAACATATCCATGCCAAACCTGAACCCCCATAACATGGGTATAGGCCAAACCCCAAATTTTGGTTTTGGATGGACACCTGTAGTATATTTGTACTGCCTAAATTATTACATAACAGATGTTTAGGCTCATCTGAACTGACTAAGTGCAATCAAAGCAATAAAGAATAAATGCTACATAATTTCAAGGAATTTCTTCAGAAAGAACCAGCACCTAGAACACTCCTTTTCATTCTTTCTTATTTTCTCTTTGTAATGCCTCTTCTTTTTAGTCTTTTGGGTCAATTAAAATGGTAGGAAAAACATTTAAACTCAACATTTTGAAATTAAGACAGATCATATTTTCACTCTAATATCATATTTGTCTGCTGTCCTGCGACTTGTCTTTATCACACATAATTTGATGTTATTCATCAAATGTGTTTTTCAAGGTGATGAGAATAGAGAGAGCAACTGTAGAAATCCCAGAGTCCACTTTTAAATACTATAAAACAGCAGCTGAATTTTCCACAGAGATCAGAGCTTTATCATGCTTCGTAGAATTAGTTAGAAAAGTGCCTTTCCAAACCTAAAAAATGCTAAAATTTTTAATTTTTTTAAGGCCACAGGGAACAAGCAAAACTCAAAATAAAATAATAATTTAAGAAAGGATACTATAGAATATTGGAAATATTACTGCAAAAATAGGGAAAACCTGTCTTAAGCTCCAAGAAACTTCTGCAAAACATGACAGAAAAGGGGAATTATGTTTGAGTTATTACTGAGTGCTAAATATTCAGATGCTTCTGTCTAGAGGATTAAATGCGAAGAAAATGAAATAAAAAGTTTCTGATGAGGGCGGTAGAGCTTCTGACCTCCCTTTTTTGGACACAAGCATTTATAAAAATCCACTGACAGCACATTAAGTATGCCATATGATATTCCAGTGGAATAAAGTGAGGAACTATTTAAATATCTCTTGCTGATTCACCTGAATTTTTCAAGCTCTTCTCAGAAAGAGACAGTTGGGGACCTTTGTTTAAACTCCTCTATCACTTTAACCACGTAACACAGGCAAAAAGCAGGAAAAGAAAGAAGGAAGGAAAAGAAAAGATGAAGCCCTGCTTGAAGAGCAGTCTCCAACTAGATATTCACCACCTCAAAAACACAAAATTACACTACACACCAATTCCTTGGGCCTGATCCTATAGTTTTATGAGCCAGCAAAAATCCTGGAAAACTACACCAGGAAAGAGACTGGCTTAAAGCAAAACAGATGCTCATCTCTTTTGCATTAATTTTGTTTTGCCAATTATAGTTATGTTGGTGAGAAGAAAACAGTCACTGAATTTCCTGTGTACAATTCCGCTGTTATTTATGGCTGATTATTCAACCTACCTCTGTCAGTTTTCTAAAATCTTTTCAGAATCACACTGAAGACAAGAATCTAACTGGCTGAATGCTAATTATTTTTGGGGAAAAGAAGGTTGGGAATAATTTTTTTTCTCAGGAAGTACAAGTTCACCTAGATGAAAATTTCTAAGAAAACCAAAGTAGTTTTAGAACACTGTCTTCATCTGAAATTGATTTTCCTTTAGCTTATATTGCTTTGCATTATATTTTAATTTTTGAGAATTTTTTTAAAGTTATTGATAGAAATCAATTCGCTATTCAAATATTTCAATGTTTCTACCTCTGAATTGTATTTCTACAGAGTATTTTCCTCAGGACAGAAACCTTTTCCAGACACAGATACTAAATACCACAGGGAAACTTAAATCAACTTACAATTGATACTGAGCTATCAATTAATCCAATATCAAACATTCAAATACCCAGGCCATAGATATTAAGGAAACTACATCAATTTCTTAAAGCTTAGTTATATTTGGCTGCCCTGAGGTTCACAGTTGTATTAAAGTCCTTCTTTTCCTACTTTCAGCTTCATATTCTCTAAATCAAGAGGTAGCTTCTGGCTGGTATTTTAGGCTCCTTTACAACATAACTTATATAAGAAGCCTGACAGACTTTGCTCATCTTTACATTTTCAATTTTGGGGATTACTTTGTTTAGCCACTTATGCTGCAGTGATCTGTGGCAGCTCTGTGGATTTTCAGAGTTGGCCACAGAGCACTGATGGTGCTGGTCTTAGCATTTTTCAAAGGAATGATAAAAGAAAAAAATAAGAATTGTACTGTCACATGCTGTTTTGAACAGCAATTCCAAATCCTCATTTAGAGAGAATGATGGTGACTTGGCACATAACTATTTCAGCTTAACACTGGTTAGATGGAAGAGGTTGCTAATTATACAATAGCAAATAAGACATGGGGCTTTTCCTGGAGATTAATGACCAGCTAGCAGGAATTGTGTGCAAGGCTTTTAACCCCAGCCAGTCACTGCATTGCAGCAGAATCAGATGGCATTCTCTGAAGGATTTTGCTTTTCAGGATGGCAAACACGGGTCTGCCTATAAGTGCAGGGCTTTTTTGCTCACCTACAGGGTACATCTAGTAGCAGATAATGAGGCCATAAAGTAATTAATTAAAGGCAGATGCACATAGAAAAAAACAAAACAAAAACAACACAAACTGTAACCCCCCCCCCCCCCCCGCCAAATACAGCTAAGTATAGATAAACAGTTGAATGCTCTATCATGCATTTTAACTTTTCATTCCTTTTAGAGATAGGATCAGACCTTTCACTGATTTAAATCAGGCAACACTGACACCTAAATTAGCATTTTAAATCAGAACTAGCTTGAGTGTTTGCAGGGAGTCCCCCACACGTAACCATTCATTCACGATGTGCTGGCTTAATTCTTGAATGCACCATGATGTGAGACACTGTTTCCTTTCTGGATGAAGTTGAAGCAGAAGCTTCTTATTAGTTCGTATCCCACCTCACTGGAAAGCAGGAAGTTGAACCAACTTCAGCAACATTAGAAACCCACCTCAGTTGAAGTTCCTCAAAAAGAGTGATGGAAACCACCCTACCACTACTGCTTGGACTTCCAAACTGTCCCACGACAAACATCTGAGCTCTTCCTGATCTTCAGGGTGCCTCACCTTCCTTCCCTTTGCAATCTACACCCAGCCATGGCCTGGATCCACTCAAGTTCCTTCACTCTTATTCCTATTAATTTTCTTTTTCTCTTTTATATTAATTTTCTTTTTTCTTTATATTCAAAATAGGTATCACTCCATCCAGCAACATTTCTATGGCAGTTTTACTTGTGGCTCTAAAATAAATAACCTGCACTCATCTGGCTGTGGAGGGAAGAGTTTTGGGTTTTAGTAG